>NC_047091.1:18600200-18904783 GCF_902459505.1 Geotrypetes seraphini
GACGTTACACAGATACGGGGGAAGGGAAGCATCACATGCGCATGGCAGTGGGGAGGTGAGGAAGGAGTGGGAGGGGCAGAGAAGAGGACAGGTGACGTACCCCTACCAAACCGGTGTCTAGGTTAGACCGCCCCCCCTTACTACATCACTGCTTGGCATTCACCCTTGACAGGAAGGATTGATGACAACACCACCTGTACAGCTATCTAATTCACCCTCTCTCCCAGAGCCATGAAATAACTTTTGAGGCATTTGGAAGGATATCTAGCAGTATCATTCATGCCAACATGGATGAGGAGCATTGGATAATAGTCAGTAGGTGTGATAACTTTTCAAATCCCAGCAGGTAAGATGCTCCACAGTGAAGTTGTCTTCCTCTCGGCAGGTCCTCTCTCAGATACATATACAGATTAAGCACCTCTATACCTCTCCATCAATTTTCTGTTTCTATAATTACATAAATAATTTTGTTTACCTGGGTATGGAAGCTCCATTAGTTTCTAATAGACCAATGAACACATAAATTGCTGAGGCTCTGCAATTACTTAGCAAAGGTCTAATTTATCCAACCTCTTTTTTTTTTTTAAAAAAAAAAAGGGTTACCAACCTTAGTAGGGTGGATAGTCCACAGGAAAGCCCAGTAAGAAAGTAGAGAAACGGAGAATGTCATGATGTGTATAGATCATTTCTCAGTGAGAAATAGACTAGAAGCACATATCAGAGGCCATAATTTATAGACCTATTAAGCAGAGACATTTTCATCCATATCAGGAAATGAGAAATTGCTGCAGAGATGTTTCCTACACCGACTGTAAGTTGATGCTGAGTGTCTCATTAATACTATTTTGTGTCTTAGTATCTTGCTGCATGAAAATATAAACCTTGCTTTGCCGTCTCCCGGCAAACCTAAAAATCCAGTACAGAAATGCCTTATAAATTCTTGCCTAGAGCAAAGTCCATTGGGTCCCACAAAAGGTGAACTCAGAATTCTCTGACATTCTCTTCTTATCTTGCTAAATCGAGATATTAACTTGTCGGATTGGTTTGACAAAACAAAATCCTGAAACTCTCGTCCTCGGGAGACCTGCACCATCTGTGGAATGCAATGTTCTGTAAGTGGAGTTAAGAGCTGAGACAAGAAGAACTTCACCATGATCCATATACAATCCCACTCATTCTTCCATTCATCATCCTGGCGTGCCTGAACGTTGCAACATGGTAAAACGTGACAGGTAGTTTGTCAGGAGAGAGAGAAAGAGAGAGAGAGAGAGAGAGGACCAAGGGAAAGGAGAGGAAGCATTGCCCATTATATCAGCAGTCGATAGATCCAATGAAATCCCGAATGAAGGATGAAAGAGAACCATTTTTCAGTGTTTCCTAACCATTCACTTACAATTGACATAAGTTAGACAATTTGTATTAGAAAGAATAACATACACAGCCTTTCCATTAAGGGAAGGGACAATATGACTTTCTGAGTGCAAAACCTTCCTCATGCTTGGTAATGTGCATCATAGAAAGCAAAATGCTTTTTTGTTGGGGGGGCGGGGCAAAAGCTCCGCCCAGCAGGATCCTGCAGTACGACCTCTCTCTCCAGCTCCCAACAGCCCCTCCCGGTCGCTTTAATTTTTAGTCTTCAGGCAGCCGCCGCACAGCATCGGCGAGCAGGCCTGCCCCAGAAGTGTTCATCCTGCAGCGATGCTGGCTGACTTCAGATTACAGCGACCGGGAGGGGCACAGAGCCGCCCATAACTGACTCTTCCAACCGCCAATTTCTGGGGAAACCATGACCCCCCTGTAGCTTCCCCCGTTCCGACGCCCATGCTGTGCACCCCATAATATCACAATCATTACTATTCCCATTGCTCATTTATCTATTTCATCCTGTTGACAGTTAAACAGTTTTGTCTTTTATTTTACAAAGGTGTATACCTGATGTCTTTCCATTGCAAATGCAAGCAGTGTCTCACTTCCGGTTCACCACACAATTGTTTCCCACGTACTCACCTTTATAGGACCCCCAGGGACCCCTGAAGAAGACTTTTTGTCGAAACGCGGACCGTGTTGGGTCCTGTATCCCTAGCGGACTAGGTCCTTTAAGGCTCTTATGTGGATGATTTACTTTTATGTGGATGGAATTATTTTATGTGGATGATTTCAGTGTACCTTTGGAACTTTGATACTTTCAAATAAAGTCCATTTGGGAACATCGTCACTCCACAGAGTTTTTTTTGTTTTCTCTGGATTTTCTTCTTTGTGGATATTTTGGGGTCAATTCCTTTTGTATACCTGATGTCACCTTGTTTTAGAAAATAGATAAACAAAAGCAATCACAGAGGGTCAAGAGAAAGAAAATGTAGGGTTGTGCAGAGAAGCTGATCTAGGCACCTATCTTAATTATTTAAAAAGCTTAATTGATACAGATAATAAGCAATTAGCACCTTATAATTGACTTAAATTAAAACTAATTGGGTGGTAGGCGCCTAACTCCATAAGCGCCTACCACTTTGGCGTAGACACTTAGCCCAAGGTGCCTACCAGAAAGAAGGCATAGTTAGGCGCAGATCATGAGTGGATCATGGGCATGTTTTGTGTGCAGACGCCTAAGGTGGACTTAGGTGATGGTATTTAGGTCAAGAAAACCCTGGCTTAAATAGGATGCACCTAAGTCCACTTTAGGCATGACTAGGTATGAGTCTATATACAGAGCCTAACTGAAGAATGTACTGCGTTCCTCAGGTGCTGTTTATAGAATCGGGGCTTTGGTGATGAATTTTAGCTTTGTAGGATATATTTGCTGTGTAGAATAAGTTTTTAGTAGAGGAGAAATATAATGGAGGGCAATAGTTTTAATGGTGAATGTGATTGTCCATTTGTTACTTTGTTGTTACTTGCCTAAAAGTGTTATAAAAGATGAGGAATACATGATTTATTAATACTACTATTAACAAAAGCATAAATATGTTATGTTAATCAGGCTTGCTATTCCACCTGAGGTTTTCTATTACATGAGGATGCTAGGAATTATTTTAAAAAAGAGATGGTTAAGAAGACTAAGAATGTCATAATGCCCCTGTATCGCTCCATGGTGCAACCTCGTCTGGAGTACTGCATTCAGTTCTGGTCTCCTTAACTCAAGAAGGATATAGTGCTGTTAGAAAAGGTTCAAAGAAGAGCGACCAAGATGGTAAAGGGTATGGAAAGCCTCTCGTATGAGGAAAGACTAAAACGGTTAGGACTCTTCAGCTTGGAAAAGAGACGGCTGAGGGGAGATAGGATTGAAGTCTTCAAAATCCCGAGTGGAGTAGAACGGGTACAAGTGGATCGATTTTTCACTCCGTCAAAAATGACAAAGACTAGGGGACCTCTATGAAGTTACAGGGAAATGCTTTTAAAATCAATTGGAGGAAATTTTTTGTCACTCGGAGAATAGTTAAGCTCTGGAACGCATTGCCAGAGGATGTGGTAAGAACGGATAGCGTAGCTGGTTTTAAGAAAGGTTTGGACAAGTTCCTGGAAGAAAAGTCCATAGTCTGTTGTTGAGAAAGACACAAGGGAAGCCACTGTTTGCCCTGTATTGGTAGCGTGGAATATTGCTACACCTTGGGTTTTGGCCAGGTACTAGTGACCTGGATTGGCCACCGTGAGAACGGACTACTGGGCTTGATGGGCTATTGGTCTGACCCAGTAAGGCTATTCCTTATAAAGTTGCTAGTACAGGTAGATCAGTATAACTATGAATACAGTTAGGTCATAGTTTCAACTGTATGGTTACCAGTACAAGTAGGTAATCGTTGGTTCTTCGTTTTCTCCCAGGAGTTGCATTAGACAGTTTAGAAATGTGCTTTTACAATTACCATTTCAGTTAGTTCAGGGTTGGCTCCCTGGGTTCATAGACAACCCCGCGAAAGACAAAGGCGCGCGCCGACAACTGAGCGCAAGACGGAGGCGCGTGCCGAAGAAAATTACAGTTTTTAGGGGATCCGACGGGGGGTTTTGTTGGGGAGCCCCCCCAGTTTACTTAATAGAGATCGCGCCGGCATTATGGGGGGTTGTAACCATCCACATTTTACTGTAAACTTAACTTTTTCCCTAAAAACAGGGAAAAAGTGAAGTTTTCAGTAAAATGTGGGGGGTTACAACCCCCCAAACCCCCCAAAATGCCCCCACAACGCGGCGCGATCTCTATTAAGTAAAGTGGGGGGGTTCCTCCCCCCACGCCCCCCCATCGGAGCCCTAAAAACAGTAATTTTGTGCGACGCGCGGCCCCACGCTGCGCTCAACTGTCTGGGCGCGCCTTTGTCCCGGCGCGCTTTTAACTCGACACCGGCTCCCTGTCCTGGTACAGTAATGTTTTTAGTTTTGTGAACTTGAAGTAGGGGTCACAAGATCATAGTGTATATGTTAGTTGGTTCCAGCATTTTGCTAATTGATATTGGAAGAATAGAGTAATTTGCCTGGTAGAGTTTATATTGTTGCATGCTGGGAATTTTAATTGGAAAAGATTTCTGGTGGAATATCATGTTGAAGTAGGGTGGCAACTTTGTTAGGTAGTCAGGGGCATTCCCTTTCAGGATCTTAAAGGCAGTGATGCCTAATTTAAACTTGATCCTTGCGGTTATCGGCAGCCAATGTAGTTTCACATAGTAGAGCTGTAAGTGTTCCGATTTCCACAGTCCGTATATGAGGCTTACTGCTGCATTTTGAGCAATAGCAATGTTTTAGACTGAGCAAAGAACTAGCGTTATATTACAGTAGTCTAGTTGAGATAGGATTAGGGATGGCATTAAGATTCAGAAAGCCTCTATTTCGAAGTATTTTCTGACAGACCTTAGCTTTCTCATCACAATATAAATAAAGTAAATATCTTTTACATGATACTGCTGAAATATCTTATTCTGGTGGATTTGCCAAAAGACAGAGTAGGCAAGTGTCTGTGGGTGGTCACCTTGCCTGTTTGAGTCATTTGTTTACATCATCTGCTGTAGTGCTGCAAGAGAAAAGGGAGCCCAACCTAGTGAAGACCAGGGAGTACAGCAGCTGGAACTTTCACAGTGATAAGTAAAAGCACCAAAGATAAGACAAAATGGCATATCAAAAAAACAAACAAACAAACAGTGATAAGTAAAAGCACCAAAAATAAGACAACATGGCATATCAAAAAAAAACCAAACAGTGATAAGTAAAAGCACTAAAGATAAGACAAAATGGCATATCAAAAAACAAACAAACAAACAGTGATAAGTAAAAGCACCAAAAATAAGACAACATGGCATATTAAAAAAAACCAAACAGTGATAAGTAAAAGCACTAAAGATAAGACAAAATGGCATATCAAAAAAACAAACAAACAAACAGTGATAAGTAAAAGCACCAAAAATAAGACAACATGGCATATAAAAAAAACCAAACAGTGATAAGTAAAAGCACTAAAGATAAGACAAAATGGCATATCAAAAAACAAACAAACAGTGATAAGTAAAAGCACCAAAAATAAGACAACATGGCATATAAAAAAACCAAACAGTGATAAGTAAAAGCACTAAAGATAAGACAACATGGCATATAAAAAAAACCAAACAGTGATAAGTAAAAGCACTAAAGATAAGACAAAATGGCATATCAAAAAAACAAACAAACAAACAGTGATAAGTAAAAGCACCAAAAATAAGACAACATGGCATATAAAAAAAACCAAACAGTGATAAGTAAAAGCACTAAAGATAAGACAAAATGGCATATCAAAAAAACAAACAAACAAACAGTGATAAGTAAAAGTACTAAAGATAAGACAAAATGGCATATCAAAAAACAAACATACAAACAGTGATAAGTAAAAGCACCAAAAATAAGACAACATGGCATATAAAAAAACCAAACAGTGATAAGTAAAAGCACTAAAGATAAGACAAAATGGCATATCAAAAAAACAAACAAACAAACAGTGATAAGTAAAACCACCAAAAATAAGACAACATGGTATATAAAAAAAACCAAACAGTGATAAGTAAAAGCACTAAAGATAAGACAAAATGGCATATCAAAAAAAACCCAAACAGTGATAAGTAAAAGCACCAAAAATAAGACAAAATGGCATATAAAAAAAACCAAACAGTGATAAGTAAAAGCACTAAAGATAAGACAAAATGGCATATCAAAAAACAAACAAACAAACAGTGATAAGTAAAACCACCAAAAATAAGACAACATGGCATATAAAAAAAACCAAACAGTGATAAGTAAAAGCACTAAAGATAAGACAAAATGGCATATCAAAAAACAAACAAACAAACAGTGATAAGTAAAAGCACCAAAAATAAGACAACATGGCATATAAAAAAAACCAAACAGTGATAAGTAAAAGCACTAAAGATAAGACAAAATGGCATATCAAAAAACAAACAAACAGTGATAAGTAAAAGCACCAAAAATAAGACAACATGGCATATAAAAAAACCAAACAGTGATAAGTAAAAGCACTAAAGATAAGACAACATGGCATATAAAAAAAACCAAACAGTGATAAGTAAAAGCACTAAAGATAAGACAAAATGGCATATCAAAAAAACAAACAAACAAACAGTGATAAGTAAAAGCACCAAAAATAAGACAACATGGCATATAAAAAAAACCAAACAGTGATAAGTAAAAGCACTAAAGATAAGACAAAATGGCATATCAAAAAAACAAACAAACAAACAGTGATAAGTAAAAGTACTAAAGATAAGACAAAATGGCATATCAAAAAACAAACATACAAACAGTGATAAGTAAAAGCACCAAAAATAAGACAACATGGCATATAAAAAAACCAAACAGTGATAAGTAAAAGCACTAAAGATAAGACAAAATGGCATATCAAAAAAACAAACAAACAAACAGTGATAAGTAAAACCACCAAAAATAAGACAACATGGTATATAAAAAAAACCAAACAGTGATAAGTAAAAGCACTAAAGATAAGACAAAATGGCATATCAAAAAAAAACCCAAACAGTGATAAGTAAAAGCACCAAAAATAAGACAAAATGGCATATAAAAAAAACCAAACAGTGATAAGTAAAAGCACTAAAGATAAGACAAAATGGCATATCAAAAAACAAACAAACAAACAGTGATAAGTAAAAGCACCAAAAATAAGACAACATGGCATATAAAAAAAACCAAACAGTGATAAGTAAAAGCACTAAAGATAAGACAAAATGGCATATCAAAAAACAAACAAACAAACAGTGATAAGTAAAAGCACCAAAAATAAGACAACATGGCATATAAAAAAAACCAAACAGTGATAAGTAAAAGCACTAAAGATAAGACAAAATGGCATATCAAAAAACAAACAAACAGTGATAAGTAAAAGCACCAAAAATAAGACAAAATGGCATATCAAAAAAACAGTTGCAGCTGCAAGATTAATCACAGGGGTTCCAAGGAGTACCAATATAACTCCTGTGTTGAAGAACCTACACTGGTTACCTATGCAACAAAGAATGCAGTTTAAAATCGTTGCGATTATACATCAGACACTGTATCATGCTTCCCCAAAAACCTACAACTTCTTTGTATACCCGAAGATTTTAGGCTGTAAACTTAGGTCTTTTTTTAGACAGGATGCTTGCATTTCAAGCAAGCAAAGAACAGTCTTGGTTGGGTAACTATATTTGTGCAGCCATGCTGTCTTATGACGCCTTCCGAAAAGAAATTAAGACAGTACTATTTGACAAATTTATCTCTTAACTTGAAGTTTTTACTCTCAATATATTAACTTAAATATTTTTAATCTCTCTTTAACTAATGGGCTGTATTCTTACTATTATGATTCTGTATTTCGCTGATTGTCTAGTTTTTTCTCTTTTATGGAAACCGCCTGGAAGTCTTTTGATTAAGGCGGTATGAAAAAATAAAGTTATGCTATGTTATGTTACAAGAATTCTTTGAGATCGATTAACCGAGAAGAGAGCTTAGAGATGTAAATGGGATGAAATTAAGTTTTGGAGGGTAGAATGTCGACTATGCCTGCTAGGATCGGAGCATCAATGATATCTGTGACTGGCGTAGAACTATGGAATGCCTTGCCTGGTACCCTGCGTTTTTGTGTGGGGAGGATGAATTTTAAAGAAAATGCTGAAAACTCAATTATTTGCCAATACCTTCTTATGCTAAGGTATATTTCAGTTGATAACTGCCTTTTAGAACTCTTTTGACAACAATGTATGAGTTAAAGTATGATTGTATTTCTGAACTGATTGAATTTGTGCTCTATTCCTGTTTATATAGTAGATAGAAGGGGAATTACTCTCACATTCCTCCAATATACTCACACTTCCAAATAAATGAATCTAAGTTTCATAGTAGAATACAGCAGATAAAGACCCGAATGGTCCATCCGGTCTGCCCAACCTGATTCAATTTAAATTTTTTAATTTTTTTTCTTAGCTGTTTCTGGGCAAGAATCCAAAGCCCTACCCGGTACTGTGCTTGGGTTCCAACTGCCGAGATCTCCGTTAAAACCTACTCCAGCCCATCTACACCCTCCCATCCACTGAAGCCCTCCCCAGCCCATCCCCCACCAAATGGCCATACACAGACACAGACCGTGCAAGTCTGCCCAGTACTGGCCTTAGTTCAATATTTAATATTATTTTATGATTCTAGATCCTCTGTGTTCATCCCACGCTTCTTTGAACCTAGTCACAGTTTTCCTCTGTGAATGACCCTCAGAGGTCACCACCAGATACTCAAGCCAATTTCAACGCACCCATTCTTCACCGGGTCTTCCTTATTAAATAATTAGATTTTTTTATGAGGTAAGAGTTTGTCCATTGTATGAATAGCCGCCAGGGCAGCCTCCAACACGTAATCTTTACGTTTCAGAAAACCTGAAGATGAAATGAAGGCTAATGATGGTAGCGACGTCCATTATACACTAAGGCATGGATGTCAATCCACAGGCATTTCGTTGTCACTGTCATGGATAATGTCATTCGTGCCTATGGTTGTATGTATATTTTTAAATGCTAATAAAGATGATTGAACTAAAAAAAAAAAATTATTAGATTTTTTAATATTTTTAAACTTTTCTCTATTTTATCTGAAGCATAATAAATATGCACTAGTTAAATTACTCAGCTTGATAGTTTTCGTGGTCTGAAGTTCAGGGATTATCAGGCCACGAAAACTATCAAGCTAAATAATTTAACTAGCGCATATTTATTATGCTTCAGATAAAATTGAAAAATTTAAAAAATATTTAAAAACCTAAAAAAAAAAAATCAAATTATTTAATAAGGAAGACCGGGTGAGGAAGGGGTGCGTTAAGCCAGATACAGTGGTGCCTCGCATAACGAACGCCTCGCACAGCGAACGCTGCGCACAACAAACTTCATGTCTTGCTTCCTACAACGAACTTCGTTTCACACAACGAAGTCGCCCGAGCTGCATCCTTCCGCGCAGGCACCGCGCTTAACTGCCCTCTCTCCGCCTGGCTCCCTGTGCAGTGGCGGACCGTCGGCTCGCAGGGGCCTGGCACCTACTGCTGATGCGTTGGGGGGGGCGGAGCTACTCTCGCCGCTTCCCCGATGCTAGAAAAAAAAAAAAATGAACAGTTAAGTCCCAGTTTTTGCCGCTGAGACTCTGCCCTCTCTCACTGTAAAATTATTGTTTAAAGCAGGAAGGTGATTTCTGTTGAAATTAAACGGGAAATAATTAGAAGGAGTGAATGTGGGGTAAAACAGTGTGACCTCGTCAAAGAGTTTGGCCTCAGCAAAACCACCATTTTCACCATTTTGACAAATAAGGATGCAATAAAATCAGCCAAAGTAGCCAAAGGAGTATCAAAACTATTTCATGAAAAACATAGGTCTTCAATCCACGAGGAAATGGAGAGGCTATTAGCAATTTGGATTAAGGACAGGCAGGTGAAAGGTGATGTGTTGTTTTAAAAAACAATTATGTTTTTAGATGTATCTAAATAAAAATAATAACAAAAAATTTATCTTTTTTTATGTCATCTTAGCATATTTTATGCTACAGAACGAATTATTTTTTTTAAACATGTATTGTTATGGGAAAACGCGTTTCCCATAACGAACTTTTCGCATAACAAACTTGCTCCTGGAACCAATTAAGTTCGTTGTGTGAGGCACCACTGTACAATGAAATTGGCGTGAGTCTCTGGTGGTACCTCTGAGGGTCATTCACATATTAACTAAGGGCTCCTTATACAAAGCCGCGTTAGCGGTTTAACGCGCGTAATAGCGGGCGCTAAACTGCCGGCCGCGCTAGCCGCTACCGCCTCCTCTTGAGTAGTTTTTAGGCTAGAGCGGGGGTTAGCGACTGATAAAAAAAAGTCACGCGCGATAAAGCCGCTAACGCGTCGTCGTAAAAGGAACCCTTAGTTAATATGCGAATGACCCTCAGAGGTGCCACCAGATACTCACGCCAATTTCATTGTATCTGGCTTAACGCACCCATTCCTCACCCGGTCTTCCTTATTAAATAATTTGAAAATGTGAGTATATTGGAGGAGTCTCAGAGTGAGTCCCCTACTATCAACTCTATTTACATACTTTCTCACACACAAGTATTTTCATATTTAACAATACAGTGCTATTCAGAAACTATTTCTGTTTATAACAGGGACGATTAATGACGCTGTTTAGACATGTCTATGTTATATGTGGTAATCGCAGAGAAACAAGATTTTATGTATGTGATATGGAAACCGCATAGTTATTTACGGTATATAAATTTTTTAATAAATAAATATATCCTCAGTGGTTTACATTTAGGCGTTTTATCATATTTCTCTGTCTGTCCCAGTGGGCTCAAACTCTATCTAGTGTGCCTGGGGCAATGAGGGGATTAAGCGACTTGCCCAGGGTCACAAGGAGGAGCGAGGGATTTGAACCCACAGTCTCAGGATGCTGAGGCTATAGCTCCAACCCCCTGTGCTGCACACTCCCACAACAGTTGTCACATTAAAAATGATCATGAAATAAAACCATCCAAATATGAACAATAACGACATGAATAAATAAACCATGCATGAATGAAACACAGAAGCACATCAAGGGTAAATATAGCATAAACTAGTCTTTAAGCCTTTTACATTAACGGGTGCTATAATAGATGTGTGTGTGTCTGTCTTTCTTTCTTTCTTTCTTTCTTTCTGTCTCTCTCTTTCCTCGGTTGTCTACCACCACCCCTTGCCTGCTCCCCCTGTCCAGCAGCACCTCTTCCCTGCTCCCCCTGTCCAGCAGTAGGCTTTCTTCCTTCCTTTTACCTCCCCCCTTTCCAGCAGCACCCCTTACCTGATCCTCTTGTCCAGTAGTACCCCCTTCTCTTTTCCCTGCTCCCCCCATCCAGCAGTAGGCCTTCTCCCTTCCTTTTACCTCCCCCCCTGTCCAGGCAGCACCCCTTACCTGATCCTCCTGTCCAGTAGTACCCCTTCTCCTTTCCCTGCTTACCCTGTCCAGCATCCGCTAGCCCGGGCAGCCTCGGGGCTTTTGTTAGGCCGGCCCACCTTGCATTATCGAAGTGGGCCGGCCTAGCCAATGCCCCGCAGCTGCTGCGTTTGCTGGTCCGGGGGTGAGAAGAGGTGTCCCGGCAGCAGCAGCGTAGGAGTTAAACCGCCACTGCTGCTCAAATCTCTGCACGCGCCACAAGCCGTCACGAGCCACCCCACGCGCCGCAAATCGAATTCTGCACGGAAGCACACAGCACGGTGGCAGGGATCACAAAACCCTAAGCGCACATGCGCGCTTAGGGTTTTATTGTAGAGGATGAGAACACTTTGTGCCAAAAAAACAGATGAAGAGTAGTAAAACGGCATCCAAAGAAGTAGTATTAAAAAGGAGGGCTAGAAGATCTCCAGGATTGGGGGGGGGGTGGGAAGGGCGGATTTCAGAGATGAGGCCTTTTCAATTTGGCTCATTCTGCCCTGCGTGGCATGGCTCTCAATTTAAATTCAGCTCCTTTTCTTAATCTTCCTGCTACCATCCAGGACACAGCACATGCTGTGAAGGTGCATCGGTCAGTGTCCACTCCCAGAGATTAAATAGCTTTTAAATGCTGAAGTGT
This sequence comes from Geotrypetes seraphini, assembly GCF_902459505.1. Classification (NCBI taxonomy): domain Eukaryota; kingdom Metazoa; phylum Chordata; class Amphibia; order Gymnophiona; family Dermophiidae; genus Geotrypetes; species Geotrypetes seraphini. Next base: position 18,612,282 of record NC_047091.1, read on the forward strand.
GGTGGCTCAGCTGCAGCTTGTGTGATCAGGATGTGGGCCTGGAGGTTTACTGAAAACTTGCAGGCCATATAAAACTGTTGTTATGGGCTCAGGTTTTTGTGTTTGTGTTTTTTTCTTTTTTCCTCTGTTGTCTCTGACTAGTGCTGTAGGATTGTCACTCATCACAGATGGAAGTGGTGCCAGTGCTTTGGAACTGGGGGAGAAAAAAAGGCAGATCCTCCCACTGGCAGCAGCTTCATTACTGTTCCAGTGACTGAAGCCCGGCATGGACTCAATAACTGAGCTGTCAGCTCTCCTTAAGTTAGAGATGAAGTGATGCCTGATGCAAGGAGGAGGAATGGGGAGGGGGGGGAGAAGCGATGCACAGAACGATAACAGTGACAAATAGCCTTATTCTTAGTTATCAAAGCTTAAAGGCATAGAATAACAGAGATCTGCAATAGCATTTTGCAAGGGTGACACCAAAGCGATTGCAATCAGCGATGAACAATACTTATAATGAAGTCGAGAAGCGTCAAAAATGACTTCCGTCCAAACTCACAATAAGGACATGAATGTGATTCTTGCTCTGATAAAATGATCGCCTACCCCTGTCCTGTACATCATTAATAGTCCTGTCAAGGCAATCTTGCATACATTATTGCATGCTCCCAGCTGAAGAGAAGGGACTGGGGATATAGCCAACAAACTAAGATGGCTCGGTGGCAAAAAAAAAAGCATATCACCGGGAGGTGAGAGGGTGACTGCACTGCTACTGTAAGAAAGAAAAAAAATAAATTTTATTATTTCATAGGCTGCAGATGGTTCCCTGATCACCTTAGTGCGCTCCCTTCTTCACATAACTGAATGAAGTCCACGGTTCCATTTAGAATGGTTCAGTCAATAAGTCATTACATTCTTGTCCTGGGTTAATCAAGGACTGACAGCTTTGTCCATCATACAAAACTTATAGGTCAAAGAGTAGCAACATCAGTTCACTCTTCTCCACAACCAGACTTGATTGATTGATTGATTGATTGACTCATTTCTAGTCCACCTAAAACCTAGGAGGATTGCAATAAAAATATATATACCATCTTAAAACCACATTAGACCTCAACAACCTGCCCTGTGAGGGGTATCACAGTGCAGTGTGAAAAACCAAGGATAAGAATAAATCAGCCCTGGAATTGTACATACCAAAAAGAGGTCTCGGAGTCACAATTGCCTTATCTGCTGATAATGAAACTGTCAGACTAGGAGAGATGAAGGTTTATTTACAAAGCGATACAGAAGAATAGGGCACAGCAAAAAAAGATTGCTATAACCTCTTACAGTTAATTAATTAATTCATTTTTTGCTTGCATCTTAACATTCATATTCATATAAACAGTCACAAAGCAAATAAAACAGAAATGCTTTCTAGACGTATTACTTGAACAGCTGCCATCAAGATAAAATCAACTCTACCATTGTACTTTAAAGGCTCACATCAAAAAAACCTGATTTCAGCTGTTGCCAGAAAGCTGTAATCTCATGTAAATCTCAATGCAGAGGGCAAATTGTTCCAAAGCAGAGGATTTGCAACTGAAAAGCACACTTCCCTTATGTCACCCTAATGTATTCTATGCAAAGGTGGCACACAAAGTAGTTCCCCCATCAGATCTCGGCAGCCTTGCAGACTGACACAGCTGTAAAGATTTAGACAAATAATAAGGCAGCTCGCAGTTTAAAAAAAAAAATATGAATGAACATACAACTAAAGCAAAATTTGAAATTGTACCGGCAGCCAATGCAACCTTTGTAAAAAAGGAGTAATACATTGCTGACAAAGCACCCCTCCTCCCTGATATTCAAAGCGATTTAAGTGGGCAGGAGAGACTCCTACCCACTTAAATCACTTAGGGCTACCTAAACCCCAATATTCAGTGGCATTAAATCAGGCATTGTTGCTGAATTTAGGCTCTGGATGGCCCCCAAAACAGTGGGCTGGTTAGGAGTAGTATTGGGAGGGGGGGAACTAGGATATTTCATCGCAGCCGTTTCAGAGCGGCCAGTTCAGCACGGCTGTTTCAGTGCTAAATTGGTTATGATTATGTATCCTACACAAAAACAAAAGAATTGACCCAATGATCTCCACAGACAAATCCAAGAAGAAACAAAAAAAAAAAAAAAATGTGGAGAAATGATGTTCCTGAGATGGACTTTATTAATATTAAAATAATATTAAAACTTGGCAAACCACATAAAAACTTCTAGGACACAGTCCGCTGAAAAGCTTTGGACCCTGGACCCAACACGGTCTATGTTTCGACAGAATGGCTTCTTCAGGGGTCCCTATGAAGTCCTATGGTAAAGATACGTCGATAAAATTGCCAGTCGGAAATACACTGATCTGTAAAAGCTTTGTGCACCCCTAAATTAAATCTTAAGCCTCACTGTCTCCCAGCCAGAATTGGAGCCCAGGACTCTGCAAAAGATGCCACCCTCTGCATACTGCTATTGAGTGTTCAGCCAATCAGCAGAACAGGACGATTCAGTGTGGCCATTTCAGCGTGACTGCAATGAAAAGTTCCACAATGATGTGGCCACAACATAAGCAGTGGAATGCTTTTTTATTTAGGGGGTGCCCAAAGGCTTCGCCCTAGCCCTGGCAGGATCCTGTGTCAAGACCTCTCTTTCCCACCTATCTTTCCCGGTTGCTGTAATTTTAAATCTTCCGGCAGCCACCGCGCAGCGTCAACAAGCAGGTCTGCCCTGGAAGTCTTCATTCTCCTAGGACAAGCAGGATGAGTCAGCCACATATGGGTGTTGTCCCAACACCTCCCAATTTGCGGATAAGCTCTCCAATAGCTCAGAGAGATTTTTTTTTTTTTCTCTCTCTCTCTGAGCACGTGCAGGTCCCGGGCCCCACTGGGCATGCCCGAGCCCTACCCATTTCCCCCTGCTTCCCCCTAATCCCCAGTCTTTAGTTTCCGCCCGTTCCCATCGGTCGGATTTTTCTACAGCTCTCCATTACAACTTTTCTACTCATCAACTTGAAAGTGGAGCAGCACATGAACCTGCGAACCACCAGGGGTGGGACCAGCAGCCACCGTTAATCCTCCTGCTGACCCACTCCTCTCTCAGCAGACTACACTCCCCACTATGTCCCCCTTTAGAGGGAGCCACGCACAACAACATGGCGCGGTTCAGCGGCATGCCATGCACCCAAGCAACGGAGGAACAAACTACACACCAGCCTCCAGCCACGCCCCGAGTCACCACCCACAAAAATAAATAAATATTTACTAAAAAAAAACAAAAAAAAACCCCCACAAACGAGGACTCACCCCAAGTCCCTCCAGAAACTTACAGCCTTTCTCAAGATCCACGTGGGTGGACAACAAGTACCCAAGACAGAGTACTACAAGGCCTGAACTACCAGTACCAGTACTTCACGCAGGCAGTGGCGATTCCAGTCCACAAGAACCTCCTGGACTGCAGAGACGAGATTTGGCTGACTCCCTCCTCAGGGCAACCAACATCAAGGAGACTGGGATTGAAGTACCAGATCTTTCCAGCCCAGGGATTCGACAACCCGCAGCAGCCATACATGGACATTGCGGTAGCTTAAGAGAAACAGGGCAGCACGACCCCCCCCTCCAACCCCTGTCAGGGAAGGACCTGAAAAACCCTGGTTTCCACGGGGAAAAAGACCTTCGAGGGCGCAATGCTGAGCGCACGAATTGCTGCGCTCCAGTTCCAGATGCGGCTTTATCAGGAGGCCAGTGAGAGGAAATAAATAAATAAAATAAAATAGAGACTCCAGCTCACAACTGAGCCAGTCCACACTGGCAGCAGTCTGTGCCCCAGCACTCGCAACAGTAACATAACTGCTACGCAAACAAGCACCGCCCGAGGGGCAGGGGCATCCAAGGGCAGCCCTCTCCCCAAGACAAAAACAGAACCTTGACCACCCTCCGGCCCAGCAGGATCAGATTGTCTGCGAAGGCTTGGCCCAGGATCACCATCGACCAGTGGGCCCTCAGCATCATCAAGCAGGGATTCCGAATTCGTCTACACTCCCGCCCCCCTCCCCGAGTGGGCGGGGCACCCTCCATCTGACGACCCAACTTTCCTGCAGCAAGGAGAGGACCTGCTTCGGCAGAATCAATAGAGGCGGTGACGAACAGAGGAGATCACCAAGGGGTTTCTACTCCAGGAACCCCTGCGTCACCATGGACAAGGACAACGCTCGTTCCTGGAGCTCTGTAAGCTCAACAGATGCATACACAAGGTCCAGACGCATTCTCTGGGTACAGTCTTGGCCCTGTTACAGCCCGAGTATTGGCTAATATCCCATGCACCAAGCCCACAGGAGGCATCGTCGCTTCTAAAGCCAAGACAGACGCCTCCAGTACAAGGTCCTGCCCCTTGGACTCTCAACGGCTCCAAGAGCGTTCACAAAGTGCGTGGCAGTGGCACATCCTCGCCTTCAAGGGGTGCGCGTCTTATCTTATCTCGACAGCTGGCAGTCCCGTCAACCACCATAACCCTCCTCCAAGAACTGGGGTTCCTCATCAACTACATGAAATCCCACCTGATACCCACCCAGGGGATATCGTTCATCTGGGCAGTCATCGACACCACGCAGACCAAGGCCATCTTACGGGACTACCAGATCGACGCCATGACATCCCTGGCCCAGTGCATCCCTGCCAGCAGCTCATCGTCAGCACGCTCCGGTCTTTGTTGTGCAGCACACCAGACTACTCATGTGATCCCTGAAAGGACACCTCAGACGTCACTGGGACCAGTGTACCCAACCTCTGACCACCCACCTACTGGAGCTCAGGGCCTTAGGGAATGCCCTCGAAACCTTCAAACAGGCAGGGCAGTCCTCACCCAAACAGAAAACCAGGTGGCCTTGCACTATATCAACAAACAGGGAGGGACAGGGTCAACCTCGCTATGCAAGGAAGCTTGCCACATGTGGGAGTTCTCCAACTCCATTCAATGCCCCATCCAGGCAACTTACCTCCTGTGGGAGCAGAACAACCTGGCAGAAAGACTCAGCCACCAGCTGGATCCCGATGAGTGGTGTCTCAACCCAGCGGCGATGAAAAAGATCTTCAGCACCTGGGGCACACCGAGCATCGACCTGTTTGCAACCGAACCGAACTCAAAATACTCGACCTTCTGCGCAAAGAGATCAACCCATCGCCGTCTCAGCCCCAACGGTCTGTCTGTGAGTTGGAACACCCTAAGTCCTGCAGAAGATTCTTCAGGACAGAGCAACGGTGATCATGATTGCCCTGTTCAGGCTCCAGCAACCATGGTTCCCGTTCCGGCAAGAGATAGCGGTTCACCCACCTCTCCCTGCTCCCGATCAGTGCAGTTCTCATTACACAACGCAGGAACCTTACCCTCCACCACGACCTGCGTTCCTTAGCCCTGACCGCATGGATGATGAGAGGATGAACCTACCACAAGACATGGAGCACACTCTTATGGCAGCCAGAAGACCTTCAACCAGAAAACGCTATGGGTTAAAAGGGAGAAGGTTCCGCTACCAGTGCACAGACACGCAGCGAGACCCCTACAACTGCCCCATACCGGACATCCTGCAGTACATACTGAGCTTATCTCAGGGGGACCTAAAACCCACTTCCATCAAGGTCCACCTAAGTGCAATCACAGCATACCACGCTGGCCTAGACAGCAAACCAGTGTCGAGGCATCCAGTAATCACAAAATTTCATGAAGGGACTGTCCAATCTGCACCCACCGGTCAGACCACCACCGCCTGGATGGGACCTCAACTTGGTGCCGCATCATCTCACCTCGACCCCTTCAAACCTTTGGGGGAGGCAGATCCCGTATTCCTGGCTGGGAAAACCCTGACCATCGTGTCTACTGACACACTCCCTCATGAGAACAGGGTGGTACCCAGAACCCACCCCCGATTCTTGCCGAAGGTGGCTTCAGCGTGCCTCCCGGCACTCTACATCTCCCCACAGGGAGGCACACTGCCACCTCAGCAACACTTCCTGGACTGTGTGCGGGCCCTGACTATGCAGCAGATTAGACAAGCCTCAATTGTTCGTCTCCTACGACCAAAGCAGACCAGGACTTCCGGCCACCAAACGCAGGCGCTCGCGCTGGATATAAGAGTGCATCCCCTTCACCTATAGAAAAGCGCAGCATCAACCGCAGGTGGGAGCCAACGCCCACCAGCGCAGAACCATAGCCAACACAACGGCACATCTGCACCACACACCAATAGGGGACATCTGCGATGCAGCCACTTGGTCCTCCATGCACACCTTCACCAAGCACTACTGCCTCGACATAGCATTCCACGCTCCAAATGCATTCGGCCGAGCAGTCTTGGAAGTGGCTCTTCCCTCCCGGGAGGGACAGCAACCACTAGCACAGCCTTGACAAACACTGATCAGGTAGGGTGTTATAAATATCGACAAACACTGTTCAAGTAGGGTGTTATAGATATTGATTAAGTAGGTCTTCCAGCACTCCTTCCTAGACTGAATGTGGAATAGGCAAGTATGAATTCTCACATGCAAGTACGATTTGTCACTGTTGACCAGTTGGTTTCTCACTGTTCATTGATTGTCATTGACCAATTTCACTGTTCTGGGAGTTAAGTAGGTCTTCCAGCAATCCTGTCTAGTCTGAATGTGGAATAGGCAAGTATGAATTCTCATATGCAAGTACGAATTGTCACTATTGACCAGTTATGAATTGTCACCATTGACCAGTTGGTTTTCTCACTGTTCATTGATTGTCATTGACCAGTTTTCGCTGTTCTGTGAGTTAAGTAGGTCTTCCAGCACTCCTGTCTAGACTGAAGGTGGAATAGGCAAGTATGAATTCTCACATGCAAGTACGAATGGTCACTGTTGACCAGTTGGTTTCTCACTGTTCATTGATTGTCATTGAGCAGTTCATTGTTCTGTGAGTATTATTGCTCAGTTAACACAGCACTTTATCTAAAACCTTGTTTCCACAACTTTACCTGCTTTGCCCGATTACCCTGCCCGGCTCGGCCTCCACAGCCAGGCGAGGGATGCACAAAGCGCTAAGGCGCAGGTCCAGTCGGTACATCCCTCGGCTAGGGAGTCACCCATATGTGGCTGACTCATCCTGCTTGTCCTAGGAGAAAGTGTAGTTACTCACCTGTAACGTAGGTTCTCCGTGGACAGCAGGATAGTCAGCCACACAACCCACCCGCCTCCCCATACGGCCGACCCGGCCAAAGCTAGGAACATCCTGGGGATTAGGGGGAAGCAGGGGGAAATGGGTAGGGCTCGGGCATGCCCAGTGGGGCCCGGGCACTGCACGTGCTCAGAGAAAAAAAAAAATCTCTCTGAGCTATTGGAGAGCTTATCCGCAAATTGGGAGGTGTTGGGACAACACCCATATGTGGCTGACTATCCTGCTGTCCACGGAGAACCTACGTTACAGGTAAGTAACTACACTTTCTGCAGTGACGCTGGGCAGCAGCTACCAGAAGATTTAAAATTACAGTGACTGGGAGGAGGTAGGTGGAGGAGCACGCCAATTTGTGGGGAGGCCTTGGCTTCTGTGGCCTCCTTTGTTCCAACGCCATGACGAATCATCCCATTCTGCCACATGCTGACTCTAACCCAAATAGCCAGTTTTACTTTAGGCACTAACCAGTCATTTTTCACAGTACTAGCCAGTTAAGTGTGGCTGGAAATGACTGGTTAGTTCCAAACAAGCAATTTAACTGGCCAGGCTTTGAATATCAAGCCCCATGTTTTCCCCTATATTTTTAAATACCAAAAAAAAAAAAAAAATCTCAAAACAGCTTTCATAATCACAAATCAAAAATGTCTACCTCTTGGCATATATTACTTGTGTTCAGAATCCATTTTCTTGAGGAAAGGGAAGTGAAAGAGAGACAGACAGCTAATCATCCAGAATGAAAGAATCTTGAAGTCAGTTCCAAAGCATTTGTTTCTCCGTGTTCTTCACTAGCTCTGTAATTTTAAATGATAAAGCACTATCCAGATGGGAAGGAGGCCTTGAACAATGGCAGCTCTTATGAGCTTTGTCTGAACTCTTTGCAAATGATAGTTAATGGAGAAACCAGCCAGAGGGCGCCCAACCAACTTTTGCATAGACAATAAAGTTAATGAGCTCTACTTTGCCAGGGAGGCATTGAAGAGATGTTGAAAGGGCAGGTGGCGGATGCTGTGATTTATTATTGGACTATTGTCGGAAATCTCCTTTCCTGTCACAGCCCATGCTGAAGGGTCTTTGGAGAAGAGAGAGGGAACTGGGCTGCAGCTGTGGAAGTAATAAACAGTGGGGAAACTATGCAGGAAAGATGCAAGAGGTAATCTGAGAAGATCATTGGGAGAAACTGTCTGCAAAAAAGAGGTGTGAATCTCCATAGGTAGTTTATCACCATTGTTGACCCACTTTTGCTCTTTGTACTGTGGGATTCTTTCAGCAGGCGGAGATTTTAAAAGACACAAAAGATTTGTCTTTCCATGTACTGATAATAAGATCCAGGAGAAACAAATCTAATCTAATCTGAAATTTGTAGAACATTCTGTGCCTATAAAGGTTCTGGGCGATTTACAATTAATTAAGAGCCCAAACAACATGGGGAACTTACAAAAGAAGCCATTATAGCATTTTACAAACGGAGAGGGGCAAGGCAAGAGAACAGCTAGCAAGAGAGCAAATGGAAGCAGGGTTATAAGTCAGTCTGGATAACCCTCCGAGTAGACCAAAGGGTCATCCTGTACTACGGTGATTGCTGTAAAGGAATGTTTCAGAATGTTTTCAGTTTTCTTCTAAAGTTCAGGTAGTTGGTTTCTGATCTTGTGTCCATGGGGAGGTTGCTCTAGTTTTTTGGTTGCGAGGTTATGTGAATAATGAGTCGAATATGCGTTTGCATTTGATTTGACCCCCTTTGGTGAGGGGAGAAGCATTCTAGAGGTATTGAAAATTCTAGAAGATGAGAACTGGAGTTCTGAGAAGAGATGAGTTATTGCATCTGCTGAGATGGCGTGGCGTAGCTGGTGCAGGATGCAAAATGATTTGAACGTAGATTCTTGGTGCTATTGGTGGTCAGCGCAGCTTATGGAGGTAGTCGGATATCATGTCGTATTTTCTTAGACTAGGCCACATGTTCGTGGAAAACATTATCTGTGTCAGATAGTAGTGTGGGTGGAGAGTAGATTGGCAGTGTTGGAATGAATTCCCACCAACCTGCTTCAGAGTCCTGAATGGTCAATCTCTCGCAGATATAGAAACCATCATTCCCTCTGCCAGTTTTTCATATTACATAGAGCTTTCTGGACCCCCTGTTCGTTTACATAAATTAGATAGCTCCAAGTCAAATAGATGTTGGCATTGTCATCTTGATGCTGGAACTTTAGATCATTTACTTTACTATTGTCCATTGATTCTGCAATTTTGGAGGTCTATTTGGGATCAAGCAAATAACATGTTAGAGAATCCAGTGGCTTTATCTTATGATACCATTTTATTTGGTACTCTTATGAGAGCCAAAAATCAACTATCAATGAATAATAACAAGCTTCTATTAGTGATGACAGGGGTTGCCATGCAGCTTATTTTAAGAAACTGGAAAATCTTGGATAGGTTGAACTATACATTCTGGTGGGAATCCCTTTATTACACATATAAAATAGAGCGTTGTATGGCCATACAACAGGGAAGATTGAAGAATTTTATAGAGGTGTAGGAGCCATTGACTAAATACTGGGGTGGTGGGGTAGGGAAGGGAATGAAATTTTATGATTTTATGAATGGTTTCATGAAGGTTTAAGTTATTTGTATATTAGCTGGGAGAGAGGGGGAAAATTTCTTTGTTGCAGTAATATTTGAAAGTTTGCTGTGCTTATTATACAAGGTACATATATGTCAGGGGTCTCAAAGTCCCTCCTTGAGGGCCGCAATCCAGTCGGGTTTTCGGGATTTCCCCAATGAATATGCATGAGATCTATGTGCATGCACTGCTTTCAATGCAAATTCATTGGGGAAATCCTGAAAACCCGACTGGATTGCTGCCCTCAAGGAGGGACTTTGAGATCCCTGATATATGTGATTCATTTACTGCGCATTTGTAGTTTGAAAATCAAAGAATTTTTTTAAAAAATGGCAATTACTTTGGTGGTGTTTTATCCTGGATGTACCCTATAAAATACAACAAGTTGAAAAGTGCACAATTATGTGACAAAAAGGTGTGTTTCCTCTGCCTTCCATTTGCAAACTGATACACATTTCTGGGGGAAACTGCATGTGAAGACACTTGGTAAAGCAGGGCTTCCCAAACTGCAGGTTGTAACTTCAAATGGGTCAGGATTTTGACAGATCTCCATAGACATCTTAATTTATATGACCACATTAAAGCACTATAAATTAAGTTCCATCGGGACGATGTTCACTTATGCTGATGATATCTTCATCGTGCTAGAAGTTGAACCTAATTTGAGCAACTTGACAGCTAAATTGCAATTGTGGTCACTTCAGGCTCGTATGAAGCTTAACGCAACAAAGACAAAACTATTATGTTTTGGCCCAGAAATTGGTAATTTGCTATTTTCATTATTCTTAATTCCGGTGATATTTTGCATATAGAATCATCTTCAAGAGTATTGGGGGTTGTTTAGGATTCTTCGCTCTCTTTTCGATGCCAGGTAAATAATCATACCAAAAAAATGTTGTTTTTTTTTAGTCTCCGCACGCTGAGAAAAGTTCGTCATCTGTTCCATCAAGATCATTTTGCAATATTGGTTCAAACCATTAGCTTGGCACAGCTGGATTACTGTAATTCCATTTATGTGGAATTAAGCAATTGATTCAAAATGCTGCAGCCAGACTGATTTTTGGAAAGAAAAAATTTGATCACGAGTCGCCTCCGTTGAAGAAATTACATTGGCTTCCGTTTCAATTGAGAGTTCAATTTAAATGAGCCTGTATAGTCTTTAAAATTTTACATGGACTATTTGTTCCTTTGATGTCTTTATCTCTAAACATCATGAGATCTTCGGGCAGGAGAACAACTCATATGTATAAGCTCTCTATTCCATCATTAGAAGAAATCAAGTCCATTAGTAAAATTTCACATTCCTTTCCATACTTACTAACTGCGATATGGAATGGACTCCCTCCTCAAATCAGATCGTGTTTCTCTCTTCAGATCTTTTGCAGAACCATAAAAACCACTATGTTTCATCTCTTTATAGGCTCACGGCTCCAATGAATGTTAATGGATCTTTCTTTGTGATCTAATTATATAAACCGAATCGAGCTCCGATTTTTAGGAGATGATTTGTTATATATAGCACTAAGAATTAGATTAGATCAGCCTGCACCTCTGGGTGGCATGGGCTTTCTGTGGGGGTGGTAATGGTATCAGAGTTATAGAATATTTGACATGTGCTATGGTAAAGTCTTGTTAATGTAGCAGGAGCTGTAGAGCTCCTCTGCGACTGGTTTCTGGTGTATAGTTTCTCAATCAGGATTCCATACACCCTATAGCACTGAAACAGTTCTTCTGGAGCTTATGTCTAATGTGAGAAATTATTTTGATAAAAGTGTAGGAGTGTTGCTGATGCAATTCAACTTATCTGCAGCATTTGACTTAGTTAATCGTGACTTGCTTTTGGCTTTAATGGATGAGATGGGTATAGAAGGGAATGTCTGGAAAAGGATGGAAGGTTTTCTTAAGAGAAGATCTTTACAGGTTAGTTGGCAGGGGAATCTCTCACAATGGTGGATAACCCAAGGAGTTCCCCAGGGTTCTCCCTTTACCCACATTCTTCTACATTTTTATCTGAGAGACGTACCGTAGGTTCATTGATTCAGAAAAAAAAATATTGAATATTTCTTCGGTACTGACAATATTGTATTAATTTTTCCCTTGTTATTTGATGTGTCATCAGTTAAGATCTTGAATGATGTGTTTATGTGGTCTTTAATTGGATGTCCCAACACTCTCTGAAGTTAAACTCAGATAGGACAAATATAATTTTGTTAAAACTACCACATCTAATATGACAGTAGAGGAAAGATAATCACACCGCTTCTGTGGAAGCGGTGGAACTCCAAAATACAGAGGTTAAATTCAAATATGAAATTAAATTCCTGGGGATTTGATTGGATGTAGGTTTAACTTTGGAAACTCAGGTTAAAATTATGATTAAAAAAATATGGTTTAAACATAAATTGTTGCGCAGAATAAAATGTTTTTTTTGAGAAAAGCATTTTGCATGTTGTAATTCAATCTCTAATACGAGGGGGCCGCTGATAAGTTCTCAGCGAAACCAAGAAAAGAACAGGGTAAAGCCATGAAACTTACAAGTTATTCCATACTTTTCTTGACACGTTTTGTTTCATTTCATATCATTGAAACGAAACGTGTCAAGAAAAGTGTGGGAAAATTTGTAAGTTTCATGGCTCCACATCATTCCTTTCTTGGTTGGGCTGAGAACTTTTCAGCGGCCCCTCGTATTGTGATGTCATAATGCCTCATTCCACCAATGCCTAAGAACCAACCTCATTGGTGATGTCACAATAGCTCGGTTTCCCTATATTTATGCCCATTTAATAGATGCATTTGCCTCATTGAAATGAAAAGCGTGGAATAACTTGTAAGTTTCATGGCTCCACATCATTTTCTTCTAGGTGGGGCTGAGAACATTTCAGTGGCTCCTCATACGTACTTTATGAGATTATTGTAAAAAAAAATGGTCAGCTAGGTCTTCCTGCCAAACAGATGAAATGGCTGCAGATTTTTCAAAATGTTGCTGCTAAACTTATTCTAGGGGGAAGCAGATTTGATCATGTTACTCCGAGAATTGCACTGGTAGCCAATTGAGACAAGAATCAAATTTGAAAGTCTGATTTTTATTTTTATAATTTTATATGGGTTATGTCCAGGTTACTTGACATATTTGATTACTGTATATCAATCAACTAGGCATTTGCATTTTTCCCAAGAACTGTAATACCATCTCACAAAGGTTGCAGATTACTCTCTTCTAGGAAAAGAACACTTTTGGGCAGAGCTGCAGCGCTTTGGAATTTATTACCCAGTGAAATAAGGAATTTATCTAATATTGGGCTTTATAGGAAGGCAATGAAAACATTGTTATTCCAGAAATATCTTTGACTAAGCAGGATGGATATTACGACTATATTTTAAGATGTATACCAACTGTCTAGGAATTAATATGATATTGTATTATCTCGTATTGTGACCCGCTTGGAACTTTGAGGTTAAGCTGGATATAAATATGGAAATTAAATGATAGATGTCTCTACTTTCATTGTTTGGCGATGGAGTTTGGGGGAGGATGTGGAGGGCATGAAAGGTGAGGGGCAGTGCATGTCAGGAGATGCCTGTGGAAAGGTATGTGTGTGGACATGTGGGAGGATGGGGGCTATGTACATAGAAGGATGGGTCTGTGGGGCATATGGAATGATATGTTACGAGGGGTGTTGGGTGAGAAGGATGAGGAGTGTGTGTTTATATGAAGACAGTATATGGGTGAGAATGGAAACAGTGAGAGTGATAGGTGGGTGGGTGGAATGAGGAGTTAGGTTTATATCTGGGGAATGTAGTGGAGGGGATAGAGTATGTACCTTTTGGCATTCGGGCATTCTAGTCCCCTCCTTCCGAATACTAAACTCCTGCCTTCTTCCACACACCCCACCCCCTACATTCTCTATCGCTCTCTCTCCTCCAGCTTCCTTACTCTCCCCTGCTCTTTCCACTCTCAGCCCTGTGCTCCATTTCCCTCCTCCTCTCCTCCATTCCACTCTCCATCTCCTGCCTTCCCATGCTCACCCCTACCAGTGCCCCCCCTCCACCTCTCACCACCACCACCAGCGCTAGCATTCCAATTCCTATGCCATATACAGACTTTCACAGTTTACAGTTCATTTGAAATTTGATATACTGCCTTTTGGAAAATACTGTCAGCTCAATACATAAATATAAATCATTGTAGTCCAATTATGTAAAAAGAATTGAAAAAGTAAATACAATATTCTTTATAGCATGGAGAAAAGATAAAAGGGGTAAGATAAGAGGAGACTGCGAGGGGACATGATCAAAACATTCAAGATACTGAAGGGAATAGACTTAGTAGATAAAGACAGGTTGTTCACCCTCTCCAAGGTAGGGAGAACGAGAGGGCACTCTCTAAAGTTAAAAGGTGATAGATTCCGTACAAACATAAGGAAATTCTTCTTCACCCAGAGAGTGGTGGAAAACTGGAACGCTCTTCCGGAGTCTGTCATAGGGGAAAACACCCGCCAGGGACTCAAGACAAAGTAGATAAAGACAGATTGTTCACCCTCTCCAAGGTGGGGAGAACGAGAGGGAACTCTCTAAAGTTAAAAGGTGATAGATTCCGTACAAACATAAGGAAATTCTTCTTCACCCAGAGAGTGGTAGAAAACTGGAACGCTCTTTCAGAGTCCGTTAAAGGTGAAAACACCCTCCAGGGTTTCAAGACAAAGTTGGACAAGTTCAAGCTAAACTGGTGAGACTGGACTCATTTGGAGCACTGGTCTTGACCTAGGGGCCGCCGTGTGAGCGGACTGCTGGGCAGGATGGACCACTGGTCTGACCCAGCAGCGGCAATTCCAAATTTCCAAGTTTTATTTTAAATTTGATAAATCGCTTATCCATAATTTACGAAGCGAATTACAGTAAAATATAAAATAAACATAATCTAATCAACATACAATTTAAAATTTAGTTAAAATGAGTTAGACGAACAGACATACCGACAGAACTGAATACGAGGGGAGTGAAGGGGTAAAGTTACAAAATTAATACTTTTGGAGAAAGAAAAGAGCCATAGAGGGGAAAAAACATAAGGAAGGGTAAGCTATTAGGTTCTTATGTTATTCAGCCAGAAACAGTAAGGGCCTGATTCTATAAATGGCGCCTAACTCGGCGTGGCACCTCTCGGTGTGGTTGTCAACCGCTAAGCGCCATTTACAGAATCACACCTAGCAGTGCTTAAGCAGGCTTAGACAGGGCTAGGCATCCTCATGGTAGGCTCTGATATATTGGGCCAGGTTTTTCCTATGGACTAATTTACCAGGGCCTAACACAGACGCCTAATGACACTTAAGTCATATCACGCCTACTCTCCACCCCTAGCTACACCTACTTTTCAGGTAGGTGTTGTCAGTCGCAGGTAGGCGTCTTGACTTAGACACCACTAGATGCCACTGGAATTACATAAGAGCATAAGAGCTGCCATACTGGGACAGACCAAAGGTCCTTGAAGCCCAGTATCCTGTTTCCAACTGTGGCCAACTCAGGTCCCAAGTACCTGGCAGAAACCCAAGGAGTAACTACATAGAAACATAGAAACATAGAAATTGACGGCAGAAAAGGGCCATAGCCCATCGAGTCTGCCCATACCAATGACCCACTCCCTGATTCTTACTCTCCTAGAGATCCCACATGAATATCCCATTTTCTCTTAAAATCTAACATGCTGCTGGCCTCAATCACCCGCTGAGGCAGCTCGTTCCAATGATCGACCACCCTTTCGGTGAAAAAGTACTTCCTAGCATCACCCCGAAATTTCCCTCCCCTGATTTTCAGCGAGTGTCCTCTGGTGACCGAGGGCCCTGTAAGACTGAAGATATCATCTTTCACCTCTATACGCCCAGTAATATACTTAAAGGTCTCAATCATGTCCCCTCTCTCTCTTCGCTCCTCCAGTGAGTACATCTGCAGTTTTTTTAACCTTTCTTCATACGTGAGATCCCTGAGCCCCAAGACCATCCTAGTAGCCATTCGCTGAACCGACTCAATTCTCAACACATCTTTTCGGTAGTGTGGTCTCCAGAATTGAACACAATACTCGAGATGAGGTCTCACCATGGATCTGTACAGTGGCATTATAACTTCAGGTTTTCTGCTGACAAAACCCCTACGGATGCAGCCCATCATTTGTCTTGCCTTGGACGAAGCCTTTTCTACTTGATTGGCAGCCTTCATATCGTCGCTAATGATCACTCCTAAATCACGTTCCACCGTGGTCCTGGAAAAGTCCAGAGCTGAGATTGTGACGTCATAAAGCCTCATTCCACCAATGCCTAAGAGCCAACCTCAGCAGTGATGTCACAATGGCTTGATTGTCCTATACTTGTCTAACATAAGAACATAAGAGCTGCCATACTAGGACAGACCAAAGGTCCTTCAAACCCAGTATCCTGTTTCCAACAGTGGCCAACCCAGGTATCAACTAACTAGCTAGATCCCAAGTAAATGCATCGTTAATCGTTTGTTGTTTGTTGTTTTTTTTTTAATAGCCGATTAAGCCAATTAGGAAAATTTAGGTTGTGCGTAGAATTCAGTTAGGTGTCACTAGCCATCGCCGATAAGGGCGCCTAATGTAGGTGCCATTTATCCCCCTTTTACAAAACTGTAGTGCGGTTTCTAGCACCAGCCATGGCAGTAACAGCTCCGATGCTAATATGAGCATTGGAGCTGTTACCACCGTGGCTGGCGCTAAACACTGCGCTACAGTTTTGTAAAAGTGTGTCTGTGGGGGGTTATAGAATTAGGTCCTAAGTTGTCTGTAAGCCACTGCCAGCCAAGGGTTGAATTAACTGTGGATATTCAATGCCAAGTACATATTAAGGGGGGAGTGGGCAGTCTGCTCCGAGCACCATGTTGGTGAGGTCGCGGACACACACACCCTGCCACTTCACATTCCTCCCCTCCACGCACGGACCCCCTTCTCCCATACCTCTAGTTGAAGAAGTTGTTCGCGGCGGTCAACAAACGTGCTCTTCGTGACCCTGTCGGCTCTCCCGCTGATGTCACTTCCAGGTGCCGCAGGGGAAGGGAAGTGGAGGGGGGTGCGCGGCAGGCAGGATCGGGGAAGGAATGGGGGGCACATGTAGCATGCAGGATTGGGGAAGGAGCTGGGGGGCAGAGATGAGGGTAAGAGAGGGGCGCCACCGCCTCGGATTCTCTCCGCCCCCCTCGCTATGCCGATGCTAACTAGTTAAGATCACCCTCCCCCCCCCCCCCCGCTTAGACTACTGCAACTCGCTACTCTCAGGCCTTCTGCTTAGTCGTCTTGCTCCCCTCCGATCCGTCTGGAATTCGGCTGCATAATTTATATTCTGGGAGAGCTGCTATACTCATGTAACCCCCCTCTCTTAAAGTCACTTCATTGGCTTCCCATCCGTTTCAGACTACGATTCAGACTCCTCTTACTAACCTATAAATACACTCAGCGGCCCCTCACTATCTCTCTTCACTTATCTCCCTCTATGATTCCCCCCCCCCCCCCCCCCGTGAGCTCCATTTAGCTGGTAAGTCCCTCCTATCTGTGCTGTTCTCTTCAACTGCCAACTCCAGACTCCGTCCCTTCTGCCTTGATGCGCAAGCTGCCTGAATCCCTACGGCAGGCTCCCTCTCTGACAGTGTTCAAGACCCAGAGTACAATACTGGGGTTCAAAAAGGGACTGGATGACTTCCTGGAAGCGAAGGGGATTGCAGGGTACAGATAGAGGGTTACTCTACAGGACATTAAGCGAAAAGGGTATGAGAGTTTTAGGTTATGAGCACTATCAGGTCATGGACCTGAGGGGCCGCCACGTGAGCGGACTGCCGGGCACAATGGACCTCTGGTCTGACCCGACAGGGGCAATACTTATGTTCTTAAAAGCCCATCCCTTTGAGAGTGCTTTCAACTCCTAACTCCTTTCGCCTTGGGTTCTGTCCCCCAACCCTACATGTCTGTTTGCCCAAGTTATATTGTAAGCTCTTCCGTGCAGGGGCTGTCTGTAAATGTCAAAATGTACAGTGCTGCATTTACCTTTCAGCGTTAGATAAGTGATAAGTAGTAGGAAGTAGGAAGTGCTGGCTTCATCCAAGCTGTGACCCAGACTGCCCCTAACCTAGCCAGTTAGGGAATGGATAGTTGCCGAAGATATTCAGCAGCAATACCCGGTTAATTACATTAGTGACTGGCCAGCTCAGCAGGGTTTAACCAGGCAGGATTTTCTCCTGCCCAGTTAAATCCTTTAAAATATCAGCCTCAAAGTAGAGGTCTGCACGGGAACGGGGATCGCGGGGATCCCGCGGGTCCCGCGGGGATCCCGCGGGTTCCCCCCCTGGCCCACGGGACTCCCACGGGGACGCCCCCTGGCCCACGGGACTCCCACGGGGATGCCCCCCTGACCCACGGGACTCCCACGGGGACGCCCCCTTGCCCACGGGACTCCCACGGGGATGAAAACAACCTACCTAAATTCTGGCGATGCAGCTTACAAGTCTGGCGTAGCGTCGGGAAATAGCCATGTTGAGCAGTGAGCTCAGCACGTACACAGATGAAAGCCTTGCTTGCTGATTGGTCCGGCGGCCCCGCCCCACCGTGCCGCCGGACCAATCAGCAAGCAAGGCTTTCATCTGTGTACGTGCTGAGCTCACTGCTCAGCATGGCTATTTCCCGACGCGGGCATTAGGCTGTTTTTTGTCATTTCGGGTGGGGGATGGCAGCGGCAGCAGCAGCCTGAAAAAGAAATCATCCTGGCCGGGTTCGGTGTCATGCTCCGGAGCTTCTACAGCCTTCCTATCTCCCTCTCCCTTCCCCTGCTCCGCGGCTCTCTTCGGCAACTCAGCAGCAGCTTCTGACGTCGGGGCCTACCCTCTGCGAGTCCCGCTTGTTTCAACTTCCTTTTTCCACAAAGGTGGGACTCGTAGAGGGAAGGCCTCGATGTCGGCAGCTTGTCTTGATCACCGCTGCTGACGAGTTGCTTAAGAGAGCCGCGGAGCAGGGGGGTGTTGCCAGGTGCAGGTAGAAGGGAGAGGGCCAGATGCAGGACTCGTGGGTGAGGGAGGAGAAGAGAGAGGGGAGAGAAACAAAAGGAAATATTTCATACTGGGCTGGGCCGGAGTGGAGAGAGGGTGGAAAGATTCTGGCTACAGGGTGCAGTAACAAAGGAAAAGGGGGGAAAGCTGAAAATGGAGATAGTGACACAAAGAAGAGAAAGGGTAAGCAGGACCTTCTGAATAAGGATAGAGATACAGAGGGGACATGAAGAGGAGGTGAAATAGAGACATAGAAGTAATGCTGAAAAAGTGTGTGTGGGGGGGGAGATAAAGACATTGAAAGGGCAAATGGTGAATATGGGGTAAAAGACAAGGACAGAGACAAATGAAGATTCTGAAAAAGTGGTGAGATAGGGATATAGGTGAGATGGACACAAAGAAGGGTGATGCTGGAAAATAGGTGGAATGGTAATTCTGACAGACACAGAAGGGAAATGCTGGATCAAGGAGAGATGGGGCTCAGGCTGGATGGAATGAGGAGAAATGCCTTGTTGGCCCGGAACTTCCTCTCCTACGTCAGAATTGACGTCAGGGAGCGGAATGCTGGTCAGCGCGACGCTTCTGCAGGGAAAGCTTGGGACAGCGGTGGCTTGGGGACTATTCCCCGATGGCGGTGGCAGCAAACCGAGTGGCTTGGGGGAGGGCACGGAGAAAGAAAGAAAGGGGGCAGACAGAGAGACAGAAAGAAGGGGGAACAGGGAGACAGAAAGAAAAAGTTGGGGGAGAGAATGAGGTCTGGAGGAGAGGAAACATACAGGAGGCTGAAAGAAAGGAAGAAAGATTGGATGCACAGTCAGAAGAAGAAAGTGCAACCAGAGACTCATGAAATCACCAAACAGCAAAGATAGGAAAAATGATTTTATTTTCAATTTAGTGATCAAAATGTGTCTGTTTTGAGAATTTATATCTGCTGTCTATATTTTGCACTATGGCTCCCTTTTACTAAACCGCAATATTGTTTTTTAGCGCAGGGAGCCTATGAGCATTGAGAGCAGCGCGAGGCATTCAGCGTAACTCCCTGTGCTAAAACCTACTATTGTGGTTTAGTAAAAAGGGAGGGGGTGTATTTGTCTATTTTTGTATTTTGTTACCGAGGTGACATTGCATAGAGTCATCTGCCTTGGGAAATGTATATGGCAGATATCTTTGTTTTGTGTTCAAAAGAAAAGGAAATGCATTTCTGGTTTTATTTCTAGTGTTGAAGTACTTGTTGGCCCTTGCTGTGACTGGTGGGGATCCCCAAGCACCGCCAGCAGAGGACCTCCTCTAGAGATGGTCAGAACTCCCCTCCACCAAGCGCAGCAGTCGCTGGCAGCATCCATGAGCCACTGAGGTGCCAGCATCTGTGACTCAGGGACGCTACTGCTGCCTGCCAAGCTTGGCAAAAGGGACCCCAGGCCAACTGCAAAGGAAGTCCTCAGCTGACAGTTTGTGGGTTCTCATCAGCTGAGTATTTATATTTTATATTTACATTAGAGGTTCTGGTAGAAACCCATTTACAAAGTATGTATTCTTCCCAATTAATATTTCCAAATTAATAGTCTCTTTGCTTATTTGTAAATGGGTCTCTACCAGAGCCTTTAATTCAGTAGCATAATTAAATAAAATAACTATTTCTGAAGTTTATAGGGAAGGATGGTGACGGAGGGGATTCCTCGCGGGGACGGGTGGGGACGGAGGGGATTCCTCGCGGGGACGGGTGGGGACGGAGGGGATTCCTCGCGGGGACGGGTGGGGACGGAGGGATTCCTCACGGGGACGGGTGGGGACGGAGGGATTCCTCACGGGGACGGGTGGGGATGGGTGGGATTTTGGCGGGGACGGGTGGGGACGGGTGGGATTTCTGTCCCCGCGCAACTCTCTACCTCAAAGCTATTATCGTGTGCCTCAAGTTCCTGTCCAGCGCCATCTACTGCCACTGCTGCTGTACTGCAACCAAGGCTTAAAAGCATCTTTAAAGAGGAGTGCCTTAAGATAAATCTTTATTAATTTTTAAATATTAACAGTGCAATACACAGGTATAAGAACATATAACAAGTCAAGAAAAGCACATTCAACTTACAAACATTGTATCCCACCCACCCACCCATTGATTAATCACTAACACAAATGTATATACTCTTTCAATAATCTACACTTATTTAAATAATACAATAACACAATCCCACCTCACTCCCTCCCACCCTAGATGTGTAAGGAAATGGCACAGAATTAAAGACATAAAAAAACTACAGAGAAGTATAAGATGTCAACGGGCCCCAAACCAGTTTAAATACGTTACTGTGCCCCAGCATTTCAGCATTCATTTTTTTATACTTATAACTAGAGCATAGGTTCGCCCACCAAAAAGGAAAAATTCAGGCGATCGTAATTTTTCCAATTACAGGTTATCATCTGCATGGCTATTCCGGTCATGGGGGCTTAAGATACTTTTTAAAATATTTGATAAAATGGCTATAATATTATCCTAAAACATACACATAAAAGAATGCACAGTGATAAAAGGCACATATTTTTCATTCATAAAATCTGGTAACCCTACCAATAGTGGCCAATCCAGGTCACAAGTGCCTGGCAATATCCCAAAAGAGTAAAACATTTTATGATGCTTATCAAAGAAATGAGCAAGGAATTTTCCCAAGTCCTTATTAATAAAGGCTTATGGCAAAACGGACTGACCATTCAGGCAATCAGGCAGTGCCCGAGAGCCCAGAGCAGTTGGGGGACCCAGTACCTCCTTCCCCACATGACCAAAATCTCACTCCTCTCCGTTCCCAGGTCTGTCATGCCCCTGCTCTCTCACCCCTCCCTCACTCCAGTATCTCCACTGTCTCTGACACACACACATACACAGCACACACTTATCTCAAAAGTTCCTTTCCCCATAAAGGGCCCCAACATAAGAACATAAGAATAGACTTTCTGGGTCAGACCAATGATCCATCTATTTATTTTATTTATTTATTTATTCGATTTTTTAGCCCGTCCTCCCAAAAGAGCCCAGAACGGGTTACAATGAATATATTGGTGCATTAAAATTATAAGTAAGATAGGTACTTAGAAATTCCCTTACTGTCCCGAAGGTTCACAATCTAACTAAAGTACCAGGAAAAATGACAATTAGAAGAGTAATAAAGAAAGAAAATAGAGATAGAGGAGAAAAATAAGAAAATAAACATACTAATAAGATTACAATGATCTAAAGGAATTTGAAAGGTTAAAAAGAGGGGAGATAAGAATAGATGCAGAGGGAGAACCGTTGATGCAATCTAGCCCAGTGTCCCATCTTCACGGTGGCCAATCCAGGTCACAAGTACCTGGCAAAAACCCAAATAGTAGCAACATTCTATGCTACCGATCCAGAGCAAGCAGTGGCTTCTCCCATGTCTGTCTCAGCAGACTATGAACTTTTCCTCTAGGAACTTGTCCAAACCTTTTTTAACACTAGCTATATTAACCGCTCTTACCACATCCTCTGGCAATGCGTTCCAGAGCTTAACTATTCTCTGAATGAAAAAAATAATTCTTCCTATTGGTTTGACCCTTTGCTAGTGCCGCTATATCTTTTTTTTGAGATAAGGAGACCAGAACTGAATACAATACTCCAGGTGAGGTCACACCATTGAGCGATACATTCTTTGTCTTGTTTACCATCCCTTATCTAATAATTCCTAGCGTCGTGTTTGCTTTTCTGGCTGCTGCCACACATTGGGTGGAAGGTTTCAGCATACTTTCAAGAATGACACCCAGATCTTTTTTCTTGGGCGCTGACCCCCAAGTTGGACCCTAGCATCTGGTAATCATGATATGGGTTATTCTTTCCAATGTGCATCACTTTGCATTTGTCCACATTATATTTCATCTGCCATTTGGATGCCCTGTCTTCCAATTTCCTAAGGTCTGCCTGTGTTTTTTTTTTTAACAACTTTGAACAGTTTAGTGCCATCTGCCACTGACAACCCTATCCAATTCTATCCAGATACATTATGGGACTGAGGCACCAGCTTTAATAGGCAGAATCAGGGACTACAAATCCCACACTACTTTGGGATGTAAGTTAAATTCCAATACTGCCCCAAAGTCTTCTTTCTAGACCTGGATAACTTGGCCGCTTTGTGTGTCAAATGGTACCATTTGGATTAAAGCGCCAGCAAGGCAGAAGCAACAGCATCACTCCTGCCCCATTAGAATGCAGAGGGCATGAAAAGACGTTGATACGTAGGAGGGTGAGGGACTGGAGCAGGGCTGCCCAAGTCCGGTCCTCGAGATCTACTGGCAGGCCAGGTTTTCAGGATATCCACAATGAATATGCATGAGAGAGATGTGCCCGCACTGCCTTCTTGGTATGCAAAATCTCTCTCATGCATCTTCATGGTGGATAGCCTGAAAACCTGGCCTGCCAGTAGATCTCGAGGACCGGACTTGGGCAGCCCTGGGCTGGAGGTATGCATGGGGCGAGGAACCTGCCTGAGGAGGGAGGGGCAGGGCATCCATAGTGCTGCAGAGGGATCACTGCCCGAACCAGAACAGAAAAACAAGAGACAAACTCAAATACATTTTGTTGGATTTTCTATTATTTTGAATTGGATAAAAACACAAAACAAATTTTCCCTGTCCTTTTACAATGAAAGCACACCCCTAAAAAGCTTCAATTAAAAGATTGAGGAGCTCTACTTGGACTCTTGTATACTACATGTTGCTTGTTAAAAAGAAAAAAAAAAAAAAAAAAAGACCAACCTGATCCTGTCTATGAACCTGCTCTTATTTGCAAGGAAGAACAAGGGGAAATTTTGTACAGCTACAGAGAGAGGAAATCATAGTAACAAGAAGTGACATCAGAGGGCTACAAAGTAATTATTTGCATAGCTACTTTAATAGCAAAGTAATCATCCACTCTAATTAGGCTGTATGGTACGGCCATGCCTGTCTATGCAATGACTACGAGAGAGTCGCTATCCCTGGGAGTCTGGATATTAATTTCATTCTTCTTCATTCCGCTTTCTCTTAACCCCGCTTTGTTTGGCATGAGACATAATAATTCAGTGATAGCAAACAGCATTCCTTCAATGCATATGCATGAGCTGTGTTTATATGCATTTAAACCAAGAGCCATACCAACCTGTAACATCCAGCGAAATTGAAAACCAGACCTATTTGAGCATAAGAACATAAGAGCTGCCATACTGGGACAGACTGAAGGTCCATCAAGTCGAGTAATCCTGCTTGCAAAAGCAGCCAACTCAGGTCACAAGTACCTGGCAAGATCCCAAGGAGAAAAGCAGATTTTATGCTGCTTATCCTAGGAATAAACAGTGGATTTCCCTGAGTCAATCTTAATAATGGCTTATGGACATTTAGGAAATTATCCAAAGCCTTTTTAAAACCCTGTTAAGCTAACTGCTTTTACCACACTCTCCAGCAATGAATTCCAGAGTTTAATTACACACTGAACATTAAAGAACCAGAGCTCACCATCCTAGCAAGAACCGTTGCCAAAGGTCACCTTCGATGTAATATTTGGCCTATGGTGGTCAGCAATTTTAAAAACACCAGCCACTGTGGGTTAAACACCAAAAATATTCTATGCTGGTGTTTGGATACCGCCAGCACTGACTGGCGGTGCTATCTGGTGAGTGGTGATATCCAGACAGATAAGTGGATAAAGTTAGGACAGCTCCTCCACACAGGCTCTACCCACAGACTAGCCTGGCACTCTCCAGATAGTCCAAAGGAATATTCAGAAGCACTAAGTCATTAGTATGGTTGATTATTCTGCTGGCCACATTTAGGGCCCTTTTATTAATGTGCAGGGCTTTTTTTTTTGTGCCGATAAGCACAAGTACAGCGTACCGACACCTTTTTTACTCTCAGACCTGCCAGTCTGTTCATCCCCTCCCCACTCCCCTCTAACAGTGGTCAAAACTCACCTCTTCTCTAGCTGGCTGCAGCAGTCAGAGTGAACTGTCTGGGCCAACCTGGGGCCTTTTCTCTGCAGCTGTCCTGCCCTCATATAAACAGTAAGTTGCATCAGACGGGTAGAACAGCTGCAGAGGAAAGGTTCCGGGTTGGCACAGGCAGTTTGCTCTGATTGCTGCTGCTGGCAAAGACATGAGGTCTGACTACCAGAGGAGAGGGTTATGGGCTGCAACCAGAAGAGGGTGAGGCTATGGATCTTTTTTTTTTTTTTTTTTTTTTTGGGGGGGGGGCTGAGATGCTGGAGTCATGGGGGCTTAGGGCAGAAGAGGGGGGAAGTGCTGAAGTTGTGGGTCTGACCCAGGAAGGCCTAGATTGGGGCATCTAGCCAATCTAGGCACATAACTTAAGAATAGCCTTACTGGGTCGGACCAGTGGTCCATCTAGCCCAGAAGCCAATCCAGGTCACAAAAACCCAAATAGTAGCAACATTCCATGCTACCAATCCAGGGCAAGCAGTGGCTTCCCCCATGTCTGTCACAATAGCAGACTATGGACTTTTCCTCCAGGAACTTGTCCAAACTGTTTTTAAAATCAGCAGTGTTAACCACTCTAACCACATCCTCTGGCAATGCGTTCCAGAGCTTAACTATCCTCCGAGTGAAAAAAAATTTCCTCCTATTGGTTTTAAAAGTATCTCCCTGTAACTTCATCGAGTATCCCCTAGACCTTGTAAGTTTTGATGGAGTAAAAAAAAATGATTGGCTTAATTGACATGGTAATTGACGTGAAGGTTTTAGCCAATTTAAGAAAAAAAAATTAAGAGTTAAGAGTTCGTCGAATTCTTAGGACACCTAGATATGCCTAAGTAGAGGCGCCCTTAATGATGGGGGACAAGGGGGCATCCATGGAAAATCAGGGGCGGGAAACTGCACGGTGACACTAGGAAGTTCTTCACTGAAAGGGTGGTTGATCGCTGGAATAGTTTTCCACTTCAGGTTATTGAGGCCAGCAGCGTGCCAGATTTTAAGGCCAAATGGGATAGACATGTGGGATCTATCTGCAAAGATAGATAGGGAGGGTCATTGGGGTGGGCAGACTTGATGGGCCGTGGCCCTTATCTGCCGTCTATTTCTATGTTTCTATCTGAAAAGTAGGTTTGGTTAAGGGCGGAGAATAGTTGTGGTTGACTTAAGTGTTGCTAGGTGCCAGTATATTAGGCCAAGTAAAACCTGGCCTAATATACCAGTGCCTAACTCTGATGCCTAAGCTTGCCTAGGTGCCACTAAGTGGGATTCTGAAAGCGGAGCCTAGCAGTTGATTGACAATTGTGCCAAGCAGCACCTATAATATAGGCACTCTTTGGTGCCATTTATAGAATCTGGCCCTTAGGACTGGATTCTATGAACAGCGCTCAAAAATGGGCAGTTCTAGAAACCCAGTATTCTGTAACATGTGCAACCTTTTAGGAATGCCCCTGACACACCCAGGCCCCTCCCATGGCCACATGCCCTTTTTTGAGATACACTCTATGGGATGTAACTATGCACTCATTGTTATAGAACAGCATGCTGCCAGATGAGTACACATATCCTAATTAGTGCCAATTAACTTCAATAATTGGTTAACAACCAACTACTGATGGTCAAGGGCTTGTTAATCAATTAAGTTGGGATGCATGCCCAAATTTGAGCACTCAAATCTAAGTACCATATTTAGAATCCAGGGGTTAACAAGCAATTAGCATGTAAAAACAAGCTTAATGCATTCTTCAGTATTTTTCTTGTTCATGTGAATTTGTGATGCTCCGGTGCTGCCTACTGATAGTAGACCAAGTCTTCTTCACTGCCAACCAATAGCCAACATACCTCCCCTAGATGGTCACCATGGAATTCCTGTTTCCAAGTACTCTACTTCTATGTCTTCTTGCTTCAAAGGTCCTAGCAACAGGCTCCCCTTTCTCTTAGAGTGAGAACATCCAGAGTCCTTCTGACCATCAGTCAGACCACAGGAGGCAGAAAAAGGAAAACCCCCCCTTCCCTCTTTTGGGTTGAATCAAATCTCTAGAAGTCTCTTTTCCCCTTCGAAAGGCTCCTTTTTTATCTGTTCCAGTTTGTATGGAAATGAGGATGCAAATCAGTTGAGTAATTTCACAACAAAGGTAAAGTTCTCCTTCATATTCCAATGAAACATAACACTTTGGCAAGTTTGGGATAGCCTATTTCAGTCTCCACCTCCCTAGCCTCTTGGATAGACTAGTTTCTCCCTTCAGGAATTAGGTTGACCCAGCTATCTCCCTGTTCACTCCCAGACATCTATTTCCATCCTTTGGAAATCCTTGGACCAGTTAAGATCTAGGTATCCCTCCCTCAAGGAAGCTCACTCCTACATGATAGGACTTACACCCCCATCACAGAATTAAACACTAAGAATTGCCATACTGGGACCAACCAAAGGTCCATCAAACCTAGTATTCTGTTTTCAACTGTGGCCAATCCAAGTCACAAGTACTTGGCAAGATCCCAAGGAGTAAAACAGATCTTATGCTGCTTATCCTAGGAATAAGCAGTGGATTTCCCCAAGCCATCTTAATAATGGCTTATGGGCATTTGTTTTAGGAAATTATCCAAACATATTTTTTTTTAACTCCACTAAGCTAGCTGATTTCACCACATTCTTTGGCAACAAATTCCAGAGTTTAATTACACATTGAGTGTAATTCAATTTTTAGGCATAAAAGAAAGTGGGGTGAAAAAGATGACTCCACTCCCAGATACAATGTCTAACAGATCCAGTTTATTATACCATTTTTATGTACCATATAAAACCCAGCATGGTACGGCGAAGGAAAACGCCTTCTTTGGGGGTTATTATCTAAACATAGAAACATGATGGCAGATAAAGGCCAAATGGCCCATCCAGTCTGCAGCATCCACTATCTCCTCCTCTCCCTATTGGCTAAGGCTCTTAACATTTGCATCTCCTCTTCCTATAGGCTAAGGCTCTTTACACCTGCATTGTGATGTCATAGAAATTTATGGTTATAGAAACATTGTAGCATGATGGCAGATAAAGGACAAATGGCCCATCCAGTCTGCAGCATCCACTATCTCCTCCTCTCCCTATTGGCTAAGGCTCTTAACATTTGCATCTCCTCTTCCTATAGGCTAAGGCTCTTTACACCTGCATTGTGATGTCATAGAAATTTATGGTTATAGAAACATTGTAGCATGATGGCAGATAAAGGACAAATGGCCCATCCAGTCTGCAGCATCCACTATCTCCTCCTCTCCCTATTGGCTAAGGCTCTTAACATTTGCATCTCCTCTTCCTATAGGCTAAGGCTCTTTACACCTGCATTGTGATGTCATAGAAATTTATGGTTATAGAAACATTGTAGCATGATGGCAGATAAAGGACAAATGGCCCATCCAGTCTGCAGCATCCACTATCTCCTCCTCTCCCTATTGGCTAAGGCTCTTAACATTTGCATCTCCTCTTCCTATAGGCTAAGGCTCTTTACACCTGCATTGTGATGTCATAGAAATTTATGGTTATAGAAACATTGTAGCATGATGGCAGATAAAGGACAAATGGCCCATCCAGTCTGCAGCATCCACTATCTCCTCCTCTCCCTATTGGCTAAGGCTCTTAACATTTGCATCTCCTCTTCCTATAGGCTAAGGCTCTTTACACCTGCATTGTGATGTCATAGAACTTTATGGATATAGAAACATTGTAACATGATGGCAGATAAAGACCAAATGGCCCATCCGCACTAACCATTATCTCTTTCTCTCTCCGAGAGATCCCACGTGCCTATCCCAGGCCCTTTTGAATTCAGACACAGTCTCTGGCTACAGCACCTCATCCGGGAGACTGTTCCACGCATCTATCACCCTTTCTGTAATAGAAAGTATGATGCAAGCTAGTTACAGCTTTATTCAGACAAACCAGTGGTGGGATATAGTCTCATTTGGTCTTTTCCATTTACCTATTTGCATAACATCGGAGATAAATCCACATAAATAAATAAAGATTTATTTATATAAATGTAAAACATCATCCTTCACAAGAAGTTAATGAGGCAGACAAAAATGAATCTCATTTATATCCACACAAAGCCCAATTTGCTTCCATATTGCCTGGGAAGACCCTGTTTTCCCTAACTCCCTCCCTCCATCTGTGTTTTTCTTAAAGATGTGGCTATGCAGACATTCTCCATCCCTTGCAGTGGATGTAGGAGCTAAAGCTTTCCTGTAGCCCTGGTCTGTGAGTTCCTCAGTACATCAGTGCAGTCAGACAAGTTGAATAATGAATCATTGTTCTCGTAAATACATAATTTGTCTGCTGTAATTCACAGAGTGAATTGATATTCGAAACTGGAGATTAATTTGTGTTAGTATGACTGAGTCTTGTTTGTGCTCTACACCTCCAGTCTCTCTCCGAGGCACACGCAATCATATTTTACATTCTGCGAGTCTCTCTGCCTCTGACTTTCTCTGCCTGACTCCTTAACCCATCTCATTCCCTCCTTTTTTTAAAAACCAACAAACAAACAAAAAAAAACCCACAATAATCTTCTGCCTTCCTTCTTCCTTTGGCTCAAGATGCAGTCAAGGCCGTTTAGCATCGCTAGTTTTAGAAAAGGATTTAGATAAGTCCCTGGAGAATAATCCATTCCAGGTGATATTCAGCACTGTTTAGTCGTCCAGAAACGGTGCCTATGGTGCTTAACCAGATAAATGCAATATTCCATGTGAGATAACTGGGTTTCTCTGCTGAATATTCCCAGCTAGCGGCTAAAAGCCAGCTGTATCGCTCAATAACCAGTATAGTGGCCAAATCGGGCCACACAAATAGCTGTCCTATCTTTGGCTGTTATAAACTGAGCTGGCCCCCCAAAAATGGAACTGGCCCAGCACTGAATATCATCTGCAGTCAGCATTAACCATGGGAGTTAGCCGGCCTGCCTCCGGTGGTCTGAATATCAGGCCCCTAAAGTTTTATTAGTCATGTGGACTTAGGAGAGCCACTAAGGCCCGGATTCTTTTTTTAGGCGCTGGTAGGCGTCAAATTCAGTAAAAATAATGCCATCGAAACAACATTTTGAACTGAGTTTCAAGGCGCCTACTGGCAGCCTAAAAAATCGGCTCTGGAATCATGCCTCCTTAGGCCTGACACCACTGTAGGCGTGCAGGACAGGATTAACCAATAGACCATGTAGGCACGTGCCTAGGGCCCGAAATGGTCAGGGGGGCCCGATGAAGGAGGGCATCAACATTGTTTTTTCCAAACGGCGATGGACCCCTCCAGCATCGATCAGTAATGCTCCCCCCCCCCCCCCATCGACGGAAAGTTAGACAAGCAAGCAACGCGGGTAAGAAAGGCAACGGGAGCTGTAATTGTGCAAGCGGTGCTGCTTGGCCAAAGCTTCCCTCTGACGCAGCTTCCTGTTTCCGCCTGGGCGCATGGTGGGGTGGGGCGGGGCAGGGGGGCCCAGTGTACTTGTGTGCCTAGGGGCCCTCAACGATTTAATCCTGCCCTGTAGGTGTGGCTAATGCCGGAAGTGGTGTTAGGTGGCCCTAAAGTGCCTGTGGAGGTTCGATTCACATCATAGGTAGCCGCCAGAAATGTAGGCCAGGAAAACTCTGGCCTACATTTCTGATGTCTACCTTTGCCACAGGTGTGATCGAAGGTCCATCAAGCCCAGTATCCTGTTTCCAACAGTGGCCAACCCAGGTCCCAAGTACCTGGCAGAAACCCAAAGAGTAGCAACATTCCAGAGCTGAGATTGTGATGTCATAATGCTTCATTCCACCAATGCCTAAGAGTCAACCTCACCAGTGATGTCACAATGGCTTGATCATTTCCAACAGTGGCCAGCCCAGGCCCCAAATACCTAGCTAGATCCCAAGTAGTAAAACAGATTTTATGCTGCTTATCCTAGAAATAAGCAGTGGATTTCCCCAAGCCATCTCAATAATGGTCTATGGACTTCTCTTTTAGGAAATTATCCATACCTTTTTTAAACCCCGCTAAGCTAACTGATTTCACCACATTCTTCGGCAACGAATTCCAGAGTTTTTTAATTACACATGGTGTAAAGAAATATTTTCTCCGGTTTGTATCTAGGATGTCAGCAGTAAGGAATCGATGCCACTGTTGGATACCAGGTGCCTGTCTATTATTATTATTAGGGTCAATATCCATAGAGATTTAAATGGCAGGAGAGGTTCCTGCATGGTTAAATCACCTTTTTCAGGACTATCCAGGGTTATTCAGAGGCTTTAACCAGATAGTGCCACTGGATATTCTCTCTAACTGCCTAAGCTGAAACCAGCTGTGTTGTGGGCAGTCCAGGGGACTTATCTGGCAAGTAACAACCTTCAGTCCTTACCCAGATAAGTTTGTTGCACAAATAAGTTAGTTGCCACTGTTCCCGTTGCCTTCAAGGAGGAGGGACTGAAGTTGATAAACCCAGGTATGTGCCACTTCTGATTCCACCGGCAATTAGAAGAATGATCTAATGTCTGCCAACTAAACTTTAATGTGAAGAAGGGCAGAATGGTGTAGAAATCTTAACGGAACTGTGATATGCATAGACCTGGAAAAGCAGAGACTTAGAGGGGATATGATAGAAACTTATAAGATCATGAAGGGTATAGTGAAGGTAGAGAGAGACAGATTCTTCAGACTGGCGGGGGCAACAAAAACTAGAGGACACTCAAAAAAATTGAAGGGAGATAGGTTCAGAACAAATGCTAGGAAGTTCTTCTTCACCCAGAGGGTGGTGGACACCTGGAATGCGCTTCCAGAGGGGGTAGTTGAGCAGAGTACGGTTTTGGGTTTCAAAAAGGGATTGGACGAGTTCCTAAAGGGTAAGGGAATCCAGGGGTACAATTAGAGGGTTACTATACAAGACAAAATGCTCTTGAGTAATAGATCACTACAGGTCATTGACTTGGGGGGCCGCCGCGGGAGCGGACTGCTAGGCATGATGGACCTATGGTCTGACTCGGCAGAGACAATGCTTATGTGCTTATGTGCTTAAAGAGGGACCTCAGGATGAGTGTCTGTGGATCTTAAGATGGCAATGTGGTGGCCAAAGCGAGAAAGATGCCAGGCTACATAAATAGACCCTAGGAAGTCTATGGCAATACGCTTGATATCAATCTATTTCCAGTCCCAACGTACATATACCAAACTTATCATGTGGACTTGGATTTCAAAAGATCATATTGTTTATGAGGAAGCCTCAGCCCCACCACCCCACCGCTATGTTACTTCATACCTGTGGGAAGAATTACGTGGCACTTCATCCTTGGCTGCCCATATGTACTGTTCTATTTCACAATAAATTATTAATAATAATAATAATAACTTTATTTTGTATACCGCCATACCCAGAGAGTTCTAGGCGGTTCACAGCAGTGATTACACACGAAAAATAGCCTTGGAATTTACAATTTTTTGGAGTGTACAAGTCGTTGAAGTTAAACAGGAGTTTAAAATGCCTTCAGTAGGAATATACAAAGAATATACAAGGAGTATACAAGGAGTATGATATAAGGAATATAATAGGAATATTCGAGGAATATATAGGGAATATAGTACATGGAATATACAAGAGTGTACAAAATATATATATTTTTTTTTAATTTTTTTTTTAAATAGGGAAAAAACATACCGGTCAGGGAGGTTAGTTGGTTTGGAGGGAACCTTGGGGGGGAAGGTGGAGGTTTAAGTGTATTGAAGGGAGTAGAAGTCGCGAGTGGGGGGTGTTACAAGTATAATTTGGGCAAGCCATGAGTTTAGTTTGGCCGCCTGGAAGGAGAAGGTTTTGTCAACGAATCGTTTGAGAGGACATAGTTTTAGGAAGGGGAAGGCGAACAGATGAATTCTGCGAGAGTTCTTATTGTTGTGATCTAATTGAAAGTGGGGGATGAGGTAGCTTGGGGGATAGACCAAACACCGTTTTGAAGCTGAGGCAGGCGAACTTGAACAGTACTCTGGATTCAAATGGCAGCCAGTGCAGTTTATGGTAGAAAGGGGCGATATGCTCCCATTTGTTAAGGCCAAATATCAGGCGGACGGCCGTGTTCTGAATCAGTTTTAGTCTCCTGGTGGTTTTCTTCATGGCGCCTAGGTAAATGATGTTGCAATAATCGAGGATGCTGAGAATGGAGGATTGTACTAGCAGTCGGAATGAGTTGTCATCAAAGTATTTTTTTATGGTGCGGAGTTTCCAGAGCGCCGAGAAACATTTCCTGACGGTAAGATCAGTGTGCTTTTCAAGGGAAAGGTGTTTGTCTAGAGTGACTCCTAGGATTTTTAGGGTTTGTTCTAGGGGGAAGTCCGATCCATTCACTTGGATTGAGGTATTTTTGAGTTTGTCGTTGGGGGATGCCAGGAAGAATTTAGTTTTGTCAGCGTTTAGTTTTCGTCTATAGGATAGCATCCAGAGTTCTATCTGCCTGAGTAAGTGTGATATAGAGTCAAGCAGCTCTAGGGTGAAACTGGTTAGTGGAATGATGTCGTCTGCGTAAATGAAGAATTTGAGCTTGAACTTGCGCAGGAGGTTTCCCAGGGAGACGAGATACATATTGAATAGGGTGGGGGATAGTGGTGAGCCCTGGGGGACACCACAAGAGTTGTCCCAGCTGTGGGAGAAGGAGTCATTCTTGATGACTCTGTAAGATCTATTTTTTTTTTTGAAATCCGTTGAACCAGCTGAGAACCTGTCCGGAGATGCCGATGTGTGCGAGGCAGTTTAGGAGAATGGTGTGGTCAACTAGATCGAAAGCACTGCTTAGGTCAAGTTGCAAGATTAGGGCGCTGGAGCCCTGGCTGAAGAGTGAGTGCAGGTGGTCGAGGAGAGAGGCAACAATGGTTTCGGTGCTGTGGCCAGAGCGGAAGCCTGATTGGTTGTCGTGTAAGATGTCGAATTTGTCCAGGTATGTGGTGAGTTCTTATATGTATTTTATACGATGTCTTTCTTTACATATACGCAGAATTATATGTGTACTTAGCTTTTATATCAGCCAACGCCTGGGAGTCTGACCCATGACATGTTTCGCACCAAAAAGTGCTGTATCAAGGGTCTCCCGAGGTCGCGGGTGTCATCCGACTCCAGATTGTGTATAAGAGAAAGATTGTGAAATAGAACAGTACATGGCGGTACTTGAGAGAGTCCAGAGAAGAGCAACTAAGCTAATAAAGGGTATGGAGGACCTCACATATACTGACAGACTGAAGAAGCTGGGGCTTTTCTCCCTGGAAAAGCGGAGACTTAGGGGAGACATGATAGCAACCTTCAAGATCATGAAGGGCATAGAAAGAGTAGACAGGGACAGATTTTTTAAATTATGGGGAACCACAAGTAGAAGGGGGCACTCTGAGAAACTGAAAGGGGGAAGGTTTAGAACAAACACCAGGAAGTCCTTTTTCACCCAGAGGGTGGTGGATACATGGAACGCGCTGCCGGAGGATGTGATAAGCAGGAGCACGCTACAGGGCTTCAAAGAAGGTTTGGATAGGTACCTGGAGGACAAAAGGATTGAGGGGTATAGATAGGAGTAGAGGTAGGTTATAGGGATAGGATTAGAGGCAGTTACAAAATTAGTCAGGGGCACTGTTCAGGCAATTAGCGGGTGCGGACCGCAGGGCAAGATGGACCTCTGGTCTGCCTCAGCGGAGGCAACTTCTTATGTTCTTATGATGAAGTGCCACGTAATTCTTCCCACAGGTATGAAGTAACATAGTGGTGGAGTGGTGGGGCTGAGGCTTCCTCATAAACAATATGATCTTTTGAAATCCAAGTCCACATGATAAGTTTAGGCTACATAAATAGAGGCATAACCAAAAAGCAAAGGAGGTATTATTGTCCTTGTACAGGTCATTGGTGAGGCTCCCACGTGGAGTGCTGTGTTCAGTTTTTGAGGCCACATCTTGCTACGGAGATAAAAGACTTGAAGCCATTCAGAGGACAGTAATAAAAATGTTACGGGGTTTGGGCCAAAAGATGTATGAAAAGAGACTTGAAGTCTTTTGCCCCCCTCTCCTCTCTCTCCCTCTCTCCCCATTTCTTTCCTTCTCTCCCTCAGGTCCTCCCTCTTTTTTTCCACCTCTGCCTCCTCTTCATCTCTCTCTCTCTCTTTGCTATTCAGGCTGCAAGTTAATGGATAGAAATAGGAGGGCTTGGGACAGAACCTGAAGAGTAGAGAAGTAGCCTAGCAGTAAACGCAGAAGACTAAGATCCTGGAGAACTGGGTTTGACTCTGGGCAAAGTCACTTACAAAGGGATGCTGAAAAGTTCTCCAAGCCCAACCAAGACGAGAATAACGTGGATATGGTTCAATCAATGATCTGAAACACAGTCAAAACAGAGCATTTTATTTCTGCAAATTGGCACTTAATGAGACAAGATAACCCTCTTTTCAGCTACAGTGGCAAAATAATTTAGGAAGTTGGTTGGTTGGGCTGATAACGTTTCAGCACCCCCTGGTCGTGTGAAGAGTTTCAGTCTCTGGTAACCAGAACTGAGATTGTGATGTCATAATGCCTCATTCCACCAATAAGAGCCAACCTCATCAGTGATGTCACATTGGTTTGATGGTCCTATACTTGGCTCACTTTTATTACATACGAGGGTTTACTGAAAAGTTCTCAGCCCAACCAACCAACTTCCTAAATTATTTTGCCACTGTAGCTGAAAAGAGGGTTATCTTGTTTCGTTAAGTGCCAATTTGCAGAAACAAAATGTTATGTTTTTGGCATTGTTTCAGATCATTGATTCAACCATATCTTCTTGGTTGGGGCAGAGAATCTTTCAACGCCCCCTCATAACCCTCCGTTGCCCCCGATACAAAAAAATCTCAGTTTGTGAGCCCACTAGGCATAAAAAAGTCTGTATATAATGTGTAAAGCACTGCGTATGTCTAGTAGCATTATAGCAATGATTAGTAGTAATACTGCATATACGAGGGTCATTTCATAAATAATGCACATGTTTTTTGTTTTTCAAGTATTTCTTTACAATCCTTCAATTTAGTCTCCCTGCTTTGCAATGACGAAGTCCCAACGTCCGGGAAGCTTCATTATTTCATCCAAGACACCGTTTTTCTTCAGTTGCCGAATGGCTCGGGTACCGGCAGAAAAAAAGCTCTTCCAGAGATGCAAAACGATGTCCACTCATAGGTTGTTTCAACTTTGGAAAAAGGTCGAAGTCTGGCTCACTCATGTCTGGATTGTAGGGAGCATTAGGTAACACCTCCCAACCGTATTTGCGTAGTTTTTCAATGATGAAATTCCCTTTGTGCGGACGAGCGTTGTGAAGAATGAGTGGCCCAGCCAAGAGCAACCGAGGTCGGGTATTGTGCATTTTTCTGTGCATTTTTTTGCAAAAAATCACGATAATACACTGCTGTGACACTTCTTCCACAAGGAACTTTGTCTGTAACGATGAAAAATAAAGAAAATTCTTTTCCAAAGAACACTTCAAGATCATTGTACAATCCCTCATACTCAGCGCCTTAGATTACTGCAACAGCCTCTACCTACCTTGCCCAAACACTATGACAAAACAACTACAGACCGTTCAGAACACAGCTATCAGACTCATCTACTCGCTCAGCAAATTCGACCACGTCACCCCCGCCTATGTAGACTCTCACTGGCTTCCGATAAAAGCAAGAACTCAATTCAAACTCTACTGCTTACTTTTCAAAGTAACCCATGGTATGGCCCCCAATTACCTGAACAACCGTCTTTGCCGCTACCGACTACCCAGATCAAGAAGAATTCAGAATCTTTTCACCTTCCCCCCTCATAATGGTACCCGACGTAAGAAACTTTACGACAGCCTTCTATCAACTCAGGCAGCGAAAATTGACCCCACCATCTCCAAACTGATGATCAAAACAACAGACATCAAAGTGTTTCGGAAAGAAATCAAAACATTTCTTTTCAAAAAACACGTCCTTACTTAATATTCCCCTCCCCAATCGCACATGCACTCTCCCCAGCAAATAACACACTAGTCATCCCCTTGAACCTCATTTACCAAAAATATCCAAACTCCTAAATAAGCATCTCCCTTAGGTATCCACTTAACCTTCTCCTAAATAAGCATCTCCCTTAGGTATCCACTTAACTGATTCCTTCAAAGTTAGGTATCTTTCTTCAGTTGCCTATATTGTTTTCCCCACTGAACCTTGTAACTACTTGAACCCTGTCAAGTTATTCTATCAATAAATCCAGATATCTTATACTTGTATTTCTATACCACAACATGTAATTTACTTAAATCGTTGTAATGTAATTCTCTCGGTAATGTCATGATCTCTTTTAACTGTAATCCGCTTAGAACCGCAAGGCACAGGCGGAATAGAAATAGAAATCACAAATGTAATGTAATGTAATGATCATAAGCAAAAATCATCATTTGTTTGACTTTTGATTGAGCGCCTGTGGGGAAGATGGAGCTCTGCACTCGTCATTGAAAAACTGCACTAATATGGCTGGGAGGTGTTACCTCATGCGCCCTACAGTCCAGACATGAGTCCACCAGACTTCGACCTTTTTCCAAAGTTGAAACAACCTATGCATGGACATCGTTTTGCATCTCTGGAAGAGCTTTTTTTCTGCTGGT
Source organism: Geotrypetes seraphini (assembly GCF_902459505.1). NCBI lineage: Eukaryota > Metazoa > Chordata > Amphibia > Gymnophiona > Dermophiidae > Geotrypetes > Geotrypetes seraphini. Next base: position 18,649,715 of record NC_047091.1, read on the forward strand.
ACCCGAGCCATTCGGCAACTGAACAAAAACGGTGTCTTGGATGGAATAATGAAGCTTCCTGGACGTTGGGATTTGGTCATTGCAAAGCAGGGAGACTATACTGAAGGATTGTAAAGAAATACTTGAGGAAAAAAATAAAATGTGTGCATTATTTATGGAATGACCCTCGTATATACAGTCATTTAAATATGTGAGAGATATTGCAGTAAAACTGGAGGACATGAATTGAGGTTGCAGGATGGTAGACTTGGGTGTAGCATCAGGAAATACTTTTTCATGGAAAGGGTGGAGGTGATGGGGGGGGACATGTGGAATGATATGCCTGGAAATTTACATTTATGTTATAATGTTTTGAGGTTTCGGAGATTGTTAAAAACGTATTTTCTTGGCCAGGCATTTAATTGAAAAGAAGAACTATGAACTGGGTGTAATAATATCATTATTACAGCTCATGGGTGAAGAACTATGAACTGGGTGTAATAATATCATTATTACAGCTCATGGGTGATGCAAACAATGTGGTATTTGTTTATTGTTCGTTTGTTCAACTGATTATAAATGTTTTATTGTAAGTCGCTTAGGTTTTAGGCAGATAATAGATATTTTAAATAAAATAAATTAATATTTGTTAAATTAGTCAATTAGCACCGATAATTGGGCACTAATAATCAATTATCAGTGCTAATCGGCATTAATTAAAATTTGCATGCATATCTTTAGGCAGCGGGATCTGCATGTAAATTTTACATGTGGTCTGAAAAGGGGGCGTGGCCATGGGAGGGGCATGGCTGGAACTTGCATGCGCTGTTAAAGAATTCAGGGGATCCTGGCCTAAATTGGGTACAGATCCCAGCGCCAAATGCTGTTCTATAAATGGTGCCCAACTCTGACTGTCATTTATAGAATAGTGCTTAGTACTCATTTTTATCAGTGCCCAAACTGGGCACCATTTACAGAATCGAGTTCAATAGGATCCTAACCGATTAGTTATTTGTATACATGTATTTAATTGTGTTTCCTGTCATCCAGATGAAACCAGTGAATGATCCCAAAGCAACAAGTAACAGTATGTGGGATGCTTAAAGCATTTCCTCCCTTGCATCAGTCTCTTTCCCTCCTCCTCTCCCTCTCCCTCTGCTCCCTCTCCTTTCTCTCTCACCACACTCTCTCTCTTTGGCCCCCTCTCTCTTTCTGCCCCCACTCTCTCTCTCTGCCTCCTCTCTCTTTCTCCCTCCCTTTCCTTTTTTTTTCTCTCTCTGGTCTTCTCTCTCTCCCCGCCTCCTTTCTCTCTCTCTCTCTCTCTCTCTCTCTCTCTCCCTCCCACTTTCTCCTCCTCTGCCCTCTCTCTCTCTCTCTTTCTTCCCCCTCTCTCTCTCCCTCTGCTCCTCTCTCTTTCTCTCCATCTTTCTCTCTCTCTCCGCTCTTCTCTCTTTCTTTCTGCCCCCTCTCTTGCTCTCTGTCTCCTCTCTCTTTTTCTTCTTCCATTTCCTTCTCTCTCTCTCCTCATCCTCTGCTCTCTCTCTCTCTTTCTGCCCCCTCTCTCCCTCTGCTCCTCTCTCTTTCTCTCTCTCTCTCTCTCTCTTTTTCCTTCCCTCTCTCTCTCTATCTATATCTCCTCTGCCCTCTCTCTCTCCCTTTCTGCTCCCTCTCTGTTTCTCCTTCCCTTCCCTTTCCTTCTTTCTTTCTCTCTCCCTTTAACTCCTCTCTCTCTCTCTCTCTCATATTCAAGCTCCAAGTTCATGGACAGAATTATGAGGGCTTAGGACAGCACCTGAACAAACTTGGACTGGAAGTGCCACCAGCAGTGAAAATGCAGCACTTAAATCTTGGAGAACAGGAAGCCCAGCTGTGGCATTTTAATATGAAAGTGCATTCTCATTTTTCATCTGGTTATCATGAATTGCTTTTAACCCTTGCACATTTAACAAACCTTTTCTCAACAGAACTAGAAAAATCTTAAAGTGGATCACTTCATGTCACTTGCATTGCAGCACATCTGAGCAGCATTCACCAGGGAAAAAAAAACCTCCACCATCACCTAGAATGGGACAATCAGAGAGGCTACCTTGACCATTTTCACATAAGAGTGCTGAGATAGCTACAGGGGCCTGTCCTAAGAATTCCATGGGGTCTTTTTTTCAAAACTAGGCCTCAGCATCAGCAAAGCACAGAGCGTGTCTTGACACTAAAGTCAGCACTGGACCTAGTCATATGTTAGGCGGTAAATAGCCACAGAGCTATGGGCACCAAATACAAGAGGCAGGGTCTGAGGTTGGCACAAGTTATAATGCCAGTTGGTCTTATCCTTACAAATTAGAAATCAGTGAAAAATGGCATTTTCCCATGAATCTCTAACTAGAGGAAACCTACCAAATTGAAGTAATAGGGATATGATCTAACTTATTTTAGAGCTGCCCTCCAATTTTCAAAAGAATTTTACTATAGATTTTAAAATCATGGGGGTAAAGTTTTGATGGGGTACTTAGGCTGCTTCTTAACCACTGCTGAATAATAATAATAATAACTTTATTCTTCGGTGTCAGGTCAAAAGCGCGCCGGGACAAAGGCGCGCCGCTCTAAATTACTGTTTTTAGTGTCCCGACGGGGGGGGCGTGGGGGGGGAACCCCCCACTTTACTTAATAGACATCGTGCCACATTGTGGGGGTGTTGTGGGTTGTAACCCCCCACATTTTACTGAAAACTTCACTTTTTCCCTGTTTTTAGGGAAAAAGTTCAGTTTACAGTAAAATCTGCAGGGTTACAACCCCCCAAACCCCCCAAAACGCCGGCACGATGTCTATTAAGTAAACTGGGGGGGTTCCCCAACAAAACCCCCCGTCGGAGCCCCTAAAAACTGTAATTTAGAGCGGCGCGGGCTGCGCTCAATTGTCGGCGCGCGCTTTTGTCTTTCGCGCCGTTGTCTATGAGCCTTATTCTTCTATACCCCCATAATCTTGCAACTTCTAGGCGGTTTACAACTGAAGAGAGCTGGACAATCAGCGATTTACAGTATGCAGATAGAGAAATCTTAGAAATGCGGCAATTATAATATACAGTTTGTTTAGAAATTCAGAGAGGTCCTCTTTGATAAAGTGGTGAATTACATAATACTGTTTGTTTAGAATTTTTTTCAGGGGTGACATATTAGATGACAGAAAAAGGAAAAAGAGAGAGGTGTGGTTGAAGTTTAGTTGACATATTTGTCGAATAAGGCAGTTTTTATGGGTTTTCCAAAGGCGACGTAGGTCAGTTCAGCTCCATTTATGCAGTTGTCCAGCCAGTGTTGTTGTTTGTTTGCTTGGTACTTAAAAGTTCTGTCCAGGAAGGTTTTGTATTTACAGCCGGTAATGCTTGGATATGTGAATAGATTGCAATTTCTGGTTTGTCTCGTGGGACTGTAGAGTACGAAGTGTGATAATAGGTATGTGGGGGGCTAGTCCCCATACTAGCTTGAAGCGTATGCAAGCGAACTTGAATATTGTTCGTGCTTCGAATGGAAGCCAGTGTAGTAGTCTGTAGTAGGGGCTGACGTGGTCACTCTTCTTTAATCCAAATATCAAGTGGACTGCTGTGTTCTGAACTATTCTAAGTTTCCTCACTGTTTTTTGGGGGGGAATGCCCATATAAATGATGTTGCAGTAATCCAGTGTAGAGAGTACTAAATGATAATGGGTCAAAGTATTTTTTGATGGTCTTTAGTTTCCATAATGTTAGGAAACACTTTTTTACCACTGAGTTCAACCATTGTCAAATGTGACTCCCAATATTTTTATTGTTTTGGTAATCGGGTAGTCATGATCTTTTATATCAAGTTCAAGTTTATTAGGATTTTATATACCGCCTATCAAGGTTTTACAATCAGGTACTCAAGCATTTTCCCTCTCTGTCCCGGTGGGCTCACAATCTATCTAACGTACCTGGGGCTAGGGAGGATTAAGTGACTTGCCCAGGGTCACAAGGAGCAGCGCGGGATTTGAACCCACAACCCCAGGGCGCGGAGGCTGTAGCTTCAACCACTGCGCCACACACTCCTCTTATGCCTAGCCACTCAGGTTTTCAAGTGAAGATTAATGGACTTTGCATTGTTTACAGACTCTTCTAATCTGAGGGCTAGACCATTATCTACTAACAGTCAGGGTCAGGCTTACTGGAAGCTTATAACTTCAGTGACTGTTAATTGGCACCATGAAAAATCTCCTAGACCCCGAGAATCATGGCCTAAGACTGCTTTAGAACATAAGAATTGCCATTGCTGGGTCAGACCAGTGGTCCGTCGTGCCCAGCAGTCCGCTCAAGCGGCGGCCCTCTGGTCAAAGACCAGTGCCCTAACGGAGACTAGCCCTATCAGTGTACGTCCTTGTTCAGCAGGAACTTGTCTAACTTTGTCTTGAATCCCTGGAGGGTGTTTTCCCCTATGACAGACTCCGGAAGAGCGTTCCAGTTTTCTACCACTCTCTGGGTAAAGAAGAACTTCCTTACGTTTGTACGGAATCTATCCCCTTTCAACTTTAGAGAGTGCCCTCTCGTTTTCTCTATCTTGGAAAGGGTGAACAACCTGTCCTCATCTACTAAGTCTCTTCCCTTCAGTACCTTGAATGTTTTGATCATGTCCCCTCTCAATCTCCTCTGTTCGAGGGAGAAGAGGCCCAGTTTCTCTAATCTTTCACTATGAAGTGTGTATTCATTATTAACTAGTTTTCTGGTTTAATTTTTTCTTCAAGGCCATCAGTTTCCACAACTCCTTCCATGTATGCTTTTGATTGTGGAGTCCTCCAAGGTTCTATCCGCTCTCCATTATTATTTAATATCTTCCTAAGCTCCTTAGCCATTCTCATACAAGATCTAAGCATCAGTGCATACTACTATGCTGATATTCTGTTAAGTATTTTACACTTCTCTACATAACCAGACCTAAGCTCTCTGTATTACTTATAGTCTGACCGAAACCAAGACCTTTGTTTTTTGCTGAAACCAAATCTGCAACCTAAATTGGCCACTTTGTTTTAACTGAAACTGAACATGAACATGAAACGGCCCCCCCCAGCTGACCATAAAGTGCCCCCTTCCACAGTTACCTGCCGATCGAACTCGAACCCCAGCAGCAGCTTCTTTGTAAACATGTCCCCAGCAGCAGCCCCCTCATGAAGCCCTCCCTCCCAGTGGCAGCCACTTCCATGTCATTGGTGAGTAAAGGAAAAAGGAACAATTCTCACTCAGTCATGAGCATATACGGATCCTCCTTCAAAATGGCTTCCGGACCTTCCAGCAACAGTCTTGTAAGATTACCTTGGGAGGTCCCAGTGGCCATATTGAGATTGGAACTGGCAGAAGCACCTCCAGTCACTTCTGCTTTTGCTGGTTTTTATCTCAATATGGCTTCTGGGACCTCCTTCACATGACCTGTTAAGTTGATATTCAGAACTTAACCAGTCATGGGTTGATGCTGCTTCAGCTGGGGATCATTGGAAAGAAGGGAAACGTGGGCTGCTCAAAATGGTGCCTGTGAGGAAAGACAGAACAGACTTCCTGAAAAACCATCCTTCCACACATGCATCACTTGGGGTAGCCTTCATCTCCCTTCTGCCAAGGACCCCTGGCTGCAGCAAACAGCCTCGGGCCCTGCTCCCAACAATTACTGAAGATCAGTGCATGGAGGGAGAGTACTTTTGGATGCCATTATTTGGGCATCCAAAATTCAAATGCCCCAAATCCTTAGAACATGCTATACTGAGACAAACCGAAGGTCCATCAAGTCCAGTATCCTGTTTCCAACAGTGGCCAAACCAGGTCCCAAGTTCCTGGCAGAAACTGAAAGAGTCGCAACATTCCAGAGATGAGACTGTGATGTCATAATTCCTCATTCTACCAATGCCTAAGAGCCAACCTCAGCAGTGATGTTACAAAGGCTTGATTATCCTATACTTGGCTCACAAGAACTGCCATACTGGACAGAATTGAAGGTCAATCAAGTCCAGTATCCTGTTTCCAACAGTGACCAACCCAGGTCCCAAGTATCTAGCTAGATCCCAAGTACTAAAACAGTGGTGCTGAAAAGGTAGCCACATAACTTTATCCTAAAACTCCTCACGCGATTAATGGGGAATTAGGATATTCCTACCGAGTGAACAGCTCAGTCCACTTCACAGCCCACTTCCTAGTGCATATATCCTTCTACAGTCACAAAACAGGGACAGAGTATCCAGCTCATAAACATTCACACACCCGGTGAGAAGAAACTCAGCAGTCAGCTGGATAATACCGTTTACACTGGAACAGGTTCCATTACAACCAAGCTGTTTGGTTTTTCCTCGTTTGGTTGATTCACTGCAGATTTCATTTGATTTTTTTTTCTTGTTGCTCCTGGCAATTACAAATGCATAAGCTGGTGAATCTTAAGGGAGTAAATTTCCTATATAAAGCAATTAAGGGTGAACTACCGTAGTTCAAAGTACCAGACCATAATTTTAGACCAATCTGTAGCAAATATCTCTAATACCAGCCTTTCTAAGCACTTGAAACCGCTATCTTCTTTGGTCTGCAAAGGAAGGGTATTTTTATGAAAATGAGACCTTTCTCTCCTGTCTAGCAACCGTCCCAGCTTAGACTGCATGCGATTGTAGTCTAATATCTTGAAATTAGCCCTTTCTTGTTTAAGAAGCTATTGTTCCTGTGGCTGGATTTCATGCGACTGAGGCTCTTTGAACACAGTCTCCGTGGCAAGCTCTAGCATTTGCCCCTATCCTAGTCTCTCAGCTTCCAGAAGCATTTCAGGTGAATTTGCATCTTTTAGAATATATACACTCATCTCGAGCAATTGCTCCTGATGAGAATGCATTCATCTTCACTAATAGCTAAACCTATTCAGGTATTATTTTACACTGCAGCAAATATCATTCCAATAGCACTGGAATATTTTTAGCTACATACATGCAAAACCCCAGCTTGGTTGGTGAATGTTTTCATGTTTTACCTCTTGAAAGGCTGCAAGCAAAAAGCAGAAGGATTTATTTCACTCCAAATGAGCGACCTTTTTCAACACCCTCGGAGCAGTTATACAGTTGAATGACCTGATACTCACTAATAAAAAGTTCAAATAGGTCAGCCTCTTGCGGAACCTTTGCAACCAGAATCATTCTCTGTTGGTCACAGTTCCATGCTCTGCCACAAGCCAAAATTGTACGTTCTTTGCTTAAACTTGACATTAATTGTGCATAGAATGACCCTTTGAACCTGTATAGACCCTGGGAAAAATCCATACTGTAATTCGGAGATGATTTGTAAGTGAGTAGAGCATACAGAACAATGTTACATGTGCTCATGTGGTACTTACAGATTTCGCTAGGGGTATACGGTACACACATAAAAGCAGGCATTTAGAAAATGCAATTTTCATGTAATACATATGCAGGTATTTTCAAGGGTAGAGGATGGATGTACAGGCAATCTATTTGGAGACGATGACAGGTAGGAAATGGATGTATAGACAACCCGTTTGGAGACATTACCCTGTAGAAAATGGATTTATAGATTACCTATTTGGAGAAATTAATACATAGGGAACAGGTGTATAGGGAACCCATTTGGAAACATTGCTTTTATGTAGTAATCACAGTTTCCTAAGAACCTCATTCTGTCTTTTCCTCCCTTTACAATGTAGCTCTCTCTCTCTCTTTATCTCGTCTTCTCCTCTGTCTTTGTGAATTTCTTCCTACTCTTGTCTGACTTCTTCACTTATATTCTTTCTCTATGTCAGCGATTCCCAAACTAGGTGCCTGGAAACCCTGGGATTCCATGAACTCTCTCCAGAAGTTCCTCAAGAAATTAGATTGTAGAATCTGTTTGTATGAACATAAATCTGTTTAAATAAGTTGAGAGTTCCTTGGTGTACAAAAAATATTTTAGGGGTTCCACCATAATAAAAAATTTTGGGAATCACCGCTTTATGCTGTACTTTCAACTGCGTTCAATTCTGGTCTCCTTATCTCAAGAAAGATATAGTGGCGCTAGAAAAGGTTCAAAGAAGAGCGACCAAGATGGTAAAAGGGATGGAACTCCTCTCGTATGAGAAAAGACTAAAACAGTTAGGGCTCTTCAGCTTGGAAAAGAGGCAGCTGAGGGGAGATATGATTGAAATCTGCAAAATCCTGAGTGGAGTAGAACGGGTACAAGTGGATCGATTTTTCACTCCGTCAAAAATTACAAAGACTAGGGGACACTTGATGAAGTTACAGGGAAACACTTTTAAAACCAATAGGAGAACATTTTTTTTCACCCAGAGAATAGTTAAGCTCTGGAACACATTGCCAGAGGTTGTGGTACGAGCAGATAGTGTAGCTGGTTTTAAGAAAGGTTCGGACAAGTTCCTGGAGGAAAAGTCCATAGTCTGTTATTGAGAAAGACACGGGGGAAGCCACTGCTTGCCCTGGATCAGTAGCACGGAATGTTGCAACTCTTTGGGGTTCTGAAATCTTTTGTTACTCTTTGGGATTCCATAACCTTGCTATTCTTTAGGATTCTGAATGGAATGTTGCTGTACCTTGGGTTTTGGCCAGGTACTAGTGACCTGGATTGGCCACTGTGAGAACGGGCTACTGGGCTTGATGGACCATTGGTCTGACCCAGTAAGGCTATTCTTATGTTCTTATGTACCTTTTTTATCTTTATGAACATATTACTGAAAAAAATGGAAGTTGCTAAATTTTCTATCTTTTTGGTCATGCAGTCGAAAAACTGGAACCCATAAACTTTTCTGTCTTTCTGGACATGCAACTGAAGACATGGAACATGTTAGCTTTACTGGGGCCAATTTTGAGACTGTGGGAGAGAGGCCGGCTAACTCCTGTGGTTGGTGCTAACCTCAGATTTTCAATGCCAGGCAGATTTTCAATGCCGGGTCTTCTAAAACTTAGCTGGCTTGTGGATCCCCCACTACTGCATTCCGATGAGGATGGCTGCTGGAGGAAGATTCTCGGGCCTCACTTCTCTTCATGAAGTCTCTCAGTGCCCTCTTCCTTAGCTTGCGTGCACATGTGCGCACAATGCAAGCAACACGGAAACCTCGAACGCCGGATCCAATCAGTGGGCGCACAATTCATGAGGATCCAGTGTGTTCATCCTCCTCCTGCATCCCAGTCATTTCTTTAGATGATTCAGGCATCTTCAAGGTGATGAGTAGAAAAGTTGTAATGGAGAGCTGTAGAAAATCCGACCGATGGGAACGGGCGGAAACTAAAGACTGGGGATTAGGGGGAAGCAGGGGGAAAGGGGTAGGGCTCAGGCATGCCCAGTGGGGCCCGGGAACTGCACGTGCTCAGAGAAAGAAAAAAAAAATCTCTCTGAGCTATTGGAGAGCTTATCCGCAAATTGGGAGCTGTTGGGACAACACCCATATGTGGCTGACTCATCCTGCTTGTCCTAGGAGAACTTACGTTATAGGTAAGTAACTACATTTTTAAGCACTTGTAGGCTAAGTTATAGTGACCAAAAATAGACCAGCTATTTGCACAGCCCAATTTAGCTGCTAAACTTGGTTGGTCAACGCTTAAAATTGGCAGCCATCATGTAGGGTTGCTAGATTTTCCAGTCAGAAAATCTGGATCCCCTAGATCCGCCTTCAGGCCTGCCGAGTTCTGCCCATCCCTGCCCTGTAATGCCCTAATCCCGCCCCCAGTCCTGCCCTAGCCCCACCCCTAGCTGCCTGCTCTTGTCGGACAGGGAGGAAGTCCACGCATGAGCGGATTTCCCCCCCTGCCCAACGCGATTTGAGGAGGCTTTTCAAAACCCGGACAAAGTGCCGGGCTTTGAAAAGCCATCCGGACCCCCGGACATGTCCTCAAAAGGAAATCCAGACATCTGATAACGCTACTATCGTGTGATATAGCCAGCCATGTTTTACCCGCTAATTCCATTAAATATTAGCAGTTAGTTGGCCAAACACTATTTAACAGGCCAGAATAAGTTCCTGGCCAGTTAAATAGCCCTGAATATCAGGCGGTCTATCCTTATGGACAGCTATCAAAGAAATGGAAATTACTAACTTTTCTGTCGTTCTGGACATGGAATCAAAGCAATGAAACTGGCTACCTTTTCCTGCCTTTATGGACATGCAATCCATGTTTTAATATATTGCTTGGATGCATAACTAGCAAACCCACATTAAAAATTTAAACAGGCAGAGCCTGACTTTATTGCATGCAAAAGGCTCTCCCTGCCTGGAGGGCAATTAGATTTTTCACAGCCCCAACTTGTGTCTGGTCTCTCATTATCCTTTCCACAGGCAGAGCAGTGAATCATGCAGTGAGGATTTTAAATTACTTGATTGCTGTGATTCTAGTTAATGCTATCTCCTTTCTATCCCAGTCCAATAAAAATGACCATGGAATGAAGGCAAGCTGTAGATCAGGGGTAGGGAACTCCGGTCCTCGAGAGCCATATTCCAGTCGGGTTTTCAGGATTTCCCCAATGAATATGCATGAGATCTATTTGCATGCACTGCTTTCAATGCATATTCATTGTGTAAATCCTGAAAACCCGTCTGGAATACGGCTATCAAGGATCGGAGTTTGTACCCCTGCTGTAGATGGACTAGACCAGGAGTAGGCAATTCCGGTCCTCAAGAGCAGGAGCCAGATCAGGTTTTCAGGATATCCACAATAAATATGCATGAGGTAGATTTGCATCTCAAGGAGGCAGTGCATGCATATCATACATATTCATTGTGGATATCCTGAAAACCTGGCCTGGCTCCGGCTCTCGAGGACCGGAATTGCCTACCCCTGGACTAGACACTTCTTCCGTCCCCTCCTATTTCATGCACCTCTGTCTGCAGAAGTGATTTTTGTTCCTGAAAAACTGGTAACCCTACATATAACAAAAAAAAAAAAGCCACAGAGCCAGCATACGGTAGGTTCATGCTGCTTTTGTCTCTGCCGGCCCCTCACCTTACAAACAGGAAGTGACAGCAGAAGGGGTGGGAACAGCAGAACCATGAGTGTTGTGAACTATCAACGATTCCATGGCATTGTGCCACTTTTTAATCCCTGGGAAGCAGCTGCACTAGGACAGGAGAAGGGAAGGAAGAAAGATGCAGGCCTAGTGTGGGCTCTATCTTCAAGTTACTTCTACTTATAAGACCCCTGTTAAGCTGGGCCTGGAGCTGCTTCCTCCCTTGCCCATTGGTAAAAGTGTCCCTATCCCATCTACTAATGACACCATTTAGGGTCCAGACCTACAGTTTGGGATCTAAACTTACACAGTGTTTGAATGGCATTTATTGACTTGTTGCCAGAGTATATGATAAAATTATTTAATATAGCTCCATTTAAGAAAGGTTTGGACAAATCTGTAGAGGTAAAGTCCATAAACTGCTATTAAGGCAGAGCTGGGACAGCCACTGCATAACCCTGAGTGTAAGTAGCATGGAATCTTGCTACTTTGGGATTCTGGAATCTTGCTACTTGGGGGGACTTTCCCAGATATTTGTGACCTGGATTGCCCACTATTAAAAACAGGATACTGAGCTAGATACACCATTGGTCTGAACCAATATGGCAATTCTTATTTTTTTATGTTAATCAAAAAAGCTGTGAAGGCATCAAAAGTTGCAATGAATTTCTTATGCTGAGAGAGGAAGGTAAAGCCTCCATTTTTTTTTTTATGGCTGATAGCATCGATAAGCATCTTTCCTTTATAGCCCTCGTGATGGGTGCTTTGCCCGTTGCACTTATCACAGTTCTTAAATGAAGTATAATTGAGCAATTGGCCAAAGAGTAATAAACTCTCTCTCATGTTTGTCAAAGGAAAGATGAGCAAATGTCCTTGGACCCAAAGGGCTTGCAGCTCACAAATCTGGAAAACCCTTACATCATTTTAGAAGTTTGGTTGCTATAGCAACCCAGCACCGGTTTTAAAATCTATTCAGTTCACCCTTTGATCTGATGGAGCCTGGACTGTTTCATTCTGCTCTTTCGCTCTCTGTAAACAAAAGCTCAAAATACAATTGGCAAAGGAGTTCAAACAGCATGGTGAGAACCAGGTGAATAAAATCCCACTCAGTTTTTTTTTAAAAATAAACTCTTGCAACCCCTTCCTCAAAAGGAAGCCTGATTTTAAGGCCAAATGGGATAGACACGTGGGATCTATTCACAGAGAAAGGTAGGGGAGGGTCATTAGGGTGGGCAGACTAGATGGGCTGTGGCCCTTATCTGCCGTCTATTTCTATGTTTCTATGTTTCTATGTTTCACACTGCATTCCCTGAGAGCAAATGACCATCTATTTCCCTATGGGAAGGCCACAACCGAAGGAAGAGTAACCAGCATTCCACCTAAGAAGTGTGGGAGTCCTCCACCTACAGTCCTGCCAGTGGGTGGTGCTGTTTGTCCGTCACATTTCAATAGTGAGGGACAGGTAAGCTTTGCAGGACTACAGGTATCCTGCCTGACCCTGACAACTGAAAACAAACGTTGAAATGGTTCATAGACAATGGCGCGAAAGACAAAAGCACGCGCCGACAATTGAGCGCAGCGCGCCCCGCCGCGCCGCTCTAAATTACAGTTTTTAGGGGCTCCGTCGGGGGGTTTTGTTGGGGAACCCCCCCCAGTTTACTTAATAGACATCGCACTGGCGTTATGAGGGGTTTGGGGGGTTGTAACCCCCCACATTTTACTGTAAACTGAACTTTTTCCCTAAAAACAGGGAAAAAGTGAAGTTTTCAGTAAAATGTGGGGGGTTACAACCCCCCACACCACCCACAACGCCCCCCACAACGCGGCGCGATGTCTATTAAGTAAAGTGGGGGGGTTCCCCCCCCACGCCCCCCCGTCGGAGCGCTAAAAACAGTAATTTAGAGCGGCACGGCGGCGCACGCTGCGCTCAATTGTCTGGGCGCGCCTTTGTCCCGGCGCGCTTTTGATCTGACACCGTTGAAACGCTTCCACCCATTGGCCATAATGCAGTTGGAGGACTCCCACTCAGCATAGAGGGGATAGTGATAGTAAACATATGTAAGTATACCCAGTTAAGAGATAGACTAACAACCCCATTTAGAAATGGATATGCTGATACAGAGCCTTTTCTAAAATACCCGCAGGAGTGCATTTGTGTTTAACCTGCACAAGTGACACAAACGGTCATGTTCAGATACATGCTGAAAAAAATGAATGGACCTTCAGCAACTTACATGTGTAAGTTGGTAGGTCAGTATGGGAGTGTAGGTAGGGTTACCAGACGTCCGGGAAAAACCGGACATGTCCTCTTTTTAGAGCAGTGGTTCCCAACCCTGTCCTGGAGGAACACCAGGCCAATTGGGTTTTCAGGCTAGCCCTAATGAATATGCATGAAGCTAATTTGCATGCCTATCACTTCCATCATATGCAAATCTCTCTCATGCATATTCATTAGGGCTAGCCTGAAAACCCGATTGGCCTGGTGTTCCTCCAGGACAGGGTTGGGAATCACTGTTTTAGAGGACTGTCCAGGTGCTCAGACAGACTTTCCAAAACCAGGCAGTTTTTTTCCGGGTTTTGAAAAGCCCAGATGAGCTCCGGCCACATCTAGAGGGCCTCTGAGCATGTGCAGATGATGGTACACATATCCGCGCATACTCAAGGCCCTCCATACACGACCCGGAGGTCGAGGAAGAAGAAACAAGGCTTTCTGTGGGTGGGAACATCAGAGCTGTTACCGCGGCAGCCGGTGCTAAAAAACGCGTTACTGTTTTGTAAAGGGGGTGGTGCTAAATAAGAGAAGATAAAAATCTAATAGGCGTAACCAATTTTACAGAAGAGAAAGTAGGCATCCCTCCTGCTGGATGACTTCGCGGCTGTGGGGTTTCCTGCCGCGGCCGCTGAGCTGATCGCGGAAGGGAAATTCCCTTGCTGCGATCAGCTGAGCAGCAATGCAATTCTCTAACAGGCACCTGTGATATGGACGCCGGTTTCAGAATTGAGATGGTTAGGCAGGATTAGGTGTCTGTCCATCAGGACAGATGTGATTCTATATAGGACCCCCGTGTGTGATTCTCAAAAGTTGCTTAGGCCACAGTTCTTCAACCGCCGGTCCGCGGACCGGTGGCGGTCCGCAGAAAATTTCTGCCGGTCCGCGCAGGGCCGGCGAGATCTACAAATTAAATTTCCTGTCGGGCATCTCTTCCCCTTTCCCTTCCAGGGCCGGCGTGAAGATCAGCTTTGGTACTGCTACAAACGGACGGCAAAAAGAAAGACAGAAGCCGCGGGACTTTTGCTCTTGAATGCATCGCTATAGGCTCTGCCGATCTTGATCCCACCCCCTTCTGAAGTGACTTCCTGTTTTTGAGGGGCAGGATTGAGACCGGCAGAGCTTATAGCGAATAGCAATTCAGGCAAGAGGAAAGGTCCTGCGGCTTCTGTCTTCATTCTAGCCTTCTGATTTAGCGGGACCATAATTAAAGGTAGGGTAGGTTTTGCTTTGTTATTGCTGACAAGTTTAGCAGGACCGGGGTCGAAGGCAGGGCTAATAGCAATCGAGTACTGGAAGAGTGGATCGGGACCAGCAGCCAAGGGAGGAAATAAGAGATGCTGGATTATGAGAGGGAAAAATGTGATATAGGTGTTGCTGGAAGGGGATGATAGACCCAGGAGGGGGGATTGGTGTGACAGAAGGAAGATGGTGGATCCCCTTGGGGGAGGATAGTTATTGGAACTAGGTGGGAATTGGAAGAATAGGGACACAAAGATAGATGCTGGACCTTGCAGGGGGCAGAGAGACATGGAAAATGCTGAACATGAGGATGGAGTATGAAGACAGAAGTCAGATATTGGACATGGGTAGAGGGAGTAGGGAGACAGAGGGGATATGCTGGACATGGTGAAGGGGGAATAGGGAGACAAGGAGAAGATGCTGAATAAGGAATGGAGGGAGTAGGGTGATGAAAGGTATCTGCTGGATTAAGATGGGGAAAAGAGGGGAGGCACTGGGATGGGGAAGATGGTGGGTTGGCTGGATGGCTCAGCAACGGGAAGAAAAAAAGAACACAGGAAGATGCTGGACATGGAGGTTGTAGGGTGAAGGAAAAAAGCAGACTTGACTAAGTAGGACTTGACGGACTAGGTGGGAGATGCTGGACACAGGGTGGATGCAGTAAGAAGAAAAAGGAGGTTCTGGATATTGGAATAATAGGTAGAAGACAGGAAGGGACAGAAGTGGCAGATAGATTGAAGACCTTGGAAAGAAATTTAAGAAAAGACAGAAGAAAGCAGAACAAAATGGGCAGACAATAAAGGTAGAAAAAAATAATTTTATTTCTATTTTGTCATTAGAATATATCAGATTTGAACTATATATCCTGCTGGAGACATAACTGGGGACTGCAAAGCCCAGGCAGTGCTTCTTTAGCTTCCAGCACTCCCCTAACACTATTCCTGTCATGTGTGACTGCAGTATTGTGTTAGCATGATATTTCTGTGTAGCATTCTGTAATAATTTGGCTTGTTCAGTTTTCTTGATAGTGGAGAGGATATATGTGAAGGGGAGGGGAGGGGAAACAGGGGTTTTGTTGGTCCTTGCTCTGTATATTTGTATTTATAAAATGACAATTGTACAGAATATTGTTTCTTTTTATACTTTAATAAAATATGTTCAATATAAAATCATAACTGAGGCTTGTGCAGATGGGATCAGATGGTTTGCGGGGACACGGAGCAAAAATGTTTTTTTTAAATTTCAGTCTTAGTAGTTTGCTGGTCCACAAAATAATTCTTTTATTTCCGCCGGTCCATAGGTGTAAAAAGGTTGAAGGACACTGGCTTAGGCGGCTGCTGAGACCGGGCGACCTATACAGAATCCGGCTCTTACTGTATGACCTTATCAGTTTCACCATTTGTCATTTTTACATGTTGGAATAAACTTGTTTGAACTTCTTTGATCCAGTTCATTGGTTCCAATTTTTGCCAGTTTTTTTTGGTCACTCCTGTTAAGGTCCTTTTTTGCTTTGTTATTCTAAATTGGAATTTATTCATTAGTCTAGACGAGCCCAAATAAAGAGAATTGCAGTAATTCAGATGTGGTAAGATTAACATCTGGACTAACAAAGTGAAATGTTCTTCATTCAAATATGATTGAATTAACTGTAATTGTTATAGACTTACCCCCTTAGGATTAAATTCTTCGAGGAGGTGCTGAAAAGTTCTCAGCGCAACCAAGAAGAGAATGGCACGGTGTCCACATATTCACCCCTAAGTTCTACACACTTGGCACATTGTGTCTGAAGTTTCCGTAACTCTTCCAAAACTACTCTGATATCTGGTCTCTGAAATATTGTTCCACTGCTGTAATCACTTTCAAATCACTCAAAAATCATTGCTCTTTCAAACTATAAGGTTTGGAAACAGAAAATAGTCAGATGGAGCAAGATCTGGTGAATAGGGTGATGGATGGTCTATGTACTGAAACTCCAACTGCGTCAAAACATCCATCGTTTTGCCAGCCATGTGAGCAGGTGCATTGTCTTGCAAAAAGAGGACTCCTTTCCATAGCTTCCCTCACCTTTTTTTCTTTCAATGCCTCATTTAATCAGCACAGAAAGTTACAGTAGTATTCTGCATTAACTGTTTGGCCCCTTGGAAGATAGTCCATTCCATTGGTTGCCAATTCATTCTAGGACACAATTCAAAATACTACCTCTAGTTCATCAGGTCCTGTATCATCAGCAACCTGAATATTTCCATTCTTTAATAATATTTTACTCTCCTAACAGAATGTTGAGATCAATTCCGGATTGTAAACTGATATTCCCTTCAGCAAAGAGGGTCAAATGGGAATCTACAATAAATAAAGCCTTTTATTTCATTGGTCTCCAATTATGGAATCATCTACCACAGGGTATTAGATTAGAAGTAACCACAAAGGCATTCAAAACTAGATTTAAGACCTTCTACTTTAAGGAGTCATTTGGAACTGACATATCCTTATCAGATATTTCCCATATTTATTGATTGAACTCGATTTAGCGGCATGCCTCTTGGGGAGTGTGATGGATAGTGGACATTTGGGTCAGTATAGAAACCTTTTTTTAAACTTCATATAATATTATGTTACTAGTATTTTAGCCCGTTACATTAACGGGTGCTAGAATATATGTCTGTCTGTCTTTATTTCCGTCTCTCTCTCTCTGTCCTGCTGTCTTTCTTTCTGTCTGTCTCTGTCCCTGGCCCCCTTTGTCTGTCTGTCTTTCTGTGTCTCTCCCTGTCCCTGTGTCTTTCTTCTTTTCTTTCTGTCTCCCTTCCTCCCCCTGGTGGTAGAATATATGTCTGTCTTTCTTTCTGTTTCTCTCCATACCCCTGTCTTTTTCTTTCTGTCTCTCTTCCTCCCGCTGTCTTCCTTTCTGTCTCTCTCCCTCCCTGGCCCCCTTTGTCTGTCTGTCTTTCTGTCTCTCTCCCTGCCCCTGTCCCTGTCTTCCTATCTCCTTCCCTACTTCCCTGTCCAGCAGCCGCAGCATTCCCTCTCTCTCTATTTACCGCGAGAGGAGCCTGCACGGACCTAACAGCCTGAGCCCCCAGCAGTGTAACTTCCCGGCGGCTCCTCTCACGATCGCCGCCTTCTCCGACGCAGGAGCGGCTCGTGAGAGGAGCCGCTGCAGCGTCTTTGAGAAGTTGAAAAAAAAACTTGGTCCGTCTCCGTGCTCGGCCGCGGCGGGCTACAGCTGCTGCAGCCTGCAGCCGCTGACAGCCGCCGCGGCCGACATCCGCCTTGCCGTATTTTTTTTTAGTTGAAAGACGCGGCGGTGGCTCCTCTCATGATCCCCACCTGCGTCGAAAGTCCGACGCAGGCGGGGATCGTGAGAGTAGCCACCGCTGCGTCTTTCAAAGAACCGTAAGCCGCGCATGCGCACTTCCTATGGGTTGCTACAGCTCACAGAAAACAGACCCACGCGATGGGAGTGCGCATGCGTGGCCTAGCGTTTTATTATATTAGATATGTATCCTATTTCTTTACTTTCTTATCTTTAAAGGAGTTACTTTCATAAAATGTATTGTAAATCGCTTATATCTGTCATATGCTGAAGCAGTATAACAAGTTCTAAGAAAACATAAACATAGTCATTACAACACCTTACTGATCCCACAACCGAGTGGCCATGACCTTTCCTGCTGACTTTTACATCTTGAATTTCCTTGGCCTTGGAGAACCTGAGTGCTGCCATTGCATGGACCGTTGTTTTGTCTCAGGATCATAGTAATGTAACCATGTTTCATCAAGAGCAACTAGTTGTTCCAAAAAGATGACACCAGCTTGCTGAAAATGCTACAAAATCAACTTGGAAGTGTCCAATCAATGTCATTTCTCATCAGCATTCAAATATTTGGGCACCCAGTTGGCTGCATATGCAGCTGCTCATAGATTATACACCCAACACATTCCCTGGATGTCTGTAGAGTCTCGGCAATTGTATCAGCTGATATTCGCCGATCTGTCAAAATCAAGTCATGGATATGGTCAGCAATTTCAGAAGATGGCACCGTTTGAGGCCTCCCAGACCATGCTGCATCTTCAGTCTTGAAATCTCCGCGGTGAAAGTTTGAACACCACTTCTTCACTGTGGAGTACGATGGGTATTTGTCACTCAATGTTGGCGTCATCCATTCATGGATTTCCTTTGGAGTTTTCTTCTGAAGGAATAAGAACTTCATGATGGCTCAGAGTTCCACACTTGAAAGTTTCACACTTTTCATTGACATGGGTTCAATCAATGATCTGAAACAATGTCAAAACGTAGCATTATGATTCTGAAAATTGGCACTTCGCAAAATAAAATAACACTCTTTTCAGCTACAGTGGTAAAACGATGCTCAGAATTTTGGAAGTTGGTTGGGCTGAGAACTTTTCAGTGCCCACCTCGTATAAAAGGCACCTACACAATTGGCGCTATTCTATAAACGGTGCATAAAGTTACGCGCGGTTTATAGAATAGCGCTTAAGCCTAGGACAAGCAACTAAGGGCTCCTTTTATCAATAATAGCGCACGTTAAACCACCGGCCGCGCTAGCCGCTACCGCCTCCTCTTGAGCAGGTGGTTGTTTTTGGCCAGCGCGGGGGTTAGCGTGTGATGAAAAGTCACGCGCGATAACCCCGCTAGCGCGGCTTGATTAAAGGAGCCCTAAATCTAAGCACAATCATTTACACAAACTGAAATGAGGTGTAAATCCTTGCATCTATGCCAGGCACTGATCTCCCTTATTCTATAACTGCATATGTAAATTTGAGGCACGCACCTGATCTGCCTGTTATCCTCCCCTGGCCACACCCCCTTTTTGGATCCGCCCATAAAATTTACGCATGTAAATTTCAATTAAATTCAATTAGTACTAATAATTGCTTGTCAAGATGCCAATGATCAACCCTAATTGGCTTGTTGTTTAATTAAAGTTGCAAGCCCAAATTGGGCATGTGCCCAAATTTACACACGTAACTCAAAGAACCCGGGGAAGGTTGTCTAAGAACACAATTCATTTGCACAACTTAATTCCCTTGAAAACTGGACCCATTTACAGCCTTCAGGCACCAGAGTTAAGAGCTCCTAATCTAACTCAGCGCTATTATATAAATGACTAGGAAATCGTCATGCAAATGAGGTGAAAAGTCTCTCCAGGGGACTAAGGTAAGCAGCCAAGTTCAAGCTGAGAAAAAAGGCTGAGGGAAGTGATGGAAAAATTTAGTGAACGACAAATACACAAAGGGCTCCTTTTATCAAGGCGCGCTACGGGGGTTAGCGCGTCGGACATTTCATCACGCGCTAACCCCCGCGGCAAGCCTAAAAACTAATGCCTCGTCAATGGAGGAGTTAGCGACTAGCGCGGCAGGCGGTTGAACATGCGGTATTCCGCACGTCAACCGCCTACCGCACCTTGATAAAAGGAGGCCAAAGAGTAGGGATAAGAAACTGCACAGTCTGGGATAAACATCCTTATACCAGCGCTCTGGATAGACACACTGCTAATTCTCTGATGAAATCTTTATTACAATATGCCGATTTTGACTCGACATGGTCTGTGTTTCAGCTCAAGCAAATTTGATCACGTCTCACCACTCCTGTCTAAGCTCCATTGGCTCCCAGTAATCCCCAGGATCCACTTCAAATGTGCGTGTCTGGCCTACAAGATCCTACATGGCATCCTTCCTGCCGTTATCCCTCTATCCTGGAACTCCCCAACCCCTACTTCCTCCAGATCCTCCCAAATTTTTAAACTATCCTTCCCTTCCATAAAAGGTATTTCCCATGTAGGCAAACTTGGGTCATCCCTCCCCTTTAGAATCACTGAGATCTGGAATAACCTCACCTCCCCTCTCCGAACCTCAAGCTCCCTCCAACTCTTCCGCAAACACCTAAAAACCTGGCTATTCTCAAAACTGTAACACTTCCCCCCTCTTAGGCCTCTCACCTTCCCCCTTTACACCTAACTCTTTAATCTCTCCACTGTAGTTCCTCTCTCATCTTTCTTCCTGTAAACCGTGCCGAGCTCCGCATTCGTGGAAATGGTGCGGTATATAAACCCAAGGTTTAGTTTAGTTTAGTTTAGTTTAGGGGTCACAGTTAATATCCACAAAATACACAAAAATAATCAGGAAAAAAATTTGAAATAAATTGAACAACAAATAAGGGAATTAAAAACAAGTAAAGGGCAACGTTATGTGAAGGCTGGGAGAACAATCTGATGTTCATATCCAGGCAGGACCTAGCAGAAATTTTAAACTGTACAAAAAAAAAATCGTTTAGCGCGCCGTAGTAAAAGGATCCCTGAATGTGCCCCGATGCAGGAAGTCCTGCTGCTGAAACATGTTGGGAAATGATTGAAACGCCAGTATGGTAGGAAAATACGGGGTAACCACACTCCAAAAATAAATGGGACAGTGGTAAAAACGCTCAAATAGAAAAATATACAAATAAGCCATTGTAGAACAATTCAAACATCAAATATTTGGGGCAGATGGAGTTTTTGAGGCATTTTGAGATGTACCCTGTTTCCCCGAAAATAAGCCCTTGCGTAATTTTAAAAGATGCTCCTAATATAAGCCCTACCCCCCCCCAAAAAAAAAGCCCTAGTTAAGATCGACCCCCCCAAAGCCCCCCCTGAAAGCCCCTCCCCCAAATGTCCCCCGGCACTCCCCAACTCCATCCCTGACATTAGTGCTGCCCGATTCGCTGAAAAAATCGGACTCGTCAATTCAGTGACCCCCCTACCCTGCTGCACAGGGGGGATGGGAAGGAGGGATAGAAAGATGCTGCACAAGGGGATGGGTGAGAGGGGAGGAAAGATGCTGCACAGGGTGGGAGGAGAAAGGAAAGAGGAAGAATTGGGGTGGAGGAGAGAAAGGGAGAGATGATCATCGTACATGAAAAAATGAAGACCTACCCCGAAAATAAGACCTAGTGCTTTTTTTGGGCCCCAAATTAATATAAGACACTGTCTTATTTTCAGGGAAACACGGTACATCTGCTTTAAAAAAAATGAGCACTTTAAGCTTCTAAAATTCACTCATGCTTATTTATTTTTTATTTAATGATTTATACGAGATTCCAAGTATTTCATGATTTTATCACTAACGATGCCCTACGTGTATTTTATAACGTGCACTGGCTACAAGTTTTCCCATAAAAAGGGGTGACCAAACTAAAATTCAATTCAATCCTAAAACCATTTTGAAGAAAAGAGTTCTCGATAATGTTATAAGGTCAAGCAAATGGCATTTAATGGTGACACAGGAAGTGCCTCCACAGAAAACAGAAAGGACCACCAGAAAGAATATTAATGGTGCTTTCACACTGTTCCAATCAGCCCTATAACATCTTTCTCAACATGACTGACTCCTCTCCTCAAAACCACACTGCCTAATTGAATGTTAATTCAGGTGGCAGACAGCTCCTGGTGTGACAGGTAATATGTTATGGATGGCAAAGGAAGGCTTTTAAAATTCAGCTCACTAGCACTCAGGAAGAGCAGGTCACTTTATTGACATTTTTATGTCCTTTTACCTACCTTTTAAAATTTTGCTTCTTGTTTAATCCTGCCAGAATCCGGTCAACACTAACCCTACAGGGTTAGGACTGGCGCTGATTCGGTGAAATAACCTTCCAGAGGTTAGCTCATTTAGCTGAAGATGAAAAAGAAAAGTCAGATATCAAAACTCCATTGATTCAAAAGCATGGTAAGGAAAGGGAAAACTCATGCCGGGAATCAGAGCAAATCCTTTGGCTGGGAGAACTGATTAAGTGCCAGGATCCCACCGTGAAAACAAATGGTGAACTGTTCCTATACGACATAGTTTTGCAGAATCCAAGAGAGCGGTATGTGCTAGGGGGTGAGGGACTGCCATGCACGGATCAGAAGAGAGACCTTGGGGTGATAGTGTCTGAAGATCTCAAGGTGGTGAAACAATGTGATAAGGCGGTGGCTGGTGCACGATGAATGCTAAGCTGCAAAGAGAGAGGCGTAACCAGCAGATGAAAGAAGGTGTTGATGCCCCTATACTAGGGTTACCAGATTTTACGATCATAAAATTTGGACCCATGACCTCGCCCCCCGGGCCCGCCTAGTTCTACCTAGCCCCGCCCTGTTCTGCCCAGGTCATGCCCCATTCTGCCCCAGCCCCGCCCCCAACCTCTTCTCGTACTTGGATCCACATCGGGAGGGCATCGGAGCATGTACGGATGCGATGCGATGATGTCACATGCATGTGATATCACCACGTTGCATGCACGGATGCCTTCCCAATGCGGTCCTGAGCTGGAAGCTTTTCAAAACCCGGACAAAGTGCCTAGTTTTGAAAAGCCATCCGGATGCGTGGACAGTCCTCTAAAAAGAGGACATGTTCGGGTAAATCCTGACGTCTGGTAGCCCTACTTTGTACAAGTCATTGGTGAGGCCCCACTCGGAGTTCCTTATCAAGTTTTAGAGGTCGTATCTCTCCAAGGATGTAAAAAGACTTGAGGTGGTTCAGAGGAAGTCTACAAAAATGGTACAGACTTTATGTCATAAAACCTATGAGAAGACTGGAAGACTCGAATATATAGTATATACAATGAAAAAAAGGAGGGAGAGAGATGATATGATACAGACCTTTAAGTATTTCATAGGTATTAATATTCAAACAAACCTCTTTCAGAGACATATATTGTCTGCATTGTAATGTAATGTATTGTTACTGTATTTTAGATTTATCTATGCTTAAATTTATTGTTTTTTAGTTATTACTTAAATATATTGTCTGCATTGTAATGTAATGTATTGTTACTGTATTTTAGATTTATATTGTAAATTTTAAATGTACATCGCTTAGAACATTTGATTAAGCGATTTATCAAGTCCCATAATAAACTTGAAACTTGAAACTTGACATGAATGGAGGTTGCAGGGAGGTAGATTCCAGCAAAGTTAAAAAAAAAAAAAAAAAAGAGAGAGAGATAACCCTCTGTTCCTTTACTGTTTTGAGAAGTTTGGTTCTCTTCTGCTAGATACTCTGTTGACTTTAATCCATGCTTCCTCTTGGCTTCCTTCTCATAGGAAAAAGGTAGACTCAAGAATAATGTCAAAGAAATACTTTTTCACAGAGAGGATGGTGGACGTATGATTTTGCGTCTTTTTCAATATTATTTTGGATGAATGTGGTCTGCTGCTAGACTGACCAACAGTGCATTTTTCAGCCTAGTTCTTACTTAATTTATACGACTGAATCCTTTTAATTGTTAGGTGTATGGAATGCCCTTCCATGAGAGGAGGTAGAGTCTAAAACGGTGAATGACTTCACAAATGCATGGGATCGATACGGGGAATGCTTAAATAGAAAAAAAGATGGATGCGCAACATGGTGGTTGAGATGTTAGTTTGGAAAAAAATAGTGGGAGCTGAGGCTGTTGCCCCGCAAATGGTGAGAGACAAAGAGTGGTCAGACCCAGCATGGGGGAACAGAGGCCAATGCCGGATAAACTTATATGGTCTCTCTCCCGCTGGTGGTACTTTCTGTATATTATGTTTGTGTTGCCATAATTGGCCCATTTGAAAAACCTGTTGATGTACATTTGCGTGTGGTGGGGTTGTGTAGAATAAGGCAGGGGGGGGATCAACAACTTCATCAGAAGCACTACAAGCTCTATTTTTATCTCTAGTAGTCTTTGCATGTGTTGCTTCTGATCTTTGACTGGTTAAGAACATAAGAATACCCTTATTGGGTCACACCAATGGTCCATCAAGCCCAATAGCCCATTTTCACAGTGGCCAATCCAGGTACCTAGTACCTGGCCAAAACCCAAAGAGTAGCAACATTCCATGCTACCAATCCAGGGCAAGCAGTGGCTTCCCCCTTGTCCCTCTCAATAACAGACTATGGACATTGTCAAACTTTTCTTAAAACCAGCTACGCTATCCACTCTTACCACAACTTCTGGCAATGCGTTCCAGAGCTTAACTATTCTCTGAATGAAAAAATATTTCCTCCTATTGGTTTTAAAAGTATTTCCCTGTAACTTCATCGAGTGTCCCCTAGTCTTTGTAATTTTTGACAAAGTGAAAAATTGATCCACTTGTACCCGTTCTACTCCACTCAGGATTTTGTAGACTTCAATCATATGTCCCCTCAGCCACCATTTTTCCAAGCTGAAGAGCCCTAACCTTTTTAGTCTTTCCTCAGTATCATCTTGGTCACTCTTCTTTGAAACTTTTCTAGTGCTGCTATATCTTTCTTGAGATATGGAGACCAGAATTGAGCACAATACTTCAGGTGAGGTCGCACCATGGAGCGATACAGAGACATTCTAACATTCTTAGTCTTCTTAACCATCTCTTTTTAATAATTCCTAGCATCTTGTTTGCTTTTTTGGCCACTGCCGCACATTGGGCGGAAGTTTTCATCATATTGTCTACAGTAACACTCAGATCCTTTTCTTGAGCGCTAACCCCCAAGGTGTACCCTAGCATCTGGTAACTGTGACTTGGGTTATTCTTCCCAATGTGCATCACTTTGCATTTGTCCACATTAAATTTCATCTGCCACTTGAATGCCCAGTCTTCTAATTTCCTAAGGTCTGCCAGCAATTTTTCACAATCTGCATGCGTTTTAACAACTGTCTCTCTCAATGTCCTTCATTTGTCTATCTTGTGGTATACATTAGAGAATGGCACGGGAACAAATATTTTCCTGTCCTCGTGGGAACTCATTTTCCCATCCCATCCCGGCAAGTTATTTTCCTATCCCTGCTCCATTTCTGCAAGCTCCATCCTCACCTGCACAAGCCTCAAACACTTTAAAATCATTACATTGCATTACATTAATGATTTCTATTCTGCCATTACCTTGCGGTTCAAGGCGGATTACATAAGAGTTGTCAGGTTACAAGAATTGTAACATTACATAAGAATTGTCATAAGAATTACATAAGAATTGTCGAGAAGTTAAGGAGATACATGTTGGGTAATTAGAAACATTTTAGATTAGATATGGGTGGAGTGTGTGGTAGGTGGAGTTTGAGAAGGAACTGTTCGTGTTAGATAGGTTTTATGTATTTTTTGAAGAGTAGGGTTTTGGTTTCTTTTTTGAAGGTTTTGTAGTCTGTGGTCGAAGACAACAGATTGGTGATTTGTCTGTCTAGTTTAGCTGCTTTGGTGGCCATTAGGTTGTCATATAATTTTCCTCGTTTAACATTTTTGGTTGATGGTTGTGTGAATAGTGAGTGGGTTCTCCTGTGCCTGGTTGAGGTGGATTGGGTTAGTCTGTTGTTTCAGTAGGTTGGGCTTTCTCCATTAATAGCTTTGAATAGTAGGCAGTAGAATCTGAAGTGTTCTTTTGCTTGTATTGGGAGCCAGTGTGAGTCATGGTATGCTGCTGTGATGTGGTCATATTTTTTCAGTGAGTACATGAGTCTTAGGGCTGTATTTTGTATTGTTTGTAATTGCTTTATAAAGGTCGCTGGACAGGGGAGGTATAGTATGTTGCAGTAGTCTATTAGTCCAAGGATAAGAGATTGTACCAAAAGTTGGAATTGTTTCCTGTCGAAGAATTTTCGGATTTGCCTTAGGTTTCTCATAGTCACGAATGATGCTTTTATTATCTTGCTGATCTGTGGTTGCATGGTACAGCCTCTGTCAATCAGTACTCCAAGAAGTTTTAGTGTGGGTCGAATGGGGTATGAGATCGAGTTTATTACTAGGTTTGTTAAGGTTGGAGATTTGCTGTTTTCTAGGAGGATGAATTTTGTTTTGTCAGAGTTATGCTTTAGTTTGTGTTCCGTCATCCCATCCCATCCCGGCAAGTTCTTTTCCTGTCCCTGCCCCATTCCTGCAAGCTCCATACTCACCTACACAAGCCTCAAACACTTTAAAATCATAAGTAGCAACATTCTAGAGCTCAGATTGTGATGTCATAATGCCTCATCCCACCAATGCCTAAGCTCTGTCCTCATCTGCACAAGCCTCGAACACTTTAAAATCCTAAGTAGCAACATTCTAGAGCTCAGATTGTGATGTCATAATGCCTCATTCCACCAATGCCTAAGCTCCGTCCTCATCTGCACAAGCCTTGAACACTTTAAAATCCTAAGTAGCAACATTCTAGAGCTCAGATTGTGATGTCATAATGCCTCATCCCACCAATGCCTAAGCTCTGTCCTCATCTGCACAAGCCTCGAACACTTTAAAATCCTAAGTAGCAACATTCTAGAGCTCAGATTGTGATGTCATAATGCCTCATTCCACCAATGCCTAAGCTCCGTCCTCATCTGCACAAGCCTTGAACACTTTAAAATCCTAAGTAGCAACATTCTAGAGCTCAGATTGTGATGTCATAATGCCTCATTCCACCAATGCCTAAGCTCCGTCCTCATCTGCACAAGCCTCAAACTCTTTAAAATCCTAAGTAGCAACATTCTAGAGCTCAGATTGTGATGTCATAATGCCTCATTCCACCAATGCCTAAGCTCCATTCTCATCTGCACAAGCCTCGAACACTTTAAAATCATAAGCAGCAACATTCTAGAGCTAAGACTGTGATGTCATAATGCCTCATTCCACCAATGCCTAAGCTCCGTCCTCATCTGCACAAGCCTCGAACGCTTTAAAATCATAAGTGTTCGAGGCTTGTGCGGTTAAGGCAGAGCTTACAGGAATGGGGCAAAGGACAGGGACAATGACAAAACTCACGGGGACAGTACGGGGAAAAATTTGCCCCCGTGTCATTCTCTAGTATACATCTATTTTTGTTTCCTGCCCTTGCCCTGTCTTTATGCCTCTCTGGCTGGTTTTAACACACCATAGAACCCACAGCTTAACACACCTTAATAAAAGGGCCCCTTAGATACCTATATGTCTTCATAAAATAGGCACTCTTGCCCTTTACAATAGGCAACCTTTTATGAAATCGTTTTCCACCTATAAATGCATGTCTACTAGTGTTTTAATTGCTTTGTCTAAGGTTGACTTCCAAGTGCTCTAGCGCCTTTCAGAAAACTGAGAAGGAAAAATGGATCTCTTCCCAAGCAAGATTTACCCCTAAGACAAATTTCGGTACTTAAATGCAAGTTGCACAACGCATCCAGAGAATTAAGCAAACCTCCACAAACAAAACCAGAAAAGCGGCTTGGCGGAAACGCAGCATTTGTTGACTCAGCTGGTAGCACGTGCTCCTTACCACCGCTATACAAACAATAGCAAGCTGCTCTTTGCCGAGATATTAGTTCTTCTAGATAAAAGGGTCTTTGCTGACCTTCACATGCCAAACAATCTACACCTGAAGGACTAGCACACTTTGTAATCCTCCTCCTAACGTCCGTATTTCTTTCCCTGAAACAAAATAGAGGGCATAGAGAGAGTGGAGAGGGACAGATTCTTCAAACTTTCGAATAATAAAAGAACAAGAGGGCACTCGGAAAAGTTGAAAGGGGACAGATTCAGAACGAATGCTAGGAAGTTCTTCTTTACCCAACGTGTGGTGGACACCTGGAATGCGCTTCCAGAGGACGTAATAGGGCAGAGTACGGTACTGGGGTTCAAGAAAGGATTGGACAATTTCCTGTTGGAAAAGGGGATAGAGGGGCATAGATAGAGGATTACAGTCCAGGTCCTGGACCTGTTGGGCCACCGCGTGTGCGGACTGCTGGGCACGATGGACCTCTGGTCTGACCCAGCGGAGGCACTGCTTATGTTCATATGTTCTTATGTTCTTAAAATACAGCCACCATGTTATTCTTTTGCTCACCCACCCATATAATAACAATCACCACCTTGTTCCTTGAAGAGTTTTACCCTTGTCTTCTACCCCGTTCCAACTTACCCTTGACTCAGCCATTAGATTAGTACCAGTGACCCTTGCTCGTCCTCAAGGGTAGCAAAACAGGTCTGGTGTCCAACGTAAAATAACTGTGCTCTCAGATATCCTGAAAGCCACACACATTTGTGGTTCTCTAATAGATATCCACAATAAATCTGTATCCGGGTGTCAGCCGGTTTCTACATTGCCTTTTATATCTAAATTGACAGAAAGATTGGTATTTCAACAATCGCTTTCTCATGTGGAAGTTCCATATGTCTAGGGTTACCATATTTGGAGCCTCACAAACCTGGACGCCATCTCACAGCCAATCGGGACACACGTTAAAAAAAAGGGGGTGGGGAGGATGCCTATATTGTAAGCCTATGTCACGCACCTATAGAGACGCGTAGAGACACTTCCAGATGTCCAAGGCATGGCGTGGGTATGGTTTCCCCTGAAAGTGGCTTTGGACGTCGGTAAGCATCCCTGCGTGCCTCCGCAGGTGCAAGACACACACCTTAAAAGTAGGCCTCTAAAACGTTGGCCTACATCTAAGGCAGGGGTGTCAAACTCAATCACATTAAGGGGTCAAAATCTAAAACATAGGCTAAGTCATGGGCCAGACCCCGCCCCCATAATAGTACAAATTGTAACACCATTTTTTCCATTCATTTTTCATATATACACGCACAATATAATCTTATTGACCCCACAAAATGGTTAACCACAAAATTAAACTACACAGGCGCAGGCTTGCCATAATTTTTTCGGTACTTCATTAGAATCTGTCTGCCATCACGACTACACACATGCTTTCTCAGCTCTTTAAACAGGATTAGGCTATGAGTTGTGAAATCCTAGTAGCCATTGATGTTCCACGTGTTCAAACCTGGGAGAAAGGGGAAGGGGAGAGGGGCTTCATTAGAAGAATGAGGGTCTTCCCCAGGTACCAGTGCTCTTATGTCTTCTATGTCAATGAAGCCTTAGGAGATGAAGTAAGTTCTGAGTGTAGGTCCAAAGGTGATCAGGTCAGCCAGAAGCTCTCGTTCCCATTCAGGCTTTGACAGATTGTTGTCCTGTGCTGGAAAGTACTTCCATAGCTTTCAAGCAATATATCTTCTGGCCAGCTCCCTTCTCCTCATTTCCACAGAGTGCTCAAAGCCGCAGGCGGCGGCTCCTAAGCGTGTCCTACACCTGAACCGGAAGCTTTCTTTCTGACGTCGCAACGTCAGAGGGAATGTTTCCGGATGAGGCACGGAACGCACAAGGAGCCACTGCCTGCAGCTTTGAGCACACTGCTGAAATGAGGAGGAGGGAGCCGTCCAGAAGATAAAACACCCAGGTGCGGTAATGAAAACGCCGCATCGCACCACGGGCCGCATAAAACAGCCAGGCGGGCCGGATTCGGCCTGTGGGCCTTGTGTTTGACACCTGTGATCTAAGGCATCTATGAGAAAACTAGATGTGATTCTCCATAGGACATTATGCTAAAAAATCATAGGACTAATAGGTTTAATAAATATACAATCGGATATACACTGTAAACCAAACATATACATATAACAACCCAAAATAAGGTAGAGCACATATCATGAAGAGATAGACACATACCTGAGAAACGTTGGGATGATATAAAAAGAAAATCACCAGTATAAGATAAAGCGTATATCAAATGTACACAAAAGTATTCATTGCTGGTATCCTGAAAACCTGACTGACTAGTAGGGTCATAATCAAAACACAAAAATGTTTTTTAAAAAACCCCAAAAAACCTAAGTCAGCACTTGGACATTTTTCTCGCCAAAACATCCAAGTGCCGATTTTCAAAACTGGAAATGTAGATGTCACGAGGGTTGTTCTTCTTCCAGAACGTCTAAATGGGGCATGTAAGAGGCAAGTTATGGGCACGTTTTGGGTGGACTTTGGGGCAGGGTAGGCTTCGATATTTTGCAGCGATAATTGAACCTTTTGCAAAATGTCCTGAATGGAACTTAGATGTTTTTGCCTAAACCTGTTTTAGAAGTGTCTAAGTGCCGATCAGATAACCACTGGAGGAATTAAGTAATGACACCACACTTTGCCCCCCCCCCCTCGTGGTCACTAACTCTCTCCCACCCCCCAAAAAAATCTGAATGAAAACGTACATATCTGTCTGTAGAACAGCAGTATCTGGTATGGAAATCCTAATACAGCTAGTGAACCATAGAGAGGAGGAGCCAAGCCCATAAGCCACTCTAACCACTACATTTATGGTACAAAGTATGATCCCACCAAAACCCTACTATATTGCCGTATAGCTGCCACCTGACTCCTTAACAGCTATTAGGGTGGTAGACAGGTGGATATAGTAGTTTTGGGGGGGAGTTTTGGAGGGCTCAACATAAATTTTAAGGGGGTTATGGTAAGATGGATTTCTGGCACCCTTTATGTGAAGTTCACAACAGTGCGCTCTAATTTGCCCCACTGTCTATGTGGCCAGTTCATTACAATGCTGACTCTTCCCCACATCGAAATGATGCCAGTTTAGACATTTCTCACTTGGACAATTTTGTGGTTGAAAATGGCGAATAACTTCAGATGTCCTGATGGTCTAGACCAGTGGTTCCCAAACCGGTCCTGGGGGACCCCCAGCCAGTCAGGTTTTCAAGATATCCCTAATGAATATGCATGAGAGAGATTTGCATATAATGGAAGGGACAGGTATGCCAATCTCTCTCATGCATATTCATTAGGGATATCTTGAAAACCTGACTGGCTGGGGGGTCCCCCAGGACAGGTTTGGGAACCACTGGTCTAGACGATGTGGTAGCCAAGACATCCAAGTAGGCACATTTCAAAAAATATATATATTTGAACGTCCAGTTCGAAAATGGATGTTTCCCCATTCTTGCATTTGGACATTTAGCAGAAATCGTCCAAATTCGAATTTAGATGTACGATTGAAAACACTCTTTTAGGTATGTTCTGAAGAGTGGGTTGAGAAACCCTCTGATCTAGTAAGACTGGATTGATTGATTGATTTCAACTTGGTATCTGCATCCTATCGTAATAGCCCAGGGCAGACTACAAATAATTTTTAAAAACGATGAATAAAACATGACAATATAACAAGAATTTAAAATAGTCACAAAAATATACAAAAAAAATTTTCACGTCCCATTCATCAGAGTATCTGGAAAATAGATATGAAAGGACAGGTAGATTTGATAAGCCATATGATTTTTATCTGTTGTATTTTTCTCTGTTTCCAAAATTTTTTGTGAAAGGTATTGCCCTAACCATAATCTATTCAAATGTTTGAATTAATAAGTATGCCTTGTTTTTTCCTGCAAGAACAAATAATTCAGCTCAAAAGAGAATTCTCGATAACCAGGGGCGAAATAACTGTTGTATTAAAAGGCATTTCCACCTACAAAACAATGTTTTACATGCAGAAATGGCCTTTTTCTGAAATTATTCAGAGACTTTTGTGCTCACACTTATACATAAGAACTTAAGAACATAAGAATTGCCATTCTGGGACAGACCGGAGGTCCATCAAGTCCAATATCCTGTTTCTAACAGTGGCCAATCGAGGTCACAAGTACCTGGCAGAAACCCAGAGTAGCAACATTCCAGAGCTGAGACTGTGATGTCATAATGCCTCATTCTACCAATGCCTAAGAGCCAACCTCATCAGTGATGTCACAATTTGTTTTCTATCCCATTGTCCCCCAAAGAACTCAGAACGGCTTGACTACACTTATCTACACTTGGCTCACATAAGAATTATCCTACACTTGGCTCACATAAGAATAGAGCTGCCATACTGGGACAGACTGAAGGTCCATCAAGTCCAGCATCCTGTTTCCAACAGTGGCCAACCCAGGTCCCAAGTACCTAGCTAGATCCCAAGTAGTAAAACAGATTTTATGCTGCTTATCCTAGGAAAAAGCAGTAGATTTTCCCAAGCCATCCCAATAAAGGCCTATGGATTTCTCTTTTTTATATCCCGCTAAGCTAATGGATTTCACCACATTTTCCGGCAATGTATCCACATAAGCCAATGAGCCTTCTTCGCAGTAGTTCCCGGACTCTAGAATAGAGGTCTGCACGGGAACAGGGATCGCGGGAATCCCACGGGTCCCGCGGGAATCCCCCCTAACCCATGGGACTCCCACGGGGACCCCCCTCTGACCCACAGGACTCCCATGGGGATGGAAGGCTTTGGAAGCAGGGTTCATCCATATAATATAATGGACACGTCAGCCTTAGTAAAAGAGGGGTTTGTAAGTTAATTACCTGAACAGAAAACAAAAAAAGGGTTCCACCAAAGAGATTCCACAAGGAAAAAAGCAGCGCAAACACAAAAGAAACTGTGGAATTGATGATCCTCTCAGAAGTAATTGCTACTTTTTATGGGGACGGGCGGGGATGGAGGTAATTCCTTGCAGAGACGGGTGGGGACGGAGAGGATCCTGACGGGGATGGGTGGGGATGGAGAGGATACGGGCGGGGTCGGAGAGAATCCTGGCAGGAATGGGTGGGGTCGGAGAGGATGCTGGCGGGGACGGGTGGGGACGGAGAGGATCCTGGCGGGGACGGAGAGAATCCTGGCAGGAATGGGTGGAGTCGGAGAGGATCCTGGTGGGGACGGGCGGGGATGGAGGTAATTCCTTGCGGGGATGGGTGAGGACGGAGAGGGTGCTGGCGGGGACGGGTGGGGATGGAGAGGATCCTGGCGGGGACGGGCGGGGACGGAGAGAATCCTGGCAGGAATGGGTGGGGTCAGAGAGGATCCTGGTGGGGACGGGCGGGGATGGAGGTAATTCCTTGCGGGGATGGGTGGGGACGGGCGGGGATGGGTGGGATTTCTGTCCCTGCGCAACTCTCTACTCTAGAATATACTCTTATAAAGGTCTCACTTAACCTCAGACTACGGTGCCTTTGCTTTTGAAAGCAGGCACAGTAAAAGCTTGGCTCCTCTCCCAAACCTAAATGGAAGAGATAGCTAAGTAATTAGTCACACATTCAAGCAGTGTTGCGCTTGTTACTCTTCAAAAGTAATTAATTACAGTTATTAGTTACTTCTCAACTTAAAATAGTTAGTTACAGCAATTATATTACTAATTTAGGGAAGTAATTGATAACCAATTACAGTTAACCTGCTTAGAGTAGCTAATTGTCTTTCCTATACTGATGCCATGTGAAGGAATACTTATGGTGAAAGCCTTATGGTATATGAAAAGGTAAAATATCCATCTTATTCACGACCCCAGTGTGATTATCACATAACTTCATCTCTTGTTGCTTATTTCAAAGAGGTTTGACCAACGAGGTGATAGGCTCAGGAGTAATCTAAGGAAATACTTTTTTTACAGAAATTCTGGTAGATGCGTGGAACAGTCTCCCGGTAGAGGTGGTGGAGACAGAGACTGTCTGATTTCAAGAAAGCCTGGGATAGGCACATGGGATCTCTTTGAGAGAGGAAGAGATAATGGTTACTGTGGATGGGCAGACTGGATGGGCCATTTGACCTTTATCTGCCATCATGTTACTATGTTTCTATAATCAAAAAACAGCAAGGGAATATATTTATCCAAGGTGATACTTATAAATCACTGTTGTACTAATCACCTTTGTTTTACTTCAAGCACTAATTTCAACACAAGACTGATGTGGTTAAGTGAACGCTCAGACCCACAGCTGAGGTCCGGTGAAACAAGTTCACGGGGCAGCTGTTAAGGAGACCATCATAGTTGTTCACAGTCTCCTCCACCAAACAAAGACTAAATAACAGAAAATAAAACTTAAATAAAAATTTAATCATAAATTTCACAACAACTTAACTTTGAATGGTGTAGATGGTACACATAACTGCTCCGGGCTCCTCCGTTTATTCACAATACCGACCCCCCCAACCTAGGTTTCACCCGCTGGCTTCTTCAGGAGGGGTACTACAATTACAAGATGACTCAAATCAACACTGCACCACACAGCTTGCTAACTTAATAAACACTACATTTGAAATACTCAATGTACACACTCTCTCTACAACTTACCGGCACAAACACTCCATACTGCTCACACACGCACTACTGACAAGAAGAACTTCCCAGCAGGCCACGCTTTAAATACACTCCCCTTTTACTACCTACTACATCATCACTTCTGACATCATGATTGATTATAATTGAAACCATTCAATATCATTGTTTAATCCTGTGGGGGCCAAGGTATGCCATTGGAATATAAACTTCTGCTCCAAATAAAGAAGATGTTGAGTGATATTTCCAGATTCTTTATAAGCACACATAAGAACAGTATATTGTAACTCCTCAATAGAGTGTTGTTGCTCAATCCAATGGCTCACCAGGGGGGCAGTTACACGTTTGCATCTTATATTGCTCAAGTGTTCGGCAATGCGGATTTTAATAGCACGCCGGGTATGTCCTATGTAATACAGCCTACAAGGGCAAATAATGCAATATATTACAATATATGCAATACATTACAATATATGCAATATATGCAATATATTACAATATATATGCAATATATGACAAACAATTAGTGCCTGTTCTTAAATAAAATTTCTTACCCCCTGTTTGAGGAATTACCACTTGGTCAGTGTTGAGGACATGAGGGCAATACACACACTGATGACAACGTACGTGAGGACCCTCTCTGTTCTGTTGGACAGGGTCACGATGTTTCAAAATCTGACCTAAATTCCGGCCCCTAGTATGGGCAAATAAAGGGCTGTCGTTCAAGCTCTCATGTACCTGCAGCACTGGCCAGTGTTTCAAAATGATTTTTCTAATTTGTTGACTTCGATTGGAATAAGGCAATACACATACCACGGCTCCACTATTCTCCCTTTGTTGGGGACGAAATAGCCTATAGGCTATTTCGTCCCCAACAAAGGGAGAATAGTGGAGCCGTGGTGGCTATTTCGTCCCCAACAAAGGGAGAATAGTGGAGCCGTGGTGGCTATTTCGTCCCCAACAAAGGGAGAATAGTGGAGCCGTGGTGGCTATTTTGTCCCCAACAAAGGGAGAATAGTGGAGCCGTGGTGGCTATTTTGTCCCCAACAAAGGGAGAATAGTGGAGCCGTGGCGGCTATTTCGTCCCCAACAAAGGGAGAATAGTGGAGCCGTGGTGGCTATTTCATCCCCAACAAAGGGAGAATAGTGGAGCCGTGGTGGCTATTTCGTCCCCAACAAAGGGAGAATAGTGGAGCCGTGGCGGCTATTTTGTCCCCAACAAAGGGAGAATAGTGGAGCCGTGGTGGCTATTTCGTCCCCAACAAAGGGAGAATAGTGGAGCCGTGGTGGCTATTTTGTCCCCAACAAAGGGAGAATAGTGGAGCCGTGGTGGCTATTTCGTCCCCAACAAAGGGAGAATAGTGGAGCCGTGGCGGCTATTTCGTCCCCAACAAAGGGAGAATAGTGGAGCCGTGGCGGCTATTTCGTCCCCAACAAAGGGAGAATAGTGGAGCCGTGGTGGCTATTTCGTCCCCAACAAAGGGAGAATAGTGGAGCCGTGGTGGCTATTTCGTCCCCAACAAAGGGAGAATAGTGGAGCCGTGGCGGCTATTTCGTCCCCAACAAAGGGAGAATAGTGGAGCCGTGGTGGCTATTTCGTCCCCAACAAAGGGAGAATAGTGGAGCCGTGGTGGCTATTTCGTCCCCAACAAAGGGAGAATAGTGGAGCCGTGGCGGCTATTTTGTCCCCAACAAAGGGAGAATAGTGGAGCCGTGGTGGCTATTTCGTCCCCAACAAAGGGAGAATAGTGGAGCCGTGGTGGCTATTTCGTCCCCAACAAAGGGAGAATAGTGGAGCCGTGGTGGCTATTTCGTCCCCAACAAAGGGAGAATAGTGGAGCCGTGGTGGCTATTTCGTCCCCAACAAAGGGAGAATAGTGGAGCCGTGGTGGCTATTTCGTCCCCAACAAAGGGAGAATAGTGGAGCCGTGGTGGCTATTTCGTCCCCAACAAAGGGAGAATAGTGGAGCCGTGGTGGCTATTTCGTCCCCAACAAAGGGAGAATAGTGGAGCCGTGGCGGCTATTTCGTCCCCAACAAAGGGTTGTTAAAATATTGAATGTTAATACTGCTATTTTGTAGGAGCTTCTATGAACAATTGGAAGCCAATGAGCTTCTTTAAGAGGGGGGTCACGTGATCAAATTTTTTCCTATTCGTTATAATCTTAATTGAGGTGTTTTGAATTAATTGAAGTCGACGGGTTTCTTTAAGAGCTACTCCTTTATAGAGCGAGTTACAATTAGGCGCCTCACTCATAAAATCGCGATTCTTTAAAAAGTAGGCGCCTAGCTCAAAGTGCCTACACTAAAAGTGGGTGTGTTTGGGGATGGCTCATGGGTTGTTTTCGAGTAAGGCGCCTCTTTGTGAATCAGGTGCCATTAGGCTCTGATATCGGCCCCCAGACTTTAGGCACAAAAAGCCCCGGCATAAATTGGGGAGGCCTAAATGTTAGGATGTTGAGTGCTGCCTAAGCAAGATGAGTTCGTCGTTCTCACACACTAGCACTGCGGAAGACATACATTTTGAAGCACTGGTGCATCATAATTATTGGCAAACATTGTCTCTCAAGGATTGTATATAGCCACGTATTCAATAGGAAAGTGTGAACCCTTGACGCAGGTCGAAACACACTCATGTCCAGCTTATTTGAAGCTTACTTCATAATATTTGTGTTACCCATTAAAATACTAACAGCAAAAAAACCAAAAGGACTTGCAGTAAAAGAACTTTACAGTTTATTAAAATCACAAAAACAAAAAAAATCTAAAAACACTATCACGCGAAAACTGCATAAAAAGTATATATCCAAAACAACTGTTCCCAATATTCCTGTGGACCGGACCAGTGGTTTTGTTTATGCAGTTTACACATTTTGTTTTCTAGAATTTTTTTGTTTTTGTGATTTTAATAAACTCCTCTACCCTGTACATTTTCATGCAGTATTGTTTTTCTTTACCCATTAAAGTACTGCCAGCTTGGATTCCTTGGTCATGTCTGCTCTTTTGTCATCATTCTTGTCGTTAACCACCTTGGGCAGATTTCTTCAAAAAGGCAATAAATATATCCAAATTTTATTTTATTTTTTTAATTTCTAAACTTTATTAAGCCAATCAAAACACAATACAAAAACTGAAAAAGCAGAACACAGACAAAAGGCAATAAATATATTCAAATTTTAAAGAATAAAAAACGTAATCTTGCTAGGGGAGATCAACTCTACATCAGATACAATAACATAGCAAGGGGGGAGGTGAGGGGGGCAGACCACCTTGGGCACCATGTTGGTGGGGGCGTTAGCACCCCTTCCCCTCGCCACCGTCACCGCCCCTCTGCCTCTTCCCACTTCTCCCTTCACCATGCATGCCCCCGTCCCTCCCCTCCTACCACCGCCATGAGCAACAACTTTAACTTGTTCCTCGTGACCACGTCAGCTCTCCCGCTGACGTCGCTTCTGGGTGCCGCGCATAGGAAGTGCCGTCAGAGGGAGAGCCGCCGGGGTCGCGAGGAGCACATTGAAACTGTTACTCACGGCAGTGAACAACTGGAGGTATGGGAAAAGGGAAAGGGGTGCGCATGATCAGCAGGGGCAGAGCAGGGAAGAAGCAGGGGAGTGGAGATGAGGACGGGGGAGGGATGCATCTGCCCCAGGCGCTTCTCACCCTCGCTACGCCACTGATCAGATGTTCTGGGCTTATATAACAATGCTTCCTGTAATGAACAGAGCCGTAGAAGAGTTAAATACAACTGAACAAACTGCAGAGTACTTAGGAACCCACAGCTGGGAACCTGTGGCACATGAAGAATCTGCAGTAATAAATTACCAATCTCGGTGCAATAAAGCATGAATAAAACCCATGCAAGCTTTCCATCACTTCAGTTCCCCATGGAGAAAGCAGTATGCCTCCAGATAAGCCCAGCTCTGTGATATTCACAAACTGCCTGAGCCTGACTCGTAGGGTCTGGCAGACAGCAGGTATAATAATAATAATAATAACTTTATTTTTATATACCACCATACCACAAACAGTTCTAAGTGGTTTACAAGGGAAGAGACTGTATACAGACATCAGGTTGAGGTACATCAGGTTGAAGTGGGATCAGAGAAATTTGTCAAAGAAATAAGTTTTTATTGACTTCCTAAACGTTTGGTACGAAAGTGCATTCGAGATGAAGTTGGGTAAACATTTGTTCCATTTGCCTGCTTGGAATGATGGTGTTCTATTGAGGTATCTCTTGTAGGTGCAGCCCTTTAGGAATGGAAAAGCGAACAAGTAGGTACTGTGTGTATTAGTTGTGCCTGGAATTCGAATTGATGACTGATAGGTTGGGGATGAACCTGCCATGGTTTTGAAGCAAAGGCAAGCAAACTTAAAAAATGACCCTTGCTTCCACAGGCAGCCAGTGTAGTTTTCTGTAATATGGGCTTACATGGTCTGATTTCATGAGGCCATAAATGAGACGGACTGCAGCATTTTGGATGACTCTCAGTCATTTGATGGTTTTCTTGAGAGATCCCAAGTATATAATATTGCAGTAGTCTAGGGTACTTAAGATCAGGGATTGAACCAGCAGTCGAAAGGAAAAGAAAATCGAAGAAATGTTTAATGCTACGAAGTTTCCATAGAGTGAGAAAGCATTTTTTGACTTGAGCATTAGTGTGATCTTCAAACGTCAGGCTTCGGTCCAGGATGATGCCAAGGATTTTGGTTGTGGGATTAATTGTGTAGTCTGATCCATTTAGTCTCAATGAGGTGTTCACGATCTTGTTATTGGGCTTGCCAAGAAAATCTTGGTATTTTCAGGATTCAGTTTTAGTTTGGAGTGCATAGTCCAATGTTCTACCTTGGTAAGGACGGATGAGATGAATTGTTCTGTCTCTTGGGTCAATAGGGTTATGGGGATAATAATTGTTATATCACCCGCGTATATGTACGATTTCAGTTTTAAATCGCATAACATATTTCCAGTGAAGCCATGTAGATATTGAAAAGTGAGGGGGAGAGTAGGGAGCCCTGTGGCACTCCGCAGGGATTGGACCAAGCTCGAAAGTAGACTCCTTCGCTGTAGACCTGGTAAGTATGTTTTTTTAGGAAACCCGTGAATCAATTTAGTACTTGTCTGGAAATACCGATGGAATCAAGGCACCAAAGCAGGAGGTCATGATCAACAAGATTGAAGGCACTGCTCAGGTCGAACTGCAGTACCAGTGCGCTTTTTTCCTGGGAAAACAAATGGAAAAGATGGTCAATCATAGAGGCTAAAACTGTTTCAGTGCTGTAATTTGTTCGGAAGACAGATTGAGAATCATGTAGAATGTTGAACTTCTCTATGTCGTTTAAGACCTGATCACTAAAGTTTTTCCATCCTAAAATTAAGTTAGGGTCAACAGCTGGGTTGGAGATTAAGCTATAGTGCGTCCAAAATTCTACTGGGATCAGCTGTCCTCTTGTGCAAATAGTTTTCTCTTTGAAGTTGTTCTTTTGTTTTGTTTTGAGCTGTTTTTGTAGTCCAGCATAATTCAAAGTTGCATAAGAGATGGTCCGACCAGGGAGTATTGGACCAGGTTTCACCTTTGAGACTTATATTGGGGGTCATTGGGGCATTAGAAAGGAATGTGATCAGATTTAAGTGGTGACCTTTCTGGTGGGTTTTAGTCGGGGATGGTTTGGAGAACCCTAATGATGTAAGGAAGGAAAGTAGGTCAGTTACGTTGGAATTGTCTGCCTGTTCGAGGTGTAAATTTACATCCCCAGCTATAAAGTTGTAGGGTGCATGGTGGTGCATGGGGGTGTGTGGGGGTGCATGGTGATGAATGGGGGTGCATGGTCACTTTTATGGCCCTACTGGTTTAGACACCACTTCTGAGTTTACTGGACTATTCTACTATTGTATATTTGACAAGTACTAAGAAAAATTTGGCTAGACTGACCCTGGTTCAAGATATGGTCTGAGGAAGTATGACCACATTGCCCCCTATTATTGTGAGATGCATTGGCTTCCGGTAAAGGTGATCTTTAAGTTGGGATGCCTATACTATAAAGTTGCTTTTGGTGTTGCCCCATTATATCTTGTCAACAGATTTGTTATCGTGGCGCATGAGAAGAGTAGAAAATCTCATGCCCTATTTACGTTCCCTCAGCTAAGGGTTGTAAAAGTAAGAAACATCATGGGCATTGTTTTTCTTACCAAGCAGCTTATTATGATAAAGATTTCCATCCATTATTGATTAGATCCACATCTCATGAACATTATAGAAAACTTTTGAAGACTTTTCTTTTTTCCAAATTCTTGATCAATTAGTTTTCTGTATATGACATTATTCCTGCATTTTCTCATAGCATAATCTTTTGTTAACTGCATTGAACTTATGGTTATGCAGTCTAGAAATTTGCTATTATGTTATATCATGTTACATATACCTACACCAGTGTGTGCACTGACCTGGAAGCATAAAGCCAGATCACCCTGTCTAGGGAAGCTCTTCATCTAGATGAGCAGGAATCAGGCAGTTAGGCTCTCTCCTGCCTTCCAATTGGAAGCAAGTTATCTGGGTGGAAACTGTACATTCTATATCCAGGATGTTCTTTCATTCTGAAGCCACGGGAACGAAAACCGTGATAAATCGAGTCCGTGCAGCAGAAGGAAATTACTGCTCGGTGTACAATGCAATAATTAAAGATACTGCAAAATGCAAGAGAAAAACGGATTCCTTAAGGCAAGGGCAGATACTTTCTGATTAAAATAAATTAATTTGAGATCCAGACTAGATTTTCATAATAACATAATTAAGTTCCTTATCTCTTTTGAGAAAACCTCTCAGAGACACTTGACTGTTGCCCAAGATAATCTCATTGTTATATCAGATACCATACACTATAGGAAGAAACAAAAATCAGCAATCTCAGTAGCGGGTTCACGTTTGTGGAATGCACTACCAGGATACTTGAGATTATGTAGGGACAAAATGTCTTTTAAAAAGCAACCAAAAACCTTTTTATTTGTTAAGGATTTTTATTAGCTTGATATTATGAAAGCTATCTTAAAGCTTGGTAAGTACAACCTTTTATCTGCTGTATGATACTTTAAGCAGATATGTTTTGGGATATGTAGGAAGAGGGTCTGTATGATACTGTTTTGTTATGTATGTATCGAAATATGTACATTTTATTGTAGTTTTATTGTAGCTTTTAAGCGGAGAAGAATTTTTTAAAATAAATAAATACAGTCAAACCTTGGTTTACGAGCATAATTAGTTCCAGAAGCATGCTTATAATCCAAAGCACTCGTATATCAAAGTGGAAACTCAAACGATTCATTCCACAGCACAAAAACTTTAATACAAAATACAGTAAAGCCTTGGTTTACGAGCATAATTCGTTCCGAAAACATGCTTGTAATCCAAAACACTCGTATATCAAAGCGACTTTCCCCCATAAGAAATAATGGAAACTCAGACGATTCGTTCCACAACCCCAAAACTTTAATGCGCTGCACTGCTCCCGACACTCATAGGAATAGAGCATTCAGCGTGCCGTCCTGCGCTAAAAAAACGCTTTTGCAGTTTTGTAAAAGGGGAGATTAATTGGCAAAATACTTTTAATAAGCTCAATAACCGCTAAAAAAAAAAATGAATGGGCAATAGGCACCTATCTGATTCTATAAAAGATAGATGCCTAATGCCTAAGTGGGCATTTCTATGGGCGGAGTGTGGCTTAGGTGCCAGTAAGCGTGAGTCTCCAAAAAACCCTTTAAAACCCTCGCCTACATTTCAGGCACCTAAGATTTTATATAGGCGCGCTAGGTGCGATTCTGCGGTTGACCTGCAGCCGGCATCAATTTAGGCGCCGTTCCTAGAAACAGCCCCTTAATCATTTAAGTGCCAACTTCGTCCCAACTCCACACCTGAACTGCTCGTAACAAAGCCAGTTTCAACTTCGGCGGTTGGAGAGGATGTTCAATGGCTGTGGCGCTATCCGATGAAGTGTCGCTGAATATCAAGAGACATCCCAGCAGAGATGATTTAAAGAGGCAGGATCCTCTCCTGGCTAGATTGCTTTGAATATCGACCCCCCCCCCCATAGTATCCCACAAGTTATGAGTGTAAGTGTGAGACCTGCCATTGCCCCACTGCAATGTATGTGCTATCAAAGATAGGCGCGTGTTTCTGGCTTATTGCCCATTGCCAATGTGTGTGTGTACATATGTTAAGGCTGCCAACTAGAAACATAGAAACATAGAAAAAAGCAGCAGAAAAGGGCTATAGCCCACCAAGTCTGCCCATTCCAAGTATCCCC
This sequence comes from Geotrypetes seraphini, assembly GCF_902459505.1. NCBI lineage: Eukaryota > Metazoa > Chordata > Amphibia > Gymnophiona > Dermophiidae > Geotrypetes > Geotrypetes seraphini. The sequence goes on from NC_047091.1 coordinate 18,692,303, forward strand.
CCCCCTGAATTTACTCCCTTAAAGATCTCACGTGAGTATCCCATTTTCTCTTAAAATCCGTCACGCTGCTGGCCTTTATCACCTGGAGTGGGAGTCTGTTCCAATGATCCACTACTCTTTCGGTGAAGAAGTACTTCCTGGAGTCGCCATGAAACTTCCCTCCCCTGATCTTCAGCGGATGCCCTCTGGTGGTCGAGGGTCCCATGAGCCAGAAGATATCATCTTCTGACTCGATGCGTCCCGTGAGGTACTTATATGTTTCAATCATATCTCCCCGTTCTCTTCTTTCCTCAAGTGAGTACAGCCGCAATTTTTTTAATCTTTCTTCATACGTGAGATCCTTGAGCCCCAAGACCATCCTGGTGGCCGTTCGCTGAACCGACTCGATCCTCAGCACGTCCTTTCGGTAGTGTGGTCTCCAAAACTGAACACAGTACTCCAAGTGAGGCCTCACCATGGCTCTGTACAACGGCATCATGACTTCAGGTCTCCTGCTGACGAAACCTCTGCGGATACACCCCATCATTTGTCTTGCCCTGGAGGAAGCCTTCTCCACTTGATTGGCAACCTTCATGTCCTCACTAATGATCCAGATCCAGATTCACAGGAAAGAGCTGATCCAGCCCTGAGTTTCCCCTCATACCATGTAGTTCTGATTTCCCCATTGCATTTCCTAAAGAAAGCAAGATTTTTAAATCCCAGCATGCACTGGGGGTAAACCCAGGACTGGATCAACCCGTTCCTATGAATCTGTATCCAGTTGGCAGCCTTAACGTATATACATAAATGACTAAAACACTGGCACTGCCAATCTTTAGGTGGCTCCATACAGAATTACTCCACAGTGAAGAATCAAAAGCATCCTTAAAAAGAAGCATCTTGCCATATGATTAAAAAGTCCAGTTATAGGTAGAAAAGCTTACAGCGGTGATGCCTTTACACGAGATGTACTCCATGTTCAAACAACAGTTATTTAGCTGTCAGTCAGACTGCATGGTTTCAGAATTTGATGTTATAATAGCTGGCTGACTCCTGGCAGTCATGTGTCTCTCTGGTTCATTTAAAGCCCCAGCCAAAGACAATGTTCCCAGGTCGAAGGCATTAGCATTTGAGCCATTACAAAAGGAACAGCAGAGGCATCCAGGCAGTACCATCTAAGACACCGCGGTCCTCTAGCAGGAGCATTTCTCATTAGCTGCTTCTGTGTTTTACAACTGACCACATAATGAACAGAAAAACTAGAAACCATAGCACTGCCCAGATTGTGTTAAATTACTCATGCCGTTTAATTAGAAAGTTCCTTCGGATTCTTAACTACAGACTTGTTTTTATGGTGTGCTGTCATAAGTTAACTTTTGCATACCAGGTTTTAGGTATTTTTTTTCTCCTTGTATGTCAAGCTACATTGCTGGTATCACCTTGATCACATTTTCTTCCTTCCTTCCCTCCTCCACCCCCAGAATCTTTTCTTCCACTCTTCCTGTCTTTGATGAGCTTCATTTTCTCCTCCTGCTTGTTTGCGGAATTTGTCATGTTTCAAAGTCTGAAATGCACCGTACAGGAGTAATTTTATAAAGCTTTCCTGAGAGTAAAGTCTGTTTTACATGCCAAAAAAAAAAATAAAAAAATACACTTTTATATCATTAGGCAGGAGTTATTTTTCAAGGGATAGGGGGGACGTTTTGGACCACTCTCACATCCACAGCATGTACCAGATTATTAGATTAATGTGTTATTTAATATGTTTGTGTGGTGACCTTGGGATGCGGGGTGGGTGGGTGCTTTGGGGTGAATCTTGTGGCCACCACCCTGTGGATTTGGTTATTGGCTCATTGCTGAAGCTGTATTTTTTTAAACTGGCTTTTCCTTCTTGTTTGGTTTTCGTTTGGTAGGTGCATCTAATACAAATGATTTAAACATGAAATTGGGTGGGGTTATTGTATTTAAAAAGGAAGGTGCGGTGTTTCTGGAGATGTGGTTTGGATGGTGGAACTGTAATTTATGCAAATATTAATATATAAATATACAGTACGAGAGGTTCTCAGCCCAGCCAAGAAGGGCTGGAGCCATGAAACTTACAAGTTATTCTTCTTATTTGAGGCAGACATGGGGAAAGCCACTACTTGCCCTGGATCAGCAGCATGGAATGTTGCTGTTCTTTGGGTTTTTGCCAGGTACTGGTGACCTGGTTTGGCCACCATGAGAACGGGCTACTGGGCTAGATGGACCATTGGTCTGACCCAGTAAGGCTTTTTTTAATGTTCTTAGATTCTTATATTCGCCTCTAAATTCTACACACTTGGCACATCATGTCTAGTATAAACTAAACTAAACTAAACCTTAAGTTTATATACCGCATCATCTCCACGGATGTGGAGTTGGCACGGTTTACAAGAACTTAAAATATAGGAAGAGAAGGAAAAAAAAGGTTTACATGAACTTATATATAGAAGAGAAGAATAAGGGGGGATAGAATTACATTTTAGTGAAAAGCCAGGTTTTCAGTTGCTGGAGGGAGCAGGACTCGAGGAGTTATAAGATAGTGGGATTAAGGGAGGAAGGATGCCGTGAATGATCTTAAAAGCCAGGCAGGAGCATTTGAAATGAATTCTGGAAATCACTGAGAGCCAGTGAAGTTTGGCTAGAAGTGGGGAGACATGGTCAGACTTGCGTTTTGCAAAGATCAACTTAGCTGCAGTATTCTGGATTAGCTGGAGTCTTTGAAGACTTTTTTTGATAGGCTTAAGTAGATGGCATTGCAGTAGTCTAGTTTGGAGAGGATGATGGAATGGACAAGGAAGGCGAAATGTTGTTGGCGAAAATAGGATTTTACTTTCCTCAGCATGTGGAGGCTGAAAAAGCATGATTTAGTCAAGGAGTTGAGCTGGTCATTGAGGGAGAGAGAAGAATCAATAATGATGCCAAGAACCTTGCTTGAGAATTCAAGCTGCAGTGCAGTGTCTGAAGTTTCTGTAACCCTTCCAAAAAATACTGCTCTGCTGCTGCAATCACCTCTGATTCACTCGAAAATTGTCACCCTTTCAAATTTTTTTAAGGTTTGGAAACAGAAAATAGTCAGATGGAACAAGATCTGGCGAGTAGGGTGGATGGTCTATGTACTGAAACTACAATTGCGTCAAAATATCCGTCGTTTTTCCAGCCATGTGAGCATGTGCATTGTCTTGCAAAAAGAGAACTCTTTTCCACAGTTTCCCTTTTCTTTTTTCATTCAATGCCTCATTTAATCAGCACAGCAAGTTACAGTAGTATTCTGCATTAACTGTTTGGCCCCTTGGAAGATAGTCATTACAACACCTTCCTGATCCCAAAACACAGTTGCCCTGACCTTTCCTGCTGACTTTTAGGTCTTGAATTTCCTTGGCCTTGGAGAACCTGAGTGCCGCCATTGCATGGACTGTTGTTTGGGCTCAGGATGATAGTGGTGTAACCATGTTTCATCAAGAGAAACTAGTTGTTCCAAAAAGATGACCAGCTTGCTGAAAATGCTGCAAAATCAATTCAAAAGTGTTCAATCAATGTCATTTCTTGGAGACGTAATCCTCTATTCGGCACCGTTATGTGATTGATATGTGATCAGCAGCCGTATAGAGAATCTAGGCCTAAATCTAGTGGGTGGGAGGGAGGGAGAGAGAGAGGACTGGGGGATATCCCGAATCAGCTAATCATGGCAAGGAAATCCCCAATCAGCTGAACAGGCAGGACTCCCTAAAACCACGGTTTCAGAGTCCTGCAGGTTCAGCTGATCGGGGATTCCTCTACCACAATCAGCTGATGGCAAGCTGTGGACCATTATTGGGATTCCCCAGCAAAGATAGGTGCCAGAAATGTAGGTCAGGGTTTTCTGGGCCTACATTTCTGGCGTTGTATGAATTGTGGCTATGTAGGCACTTGAGGTGCAATTCTCTTAACAGGCACTGTCACATGATTGTCAAACAACTCATGGCTACTTTTAAGGCAGCTTCTGACATGGGTGCCGGTTAAAGAATCTTGGTGAATCTGAAAGATGTACTAAGCCAAATCGAAAAATTAAAAACTGATAAATCACCTGGACCAGATGGTAGACATCCCAGGGTACTGAAAGAACTCAAACATGAAATTGCTGAACTGCTGTTAGTGATCTGTAAACTATCGTTAAAATCATCTCTAGTACCTGAAGATTGGAGGGTGGTCAATGTTACGCTGATTTTTTAAAAGGGTTCCAGGGGAGATCAGGGAAATTACAGATCAGCAAGCCTGACTTCAGTGCCAGGCAAAATGGTGGAAACAATTAGCCAAGGGAGATCTTGCCTCACCAATTTGCTTTATTTCTTTGAAGGTGTGACTAAACATGTGGATAAAGGTGAGCCAGTTGATGTAGTGTATCTAGATTTTCAGAAAGATTTTGATAAAGTCCCTCATGAGAGGCTCCTGAAAAAATTAAAGAGTCAATTGATAGGTGGCAAAGTTCAGTTGTGAATTAGGAATTGGTTATCAACTAGAAAACAGAGGGTTGGGTTAAATGTTAATTTTTCTCAGTGGAGGAGAGTAAACAGTGGAGTGCCACAGGGGTCTGTACTGGGACCGGTGCTATTTAACTTATTTATAAATGATCTGGAAATTGGAATGACGAGGGGTGTGATTAAATTTGTAGATGACACTAAACTGTTCAAAGTGGTTAAAACGGATGCAGATTAGGAAACTAGAAGACTGGGCATCCAAGTAGCAGGTGAAATTTAATATGGATAATGCAAAGTGATGCACATTGGGAAGAATAACCTGAATCACAGTTACCAGATACTGGGGTCCATCTTGGGGGTTAACGCCCAAGAAAAGGATCTGGGTCATCGTAGACAGTATGATGAAACCTTCTGCCCAATGTGTGCCGGCAGCCAAAAAAGCAAACTGGATTCTAGGAATTATTTTAAAATGAATCCATTTAAAAAAGACTAAGCATCCAAGTTAACAGGACTAAGAATGTTATAATACCCCTGTATCTCTCTATGGTGCGGCCTCATGTGGAGTATTGCGTTCAATTCTGGTCTCCTTATCTCAAGAAAGATATAGTGGCGCTAGAAAAGATTCAAAGAAGAGCGACAAAGATGATAAAGAGGATGGAACTCCTCTCATATGAGAAAAGACTAAAAAGATTAGGGCTCTTCAGCTTGGAAAAGATACGGCTGAGGGGAGATATGATTGAAGTCTACAAAATCCTGAGTGGAGTAGAATGGGTACAAGTGGAGATCGATTTTTCACTCCGTCAAAATTACAAAGACTAGGGGTCACTCGATGAAGTTACAGGGAAATATTTTTAAAACCCAATAGGAGGAAATGTTTTTTTCACTCAGAGAACTGTTAAGCTCTGGAACGCATTGCCAGAGAATGTAGTAAGAGCGAGTAGCGTAGCTTGTTTTAAGAAAGGTTTGGATGATTTCCTGGTGGAAAAGTCCATAGTCTGTTATTGAGAAATACATGGGGGAAGCCTCAGGTTGCACTGGATTGGTAGTGTGGAATATTGCTACTCCTTGGGTTTTGGCCGGGTACTAGGGACCAGGATTGGCCACCGTGAGAATGGGCTACTCGGGCTAATCCAGTAAGGCTATTCTTATGTTCTTATGATGGAGACTGTCCCAACTTTGTTGGTTGGGCCGATAAATTTTTGCAGCCCCTTGTACAGTATTCTGTAAGTAGCGTTCATAAATGTTGGCCATGCCTGACACATCCATGTTCCTTCCCTGTGAATCCCCCCCTTGCATTTGCACGCAAGGCTATTTTGGCACATACTTAGAGAATAGCAGGTGCTTGTTTTGTTACCATTTATGTGCATGTGCATGTGCACTCACCCAGAGCCAGCAATGAAAATTAGGTTATAACTTAAAATGTCATGGCCAGTGTTTAATGAAACACTGACTGCAGAGCTTGAATATTGATCCTGCCCCATTTTCATGGGGGCAGCATTCGTTCTAGTCTGATGGTTGAAGGAGCTGGTCCATGGTGCTGAACAGCTTTTCAGCTCTAATAGCAGAGGATATATCTAATCGAATCGAATCTAATCCTTAGGTTTGTATACCGCATCATCTCCACGTTCGTAGAGCTCGACGCGGTTTACAGTAGGAGAAATAGGAAGGAACTACAACAGAGGGTTAGAGGTAGAAGTGTGAAGAAAATTTAGAGGACTTGGGATGCCAAGATATAAGAGTTTCCTTGATTCCTAAGTTGAAGGGAGACTTACATTTTTTGAGAAAAGCCAGGTTTTCAGATGTTTGCGGAAAACTTGGAGAGAGCTCAAGTTCCGAAGAGGGGAGGTAAGGTTGTTCCAGAGCTCAGTGATTTTGAAGTGGAGGGAGGTCCCTAGCTTTCCTGTGTGGGAAATGCCTTTTAGCGAACTCTTGGAGCTAAATTTATATCATGTGGACTATAGAGGGTATTTTTAAAAAAATGCATACATAACTTTAATAAAAAGCCTAATTTTATTGGTAATTTTTCTGCAGTCTTCTCCAGTTCCCCTCTCATATCTGCTTTTCTCTTTTCCCCCAAATTTTATTTTTCTAATCTTTGTCCCTATTTCTCCCCCCGCCTCTTCTTACCTGTCTCTGATCATTTTCTCCTCTTCTTTCTAATTCATTCCGTCTCTCTACCTGATGTTTGTGTTCCTGTGTTTTTATTTGCTGATACTAACTTGAAAAGTTTGGACATTTGAAGTGCACTAACTCCCCCTTTTAAAAAAAAGCATGGAAGAGGTTTCTAGGGCTGGCCGGCATTCTGAACTTTATGACCATCAGAGCAGCACAGAGCATGCTGGCCAGCACTAAAAACCTCTTCCGCACTTTTGTAAAGGGGGAGGGGGTAAAAGTTAGGCACCAATTTAGTGTGGAGCATTTTGTGCTAAAATGGAAGTTATGCACCAAATGGTATATAGTATACTAGTCTTATAGCCCGTTACATTAACGGGTGCTAGAATATATGTGTGTGTGACTGTCTTTATTTTTTTTTCTCTCTCCTTAGCCGCTTTCTGTATTTCTGTCTATCATTTTTTTTTTTTCCTTGGCTGTCCACTACCACCCTTGCCTGCTCCCCCTGTCCATTCTCCCTTCCTTTTACCTCCCCTTGTTCCTCCACCACCCCATCACTGCTCACCTTATCCAGCAGAAGCCCTTCTCCCTTTGTTTTACCTCCCCCGGCCATCATCACCTCCTTCCTGCTCCCCCTGTCAGGCAGTAGGCTTGTCTTCCCTGTTCATCAGCATCTCTTCCCCCTGTCCATCAACCCCTTTTCTGCCCCTCCTCCATGTTCTGTGTGTTGCAGCATTTCCCTCCCACCCCACTTCCCTGTGCAGTATTTTCCTCCCCCCCATACCTCTTCCTGAACTGCATGTTAAAATGCTTTCCGGGCTTGGCTGCTGCGGCCTGCAGTCACCCACCGCGGCCAGACATCTGACTCGGGCCGCCGCAGCACGACATCCGACTCGGGCCACCGCGGTGATATCCGCCTCCGGGGGGGGAGGAAGGAAAGAGAGCGGAGAGAGTACGGTGCGCAAGGGAACGACGGCGGCGGGGACGTGCAAGTTACAGGAAGGGAGGGGAGGGAACGCAAGGCGGGGATCGTGAGAGGCACCGCTGCGTCTTTCAACAGGGAGCAGGGCAGCCATAAGCCGCGCATGCGCACTTCCTAGCTACAGCTCACAGAAAACGGATGCACGCATAGGAAGTGCGCATGCGCGGCTTACCGTTTTATTATATTAGATAGTAGCTATGCACATAATTGGCTTAGGTGATATGGGGCTCATTTTTTTTTTAAATGCCACCCAAATGACAACATAAACTGGCACCTTGGGCGTCTTACAAATCAAAACATCCAAGTTGCCATTTTGAAACTGACTTTCTAGATGTCTTTTTGGTCATTCTGTCTCCAGTGTATCTAAATCTTAAGGAGGTGTTAGAGGTGTGTTTTGGTGGGCTTAGGATTTTGACAAACTTTTATCAAAAATATCCAGAGCACCATTTAGATATTTGGGGCTAGACCTGTTTTAAAAACGAATAAAGGTCAAAAGGTGCCCAAATTGACCAGATGACTACTAGAGGGATTAAGGCATGACCTCCCTTACTCCTCCAGTGGTCACTGATCCCTTTCTACCACCCAAACAAGTGGGGAAAAAAATACCACATTCCAACCTTATTACAGCTTCAGATGGCCACACAGACAGAGGGACACTCGGTACACATGTCACTATAACCTACTTATAATGTATGGTGAGCCCTCCAAATCCCACACAAAATCTACTGTAACTTCATAAAAATGACACCTGCAGGCATACTGTACAGGTGGTACAGTAAGTTTTGGGCGGATTTTAGAGGACTCACCCCACAATATAGGCAGGTTATAGTGACGTGTACATAGGACTTTTTAATGTGATGTTCACTGCAGTACCCCCTAGAGCAGAAGTTCTCAACAAACAGTATGTGTACCCCCACAGGGTACGCAAACCATTGTCAGGGGGTACATGGCGCTGGAGCTTTATGTCTCCCAACTTCCTTCCGCCATCCGCGTATCCGCCATCCGCGTATCTGCCACCCTTCCTCGTCTTCTCTCCCCACCTCCTACCCCCACCCCACCCCCCAGACCAGCAGCAGCAGTTCATTATGTTCACTGTGTGCTTTTAACTTCCTCACACAGCTGCTGCTAGCGTTAGTTGAGCCAGCAATTCTTGCAAGGCCGGCCCGCCTCCAATGAAAGAGGAAGTTGAATCCCATGGCTGCCTGATGGAACAGCGGCTAAACTAACATTAGCAGCAGTTGTGTGCGGAAGTTAAAAGCACACAGTGAGCTGCCGCTAGGGAAAGGTAGTACTGGACAGGGAGACGAGATACATGCGGAAGGGCCGAAGGAAGGAAGGAGGGGTACTGCTGGACATGGGGAGAGGTGCTGCTGAACTAGAACGTATGCAGGTAAGGCTAGACTCAGTTAGGGCACTGGTCTTTGATCTAAGGGCCACCGCGGGAGCGGACTTCTGGGCAAGATGGACCACTGGTCTGACCCAGCAGCAGCAATTCTTATGTTCTTATATCAATAAAAGTCATTGAGCATCAGAGTCTTCCTTTGCTGTTTTTTCTACTTTACACTGCTTTACACATGGCATAGGTAGGCATGCCTACATTTATGCACACTTACCGTTATAGAATGCTAGTCTAGTGCTCAGAGTTCTGGCACCTAATTTTTAGTATTCTTTATAGCAGGGAGTCCTTGCGGTCCAAAACCCAGCCTGGTTTTCAAGATTTCCACAATGAATATGTATGAGATCCATTTTCATTCACTGCTTCTATTGCCTGCAAAGAGATCTCATACTTATTCATTGTGGAAATCCTAAAAACCGAGCTGGGTTACAGACCTGATGGACTGGATTTGAGAATTCATACTTTATAGAATCACACCCTTAGTACAGTAGACTTTCAGTTAACCGGCACCCATGGGGATTGATAGATGCCAGATAAATGTAGTTTCTGGTTGCTTGAGAGTTACTATTAAAAATAATCCTAATACTATACCCCATACTATGCCATACCATAAACTGTTCCAGACAAACTAGAAGAATGTGGTAAGCAAAGTGTGGGCATGCTCAGGTGTGGCGTGCCAAGTTTACACTTAAATTTCCACCAGAAATCGATTTTATTTTCATTTAAATTAAAGTATTACAGTATTTCTTACAATTTTCTGGATCCTTGAGAGTTCTGGTTAAATGAGTTCTGGTTAACAGAGAGTCTACTGTATTCCTTTTTATTCAGCATGCTTTGTGACAGTCCTATCTTTAGCCTGAACCAGTGGTTCTGAAACCTGTCCTGGAGGAGCCCCCCCAGTCAGTTGGGTTTTCAAGATATTCCTAATGAATATGCATGTGGCATATTTGCATATCACAATAAAGGTGACAGGCATGCAAATCTGCCTATTAGGGATATCTTGAAATCCCGACTGGCTGGGGGTCCCCCAGGACAGGTTTAAGAACTGTTGGCCTGAAGCCTCATTCCTATAGGATCTAAAATTTGGCAGAGCGAGGAATGGACACCCAACGACCTACCAGAATAAAAGCCTTGCACCAGTTTGTTCGCTGAAATACAAGGACACACCATCAAGAGCAGATTCTTCTAGTGAATTTAGCACTCTGCCATCTTCCAAGCAGCGGCTTAGAATTTCTGCTTCTCTCGTTAATGCTTCAAATTTAGAACAAACCTCCTACTTTTACCCCGTTTCTCACAGGGACCATTCCTGAAGCATTTGAGCCGCATGTGGTGATTTCCTTGGTTTCCGAGACGTGTCGAGTCTCTTTCACGCAGACATCCCAGTGTTGCTGAAGAATTCAAAACACCTGCTCTATTTTGCTCCCAGTATTTCAAGGCTTACTTGGAAGCCTGAAAGGAATTGTTAAATTTCAAGGAGGAAGAGCGATTCTTCTTTGTAACTGTACTGACATGTTTCCTCCAGAGTGTAATGAAAATCTGTGATGGTATTTCACCCCTTCAGCAAACAGGCACAAGCAGCTGTATCAAACAGACCTATCTCTTCAATTTTCAAAGCCTTCATTTTTCTATAAAGAAACTGCAGTCTGTGTCTTATTGTGCTCTGAACAAAGAGCTTGTAGGCTCTTAGGTACTGTTTATCGGTTTTAAAAAAAAGATGCTCGATAAAGCCATTACACTAGAGTATTTCTGTGCCAGAAGCATATCTCTCCCTTGGAAAGGGAACCCCGCTTGCTCCATTTCCTAGCTCACCTTTCAACTTCCTTTCTCTCTATACCTGTTTTCTCTGGCTTTCTTCTTCTTTGCTTGAAGAATGGCCTAGTGGTGGAGCGGCTGTCTTTGCACCCCGATGTTGTGGGATCAAATCCAAGAACTGCTCCTTGTGACCCTGGACACGTCTATTGTCCACTACTTTGAATGTGTAACCACAAAAAGATGGTATACAAGTCTTAGTCCCTTTCTCTGTTTGTATACTACTGTATAAGTTGCTTTCTAATATTCAGTAAAGTCTTTCATATGGCATGACTAAGTACCAACGAAAAACAAGAGAAAAATGATCTAGGTCTGCACAGAAAATGGCAAACCAAACAAAACAGAAATTTTGAAACAAACAATGTGCAAGGTCTTCGTTTTATTTCTTCAAGAAAACTTAAAACACTATCCACATTTGTATTGAACGGACCCAACACGAGCCGTGTTTCGGTAAAACACCTTCCTCAGGGGTCCTAGAATATTAGTAAACAATTGATAATAATAAATGAATGTAATTATGAATTACCGTGTGCTATGCGACAAGGCAAATGCTGCCAACTGAACGATATTTGAAAAGAAATAAAGATGTGACGGTATTAGAAACAGTGATTGTAGAGATACAAATTAATGGCCAATGGTCAGTGATATGAAAGTAACGGTGACCGTCAAAAGCGTGGACACTGACGCGTTGACAATTCCGCCCTGACATTTGCACGCAGGACAAGTGCAAGCCACCGTATTCCTTTCTTTTTGCGGTCTGAGGAGGTGGGGTGGGAAGCCCCCCCCCCGCTACACTCACACTCTGGTTGAGGGGGGCTGTGGGTAAACTTACAACTCGCACACGACCTAAACTTACAAGGCATTTTGTGCTCTGAGGGGGGAGTGTGAGTGGGGAACCCCCCAAACACTTGCACTTTAGTCGAGGGAGGCGTTCAATGCCGATGCGATCTTTCCTGCAACCCCCCTCCCCACTATACTTACAATTCCGCCTTGACAATTCCCCTGCATTCATGCGCACACTTGTCGGTGCACGCATTCGATGGAGCGGAATTGTTGGCATGCCAATGTCCTGCGCGCTATTGACGGTGTACCGAGAGTAACAAAGGACACTAGAAAAAATAAATATGCTGCATAGATGAGTATTACAAGAGCGTAAATGTACATTGCGTAAGACAGACCCGAAAAAATACCATGCATGTGCAACCCCTTGATGTTGTTTGGAAAACCATACAAAAACCCTTAATAAAATTAGAGAAAAAACAAAAAAAACCCCAGAAAAAACATCTTACATACCAATGAGTAGAGATGTAGTGTAACTAACCTTGGGGGTCTTTTACTAAGTCACACTGGTCGATTTAGTGCGAGTTAAAAGCTAACACGCCCATTATATCTACTAGTATTTTCACCCGTTACATTAACGGGCGCTAGAATATATGTCTGTGTGTCTTTATTTCTGTCTCTCTCTCCCTCCCGCTGTCTGTCCTGGCCCCCTTTGTCTGTCTTTCTGTGTCTCTCCCTGCCCCTGTGTCTTTCTTTTTTTCTTTCTGTCTGTCTCTCTCCCTGCCTCCTATGCAGCAGCATTTCTCTCCCACCACTTCCCTGTGCAGCAGCCACAGCAGGATTCCCTCCCCCTCCATTTCCCTCCCCCCACAACACTTCCCTGTGCAGCAGCAGCGTTTCCCCTACCCCCCCTTCACTTCCCGCGGTCCCGACTAACTTTCCGATTCCAGCAGCGTCTGCAGCACTCTACAAACTGCTGCTTCAGGGCCTTAGAAGTATGTAGAGTGCTGCAGACGCTGCTGGAATCGGAAGGTTTCAGGACCCTCAGCCCTTGCCGGACCCGAAGTGAGCTCTGGGTTTTGTTTTGTTTTTTACGCATGCCCAGACGGAGCAGGAGGAGAAGCTTGGGAGGCAGCAATTAAAGTCCGTTCCAGCCCCCGCTGACATCGCCCTGGCCAGTTCACATCCTTCAGACTGCAAGAGCCGCCGTGTCCAACAGGCTCCGCGCCGCCGCGCGCATGCGCACTCCTACCTGTGGCTCCCTACAGCTCACGGAAAATGGGAGCACGCAGGTGGGAGTGCGCATGCGCGCTTAGGACTTTATTATATTAGATGGACGCGTTAGAATTTAGCACGTGCTAAATAGGCTAGCCTTAGTAAAAGAACCCCCTTATCAAACCAAGAAAGAGAAAAATATATGAAAATAAAGATCTATAAGCTGATGCAAATAAACTCCCACCAAAAGAGAACATACGGTAAGCGGTGGATGCCTGGAATGCGTTCCCAAGAGAGATGGTGGAGAGGAAAACGGTGACTGAGTTCAAAGAAGTGTGGGATGAACACAGAGGATCTAGAATCAGAAAATAATAATAAAAATTGAACTAAGGCCAGTACTGGGCAGACTTGCACGGTCTGTGTCTGTATATGGCCGTTTGGGGGAGGATGGGCTGGAGAGGGCTTCAATGGCTGGGAGGGTGTAGATGGGCTGCAGTAGGTTTTGACGGAGATTTCAGCAGTTGGAACCCGGGTAGAGCTTTGGATTCTTGCCCAGAAATAGCCAAGAAGAAAAAATAAAAAAAATTTAAATTGAATCAGGCTTCATCCAAGGCAAGACAGATCATAGGTTGCATACGCAGGGGTTTCGTCAGCCGTAAGCCAGAAGTCATTATGCCATTGTATAGGTCCATGGTGAGGCCCCACCTGGAATACTGTGTGCAATTCTGGAGGCCGCATTATCGCAAGGATGTGCTGAGACTGGAGTCGGTCCAGAGAATGGCCACCCGGATGGTCTCGGGACTCATGGATCTCCCGTATGAAGAACGGTTAGACAAATTACAGCTATACTCGCTTGAGGAGCGCAGAGAGAGGGGGGGACATGATCGAGACGTTCAAGTATCTCACGGGCCGCATCGAGGAGGAGGAGGATATCTTCTTTTTCAAGGGACCCGCGGCAACAAGAGGGCATCCGTGGAAAATCAGGGGCAGGAAACTACGAGGTGACACCAGGAAATTCTTGATCGCTGGAATAGTCTTCCACTGGAGGTGATTGAGGCCAGCAGCGTGTCTGATTTTAAGGCCAAATGGGATCGACACATGAGATCTATTCACAAGGCAAAGGTAGGGGAGGGTCATTAGGGTGGGTAGACTGGATGGGCCGTGGCCCTTATCTGCCGTCTATTTCTATGTTTCTATGTTTCATCTACTATGTTACTATGTAAAACCAAAAAGACCACAAAAAAACAAAATACATTACATTACATTAGTGACTTCTATTCCGCCTATACCTTGCAGTTCAAGTCAGATTACAAAAGGGTTAACTGGACATTTCCAGTAACGTTGCAATTGTTTTTTGGTTACTAAAGAGGTAAGATAGCTGGATATTTCCAGGAGAACTTGCAAATTAGATAGTAAGATGACTGGACATTTCTAGATAATGTTACAAATAAGATTACAATTAAGAATGCTGGACATTTCGAGGGCCATTGAGAAATGCACAGCTCACCAATACTGAGATAAGTGACCATAAGTTATAAAATGATGAGAGACATTAAAATTAAGAAGACCGGTGAGGATTTCACCACTTGAATCTCCCCGTTGAAACACTTTGGTGGGACGGAGGAGTGGTGGTTCTGTAGGGGTATTTCCATATTCATACCTGAAGGTTAGGCCTCTATGATGTCACCAAGCCTGAACCATTGTCGTTCTGAGGTCTTTAAAAATTGTTTAATGAATTAATCAAATCGGGAAGGGGAAAGTGAAGAGCACCTTAGAAACAATTCCTACTAATATTGGACATTTCGAGGGAGCATTACATTTTAGGGATCTGTATTCTTGGTTGATATTTTGAGGAGGAAGAGATTACCAAAGTGGAGGCTTTGGGAGGGGGATTTACCAGGGAGGAGAGGGAAGAGGGGGAGGGTTAAGGTATCTGAATAAATTTTTTGAATAGCAGGGTTTTGATTTCTTTTCAAAATGTTTTGAGGTCGCCCGTTGCCGACAGCAGATTGGAGATGGAGTGGTCAAGTTTCGCTGCTTGCGTCGCAAGAAGGTTGTCAAACAGCTTCTTGCGCTGAGTGCCTTTGAGCGGAGGGTAGGCAAATGGGGTCAGGGTTCTTCTTTGTCTTGTGGTGAGGATCTGATTTAGGCGGTTGTTTAGGTAGGAGGGGGCAGAGCCGTTTAATGCTTCGAATAATAGATAGTAGAATTTGAATTGAATTTGTGCTTGTATTGGTAGCCAGTGAGAGTCTAGGCCAGGGGTGTCCAATGTCGGTCCTCGAGAGCCATAATCCAGTCGGATTTTCAAGATTTCCCCAATGAATATTCATGAGATCTATTTGCATGCACTGCTTTCATTGTATGCTAATAGATCTCATGCATATTCATTGGGGAAATCCTGAAAACCCGACTGAATTGCGGCCCTCGAGGACCGACATTGGACACCCCTGGTCTAGGCAATAAATACGTATTAATGTGAGATAAAAGACCACCTGATAAAATACAGAGACACCCAGCGTATATTGTTATGAATCAATACGGGACCCCTAGGAAGGTGTTTCACCGAAACACGGCCCGTGTTGGGTCTGTTCAATACAAATGTGGATCATGTTTTAAGTTTTCTTGAAGAAATAAAATGAAGACCTTGAGCATTGTTTGTTTCCACGTGACCAAGTACCAACGAGGATGCGACTAGTCTGCTTAATAAAGAGTAAAGGATCATCTTTAAAGGGTGCCCTGAACCAGCCCAGTGACTCTGTGATAACACTGAGTATTGCCATAAGATGGGTCACCAGTTCATTCCCTATGGATGCAGGAAGTCATGGCTGGATTTACAACTCAGAAAGCAGGTCTCTGGAAGGAATTTCCATTTTCAGCCTTAAGAACATAAGAATTGCCGCTGCTGGGTCAGACCAGTGGTCCATCGTGCCCACCAGTCTGCTCTCACGGCGGCCCTTAGGTCAAAGACCAGTGCCCTAACTGAGACTAGCCTTACCCGCGTGCGTTCCGGTTCAGCAGGAACTTGTCTAACTTTGTCTTGAATCTCTGGAGATTGTTTTCCCCTATGACAGACTCCAGAAGAGCATTCCAGTTTTCTACCACTCTCTGGGTGAAGAAGAACTTCCTTACGTTTGTACGGAATCTATCCCTTTTAACTTTAGAGAGTGCCCTCTCGTTCTCCCTACCTTGGAGAGGGTGAACAACCTGTCTCTATCTACTAAGTCTATTCCCTTCATTTTCTTGAATGCTTCAATCATGTCCCCTCTCATTCTCCTCTTTTCAAGGGAGAAGAGGCCTAGTTTCTCTAATCTCTCGCAGTATGGCAACTTCTCCAGCCCCTTAACCATTTTAGTCGCTCTTCTCTGGACCCTTTCGAGTAGTACCGTGTCCTTCTTCATGTATAGTATTCCAGATGGGGGGCGTACCATGGCCCGATACAGCATAAGAACTGCTGTGACACTTCTTCCACATGGAACTTTGTCTTGCTCAAGAGCATCAAGCGCGAGTTTCACAAATCAGTTGATTTCGGCCTTCCTGCTCTTGCATCATCATCTGTGCTCGCACTACCACTCCGAAAACGAGTTGCCCACCGAGAAACTGTACTACGGCCCACTGTTAACTCACCACAAACTCCACGTAACACACTGTGAATTTCTGTCGGGTTTTTGCCATGTAGAATTTCAATCTTAATGTACAACCTCTGATCATCAACAGCCACAGTACCCGAGACACCTACAGCCTCCATTTCCCACACTTGTCACAGTCACACTATGTACGCTGCAGAGCTCCTAATCACACGTCTTGCTGCTTCAAGCACTGAAGTGAAAGTGAAACAAGGTTTACTGTAATTGCATCATCCAATCCCCAATGTTGCTAACTGTGCATTATTTATGAAATGACCCGTAAAGCACCATTGACCAAATTTCATACAAGGGGGCTGCTGATAAGTTCTCAGCCCAACCAAGAAGAAAATGATGTGGAGCCACAAAACTTACAAGTTACTCCACACTTTTCTTGAGACTTTTCGTTTCAATGACGTTGAGGCAAATGCATCTAGGAAATGGGCACAAGTATAGGGAAACCAAGCCATTGTGTCATCACCGATGAGGTTGGCTCATGAGCATTGGTGGAATGAGGCATTATGACATCACAAAACGAGGGGCCGCTGAAAAGTTCTCAGTCCAGCCAAGAAGAGCAGGATGCGGCCCCTCATATGTGCATCTGAGCTACTTTATTTAAGCTCCAACTTTTATGATTTTTACACTTCTCAGAGCTTGGGGAGTCCACAAATT
This sequence comes from Geotrypetes seraphini, assembly GCF_902459505.1. Lineage (NCBI taxonomy): Eukaryota > Metazoa > Chordata > Amphibia > Gymnophiona > Dermophiidae > Geotrypetes > Geotrypetes seraphini. Next base: position 18,709,346 of record NC_047091.1, read on the forward strand.
TTCATTGATGCATCTCTCAGAGCTGGGGGGCCACAGATTTTATTTCCATGGGTAGGCAGCCTCCAGCCCTAGAGACACCATTTTGCTTGGGTTTTCAGGATAATGTTAGATTGTAAGCTGCCCAGGTATTAAATTGATAGACGGGATAGAAATCTTAAATAAACTTGGAAATGTGCATGGAAGAGATTTGGACACATTCTGATCTGACTATATGCAAATTTATTTAATTCATATTAATTAGGGATATTCAAATTGGAAGCCATGGGGATTAGAGTCATCTACCTCCTTTTGCTTCCTAGTTCATCCATCCAAACATCCTAATGGGCCACTATGCTTAATCGCATCTGCTTATCTGCATGTGACCATCTTCCTGAGACTGTTACACTTTAGTGGAATTGAAGTCACACTGTGATTGCATTGTACTGGACATGTTTCCTTTAATATCTCCCTCCCACATCTTGCTGTGGGCGCTCTTTTATCTTCCTTATGCTGTCATATCTGGAAAGAGCCTCTCAGGATTAGCATGGAGGAGGCAGGCCCAGAGCCAGAAGCCAGTAGCTGAAGAAACCAGGCCTTTGTTTCATAGGCTGCTTTAAGTCACCGATTCTCAGCCTTCGTTGTTTAAGCCAGAGCTTCCAAACTGGGGGTCATGACCTGGACAGGCATTTCATGACATCATTTGTCTGTGCGAGAGAGTTGCGCAGGAACAGAAATCCCACCCATCCCCGTCAGGATCCTCTCCATCCCCACCCGTCCCCGTCAGGATCCTCTCCATCCCCACCCATCCCCGTCAGGATCCTCTCCGTTCCCACCCGTCCCCGTCAGGATCCTCTCCGTTCCCACCCGTCCCCGTCAGGATCCTCTCCATCCCCACCCATCCCCGTCAGGATCCTCTCCGTTCCCACCCGTCCCCGTCAGAATCCTCTCCGTCCCCACCCATCCCCGTCAGGATCCTCTCCGTCCCCACCCGTCCTCGTCAGGATCCTCTCCGTCCCCACCCATCCCCGCAAGGAATTATCTCCATCCCCGTCCGTCCCCATAAAAAGCAGCAATTACTTTTGACGGGATCATCAATTCCACAGTTTCTTTTGTGTTTGCGCTGCTGTTTTCCTTATGGAATCTCTTTGGTGGAACCCTTTTTTTGTTTTCTGTTCAGGTAATTAACTTATAAACCCCCTCATTACTAAGGCTGACGTGTCCATTATATTATATGGACGAACCCTGCTTCCAAAGCCTTCCATCCCCGTGGGAGTCCCGTTGGCTAGAGGGGGGTCCCCGTGGGAGTCCCGTGGGCCAGAGGGGGGTCCCTGTGGGAGTCCCGTGGGTTAGGGGGGGATTTCCGTGGGGCCACCGCAGGACCCGCGGGATTCCCGCGATCACTGTTCCCCTGCAGACCTCTAGTCTGTGCTGCTGGAACGTTGCATGCTTTCTGTGGCTGCACGAATAGGAATGCGGCCGCTGAAAGATTGGTACACAGAATGGAGCAGAGGGAAGATGTGAAGTGGTAGGAGATGAATTTGGATGAGAACAGAAGTCACTGAATCTTCATGAGTAGGGCTGCTAGATTTTCTCTTAAAAAAACAATTTCAGGCCCTGCCCCATTCTGCCCCCAAATCCCACCCTATTCCACCTCCAGTTCTGCCCTGTTCCACTCCCAGCTGAACCTCCTGTCTCCTTCCCCAAGGTGTGCAGGGCCTCTGCGCATGCGCAGACATCAACATGATAATGTCACATGCATGCGCGCGCTTATGGGGCATCATCGCGCTGACATCCGCACGTGCGCACAGGGCCTCCAGATGTGGCCCCCGAGCTCGGGGACTTCCAAAACCCGGACAAACTGCCAGGTTTTTGGAAATCCCTCTGGGTACCCGGACAGTCTTCTAAAAAGAAGACATGTCCAGGTTTTCCCGGATGTCTGGTGACCCTATTCGTGAGATGCATTTTCAGTGTAAACCCAGTAAGAATCAAAGGACAGGATCAAGAAAAGTGCCCACTGTCAACTGTGATGACATTATTGCAAAATCCCTAATGCAAGCTACTGAGAAGTAAAGGTCAGGACCATTATTCAGTGAACTAATTAACACACTTCCACTACAAGTTAAGGAGTGAAGGAGAAACCTAGTGGTTAGAGTACCAGACTGTCAGCCAGGTTCAAAGCCAGGTGCTGCTTCCTGGGCAAGTCTTATAGCCCAAACAAAATCCAAAGGTAAAGTCTTATTAAAAGTACTCCCAGGAACACAAGGATGTGCCCAAAGGACCAAATTCTATAAATGGCCGATTGTAGGTGGTCAACTGCTGCCTAACCTGCCAATCGGGATGCACGTTTTTGTTTTTTTTTTTAAACCCTCCCGAGGCTGGCTGCCTACATTGTAGCTGCCTCTGGGAGCCTAGGGAAGCACGTAAGCTCGCCTAAGGCTAGGCATGGGCGTGCCTTGGCCCGGAGGTGCCCGGAAGCAAAATGCTGGCCTACATTGTAAGCAGACACGGCCAATGAGCTTATCGCGGCAAGGGATCTCCCTGCCGCAATAAGTTTAGTGGCCATCACCGCCCATCCCCCCCTGTACATCTCCAGCAGGAGGGATGCCCAGTCCCTCCTGCCGCAACCTCCCCCCACCCTGTCTGTCCAAAGTAGATTGTAAGCTCTTCTGAGCAGGGACCGTCTGTTGAATGTTTAAATGTACAGTGCTACGTTCAACTTTCAGTGCTATAGAAATGATAAACAGTAGTAGTAGGTCACTGGCTAAGTCCAGCAGCCAGATAGACTCACCTAAAAAACCTTAGCTGGCCACCCGATGAATATTGGCTTGGTTGGCTAAGTCTTCATTGGCTGAGGTGAACCTGGAAATTCGGTTCATAGACAACCCCGCAAAAGACAAAGGCGCGCGCCGACAACTGAGCGCAAGACGGAGGCGCGCGCCGAAGAAAATTACAGTTTTAGGGGATCCCTCGGGGGGTTTGTTGGGGAGCCCCCCCAGTTTACTTAATAGAGATCGCGCCGGCGTTATGGGGGGTTTGGGGGGTTGTAACCCCCCACATTTTACTGTAAACTTAACTTTTTCCCTAAAAACAGGGAAAAAGTGAAGTTTTCAGTAAAATGTGGGGGGTTACAACCCTCAAACCCCCCACAACGCCCCCACAACGCGGCGCGATCTCTATTAAGTAAAGTGGGGGGATTCCCCCCCACGCCCCCCCCGTCGGAGCCCTAAAAACAGTAATTTTCTGCGGCGCGCACCCCCACGCTGCGCTCAATTGTCTGGGCATGCCTTTGTCCCGGCGCGCTTTTGACCTGACACCGGAAATTCAATATATGGATTCACTGCCTACTGTGGGAGGTAGCCATGCTGCCTCCTGCAGTCTGAATACCTGCCCCATAATACGTAGACCATTTTGATTGTAAGCACAGAAAAGGCGGTATAACAAGTCCTATTCCCTTCTCTCGTTCCCTCCATGTGTGCAAGTGGGAGCCTCCATCTCTGTCCCACCAGTGAGTGGCACTGGTCACCATCAGATTTTGCTTGTGACTGTTAATACTGTAACTTAATAAAACTGTGGCTCTCTATTATTCATATAAATCTCCGACGCTTTTATGGGAATGAGATGCAAAGGGGGGAGGGGGCTGGAAGACGTGCTACAGCTGCTAGGGCTGTCATTGTCTGCTTCTTCCTCTTCTCAAACTGATTTCCAGCCATTACTCCTACGTTTCTGAGCCGTCCGCTCAGGACGAGACGTGAAAGGTGTTTGACCCTCATGCGCCCTTAGCGAGGGAAGATGATTGCATTTAACCTTTGGTGCGGATTCAATATTCAGCGCTGGAAACAGTCCAGTGCCTCCCGTGGCACTCTAATCAGCTTGGACTATTTTCCACATGCTGATGGATTGGAGCTAAAATCCCTCCTCGTTCACGGTAGCCTTGAGTACAGCAAAGGCTTTATAATCGCTCTTGAAATGCAGTGGGGTGAAGCAAGTTTTGTACGTACGCTTTCTGTTCCTGCATTTATAGTACAGCGAGGAATGAAACGGCTAGATGGAATTTTGTTCTGTGACACGTGATTATACAATTGATAAAACCTATAGGGTCAGTCTTTCTGTTCTTGTATTTATACTCATTTTTGTTTCTGACGCCTTAGAATCCCAGGTTATTATTGATGCCTTGGGTTATCACTTTTTGGACAATTCTTTTACCACAGGTACAGGTCATCCAGCCTGCAGCGGAGTCCTTTTCAATAGCTTTATTTCCCTCAGGTCCTCACAGCAAACGGAAACCTCTTTTCTCCCGTTTCCAGTCCAATAAACAACAACAAAAACACAGCTTTATTCCCCTCCCCCCTCCAGATGATTAGTTCACCCTGCAGTACTCTGGTCCTAAGTTTTATTCTGTGTCTCTAAGCCCTAGTGGTTGTTCACAGTCCGTACAAGGTCCGATTTCCCACCACCCCTTGGCTCTTCCCGTTTCCCTCTTAAGTTCCTTGGCTTCCTCCTATTCAGTCCAACAAAACAAAGACGACCAATTAGTGGTTCCCTTCATTGGCAGCAAACTATCCTCAGACAAAATCAACATAACCCCAGTTCTCGGTCCAAGCTCCTCCTGCCAGGGCTTTTTTAAGGCAGCGGCCACCCTCGAAGTGTTTGTAGCTGCCACGGACAAAACTAAAAAGATCAAAAAGTGGAACAAAAAGTCAACAGAAAGAAAGGCTCAACTACTTAACTCCATGCCTTCTTCACTTCTGGAATTGCCAGCTTCCTCGGTATCACCAGGCTGGGTTTACTCCAGGTCCATGCCCCTCCCAACGGCTCCTCACTTTGAGATTTTGTCTCTTCCAGCTCCATGGGTTCCACCCCTTCTGCCCCAGGGTTAGCCTAACCCTCTGTTTCCTCCTCCTCATTGGCTCGCCGTGATCTCAGCCCTGTTCCCTGAGCCAAATCTTCCTCTGAGTGACAGTTCTAGGTATGGGGCTACTGGCTACTTCCTTCTCGGGACTTATTCGGGGTCTGATGGGGAATCTACTTGGGGCACCCTCAAACTATAAACAGGTATGTGTGTCATTGGCGTCAATAATCAGCAGTGATTTGTATACATGCGCCAGGTGCTATTCTAAAAGGTAGCACTTAATTATTTATTTATTGGGATTTAACGGCCTTTTCCATGATGAGATTCACCCAAAGTGGTTTACAATACATTAAATAATAATCAGGTACTCTTAGATATTTTCCCTATCAGGCCCAGCAGGCTAGGATTACCAAACATCCGGAAAACCCGGACATGTCCTCTTTTTAGAGGACTGTCCGGAGTCCCGGACGGACTTTCCAGACCTTGCAGTTTGTCCAGGTTTTTTTGGAAAACTCTAACAAGCTCCAGCCACCTCTGGAGGGCATCTGAGTATGCACGGATGACATCACACACACATCCGCACATATTCCAGGCCCTCCAGACACGGCCGGAGCCTATCAGAGAAGAAGAGAGGAGGGTTATGGGAGCAGAGCTGGAGGCTTAACTGGGAGGGACTAGGATGGAATGGGGCGGAGCCAAAGGCATAACTGGATGGGGCCAGAGTGGAATGGGAGGTGGACCAGGGCGGGACCATGTGTCTGGATTTTTGTGGCCTGAAAAATGGTAATCCTATGGCAGGCTTACAATCTAACTGTGGCATCTGGGACAATGGAGGATTAAGTAACTTTCTTAGAGTCACAAGGAGCAGGCTGGGATCAAACTGAGGCAGTAGTTCTAACCAGTAGGCCACTCCCCCCTCCCCTGATGCTGTATGTGTAACAGCAAGGGGGTATATGTACATGAGTGGAGCATGGGCAGGTCACCAAACAACACGCATAACTTACAGAATACTATCAGTTGTCCATATTGATTGGTGTATCTAGGTACACCCACTTACACCAACCACTGACCTGGTGTAAGTGATCATACGTATCTTTTGGCACACCAAAAAAGTTTGTTCTAGTATTCTATAATGACCTATGTCATTATAGAATACTTACGTTGGCAACCTTTTTACAGAAAAGAGCCAATTTATCCAAAATGTTTGACCTAAGATTTACAAAGAGACATAAGGTGTAGCTTCTCTCCCCTTCAACCCGTCACAGGTCTCTGTACCTCTCGTTCCTCCCTCTCTCCCCCTCCCTAACCCATAGCCAAGGTTCTTGCCCCTCTCCAGGCCCCAACACCTTAGTCTCCCTCCCAATCCCCATGGCATTCTCTACGGCGGGCCTGTCTACCAGAAAATAGGCATGATTAAGGAGTGGATCGTGGACGTGTTTTTCATGTAGGTGCCTGTTTAGGACTTAGGCGCACTCATTTAGGCCAATACTGAAGAGGAAACTGTTGGACTTAGTAGCGCACCAAAGAAAAGTTTCAGGGCTATTCAAAGCAGTTGAAGAAACTATTTGGCTGGGTTGGAGCCTAATTAATTAAGAAGGCTGCAGATGAGAGAGAGAGAGAGAGAATTCACCTTAGCTTGTGTGAGGCACAGAGGAGGTAATTTTAATAGAAACTGGGAAGCCATTACGTAAATAAGGGCTATCCAGAGTTATAAATAAAGCTGTGAGACAAAAGTGAAGCAGAAAATCCAGCTGATAAGGGGCAGGGAAAGCTGAGGACCCCGGTGTGCAATAAAAGAGGTCTGGTATTAAGCTTGTTCCCAGTCTGTCTTGATAATCAAGTGTGTGGCGCAGCGATTAGAGCTACAGCCTTAACGTCCTGAGGTTGTGGGTTCAAATCCCTCACTGCTCCTTGTCACCCTGGACAAGTCACTTAACCTCCTCATAGAGTTTGAGCCTGCTGGGACAGATTGGGAAATATGATAAAGTACCTGAATGTAAAACCACTTAGAATATTAGTGGCGTATAAATAAAATGTGCCCACATTATTGAAAGCGAGCAAAAGTTACTGTTTGATTTTTTTAGGGCTGTAACTCTGACCAATACGGATCGTTTAAGTGCTTTAAAGTGTGCTCCCCGAGTTCTATATAGAAGACTGGTGAATGAGGATGGTGGGTGGCCCAGTCATATCATCATATACAGGTCAGTTCTAAGTAAAGATAAACTGGACCCAGGTCAAGGACATAAAAGTCCTGCCCAAATGGATTTCAGTTTCTAGTCTATCTTTCCTACAGTTGCGCAAGACAGATTACAGTTTGAAATGGATCGTAATCCTTATGGCACCCAGAAAGAGGGCAATTTTCAGATTCCATTTGGCTGAACAAACAGGCTCTTTGAAAATTGCACTCCATGCAGGTAAAAGTAAGCACAGAGGTCAGCACCCTCCTTTTAGTCATGAGAAAGGTACGCAGGCTCAGAGGCAGTATTAAGTCAGGAAAACAAAAGTCTCATAGTTTTCGATTTTTAAAAGTGCCACTTTGTTTTTCAGGTAAAAGAATTCACAAAAAAAAAAAAACCAAGCATTTTTCCATAGGCAACTGTAAAAGCAAAAATAAGTGCATTCTTTCCCTATGAAAACGGGGGCAAAGTTCATGAGGGAAAGCACCTGGACCTGCTGGCCACATAGATCTAAAACATTTCATTATATTGGCATGCATTGCTTTCAGGTCATTAAAAGTTGAAGAATTTAACCTTGTAGTTCTGATGAATAACTGATAAGGCCATAATCAAAAAAACCAAACAAATCATGTTAGTCCATCATGGTCTTGTATTCCCTTCCTTTTTATAAATTTTAATTGCTTGTTCTGTATTTTTGTTCAAATGCTTTTTAATGATTGTAAACCGTCTAGATACTTTTTTGAGAGCCGGTATATCAATAATAAACTTGGAAACACATCTTAAACCCAGTAGTTCAAAGACTACAGATGCACAGCCCATGCCGTTAACTGTGTATAGTTCTGAGCTCCCCTGGGAGAACGGTATAGAAAATTGAATAAATCAATAAATATTGTTCCCTGATGACAAATTCCCAGGCAATAAAGGGTTTAATCTGTAGCCAAAAAAATGATAAACCCAGCCAGGCCCCTTGCTTCTTCTTTTTTGTTTTCATTTGAAGACTGGCAGGAGTTTTGGTTTTTGGCTTGTTTGTTTTTTAAGATTCACCACTTTTCTATTAACTGGAATATTTTGGCAGAGAGAAAAAAAAATGAAAAAAATAAAAAAAAGAGTCAAGTGTGAAAACTCAGTGGGAACAAAAGCACAGAAAAGCTGCACCACAGAGACAAGTGTTTTAGAAGTACAGTGTAGAAATTACTTGGCACATTGCACCAAGCTGTTTTGCAGTTAACATATTGAAATTAAAATCAAAACATGATGTGGCCAGTGTCTGCTAAAAGACTTTCACTGCTGTGGTGGACAGCAAGCACATAAAAAGTGACCTTTTTGCGCCCAGAATCTACTGAGTGTCCAGTCGGACAAGCAATGACATTCTAGCCTGTCCGTTCCCTGGCCTGTCTGTTCCCTGAATGACAGCTACAGAGGTACAGATCCAGTACAATCTGTCTTACTGGGCATTTAACAAACAGCTAGAGAATGGCACGGTGACAAAATTCATCACCGTTCCCGTCCCCGCAGATAACCGCAGGAAATAATCCCATGTCATTTTCTAGTGTCTATTTCAACCTCAGTCCTTCTACACCAGCATTCTTCAAAGCAAAGCTTGCGGGTCAGTGGTTGTGGCCATTCATACTCTGATTCTTATGTGAGCCAAGGATAATGAAGGCATTGTGACATCACTGATGTGATTGACTCTTAGGCACTGGTGGAATGAGGCATTATGACATCACACTGTCTGCTCTGGATACCAGAGACTGTCATTCTGTAGTGTCTGTTTCAACCTCAGTCCTTCTACACCAGCATTATTCAAAGCAAAGCTTGAGGGTCAGTGGTTGTGGCCATTCATACTCTGATTCTTATGTGAGCCAAGGATAATGAAGCCATTGTGACATCACTGATGTGATTGGCTCTTAGGCACTGGTGGAATGAGGCATTATGACATCACAATATCTGCTCTGGATACCAGAGACTGTCATTCTTCAGTGTCTGTTTCAACCTCAGTCCTTCTACACCAGCATTCTTCAAAGCAAAACTTGCGGGTCGGTGGTTGTGGCCATTCATACTCTGATTCTTCCCTCTCTCCTTAAAGAATGACATGAAGATGGTTTCCCGCGGATATCCGCGGGGACGGGAACGGTGATGAATTTTGTCACCGTGTCATTCTCTGCAAACAGCCATCCTAGGTTTCTCTCGGTACTGTCTTTCATCCATTGCAGAGTGAATCTTTTCTTGTGCATACCGTCTGGGCATTTGTCTCGTGCACAAAATTAGTCGATAAGGCATTCATTTATCACGGTACACCGACAAATCTGCACAGGACAATTGCGCTGGGACAAAGGCGCTCTGACAATGGCGCACACAGACAAGAGCGCGCAGGACAATTGTAGCCCATAAGTGGAAGGCCCTTTGTGTGATGAATTGCTTTACATTTGCTTTGCATGATGAATTGTTATGATTATCTTTTGATGTATTTCTTTACGGTTGTTTTATATCCGTTTTGCATGATGAACTGTTATGATTATTTCTTATCAAATATTTGATATGCGATGCAATTTATGTATTGTTTCATATTTGCTTTGTATGATGCATTGCCATGGTGACATTTATACATTTTAACACTTGATGTCAGATTTTCTTTTTTAATGTTTTTATATATAGTTTTTATCCTTTGCTGTCTTTTTAAATAAATATGTTTTTTTATATGTTTAATATGTATTATTTTGTAATGTATTTTTGCTTATGTATATACTTGTAGACCCCTGAGGCAGGCCGTTTGGGCCGAAACATGAGCATGTCGAGTCGTAGAGTCATTTTATGAATTTTGGATGAATAAAGGCATTTGGATTTATCAGATGAGTTGAAAGACACTTTTTTGTGCACCATTCTGATTGGGACAATTCCACCTTTGTTCTGTGCTTTTGAGGTTGTGGTTTTGTTTCCCCTGTTTTATCCTTAGGGTAAGGTTTATATCATGATTAGGTTTCCCATAATCATGATATAAACTTTACCCTAACACTAGATAGCAAGTGAATTTTTAAAGTGTAGTGGGGATCCCGCCACCCCCCTCAAAAAATAGGGTTACTTTGTAACCCTCAAAAAGGCAAAATAGCACCCACGGCCGCAATTGTCCATGCATGCACTTGTCCATGCGCAAAATTGTCGGCGCGCGCGCTTGTCCATGTGTGTAATTGTCGGGGCGCTTTTGTTGGAGCATAATTGTCCTGCGCTCATCTAATCTAATCTAATCTTCATTTTATATACCGAATCTACTCCTTAAGGAGCTCGAGTCGGTTTACAGTTCGTTCAAAAAATGAAACATAACAAGTAAAAACTGCGGGATAAAAACAGAAATTGGTTATATTAGATGGATGGAAAAAGTTAGAAGAAAGTACGCTGAATTGCTTAAAAATACTATTATGACAGCTAAAATCAAATTAACTATTGTGAAAACAAGTAGGTTTTTAAACTTTTTTGAAATTGAAATAATGGATCTACCAGGCTTAGAGAATCTGGAAGTCCATTCCAAATTCTCACCAATTTAAAAGTAAAAGATTTACTAAGCTTCCCAGTGCAGGATCTAAAGGAATTCCCACTAAGGGGAATCAAAGAGTCAAATATTCCATAAAGGAGTTTGAGAACCACACATGCGCACTTGAACTGTATCCTATGATGGACCGGGAAGCCAATGGAGTTTTCTCAGCAATGGGGAAACATGGTCGTGCTTTCTCTTTCCAAAAATAAGTTTGGACGCTGTGTTCTGTATTAACTGGAGACGATCTAAACTGCCCTGTTTAATACCCAAATAAATAGAATTACAGTAGTCCAACTGGGCCAACACAGTGGATTGCACCAGTAATAAATAATGTCACCATTTTATCGTAAGTGTTTTCCACCTAGGCAAAGAATAATTTGGTTATTCGGTCCCTTCATATGCCAGTTGGCTGCGTGAAACAAGAGACTTGCCTCAGTTTTTAAATTTTGGCTTTAGAATACAGTTTCTCTACTCGAGTATAAGAGATTAGCCACAGGCTGGGGACTGGGGTGTCTTTGCAATAGCAGAAGCATGGTGAATGGAGTCCACAGCATTGAGTGGAATGGCATTTCCGGGATGCCTCTCAAGTGATAAAAAAATAACCTTTGTGTGTAGACTCTGCAGCAGCACTAATAGTTTTGAAATCCCAACTTAAAATTCAGTACATGTAGGAAGAAATGGGGGCACTTCAGTTAAGGCTATTTTATAAAGACAAGTGGGCACCTACTTGTCTTTATAAAGCACTAGTGCAAGTGGCAGTAACAGACATTTACACCAGCCCTAGAACTGGTATAAATGTCCATGTAAGCTTTTTGAATCCTCCCTTAAAGTTAAAAAAACCTCAACTTTTTTACAAAGGATCTCAGTGGTGACGCTCACTAATGAGTCTTATACTCCACCTTTGTCACGGGTACAGTAGAATATATTTATATATTTTTACTTTCATCTTTTCTAGGTAGAACATTTTTGTGCTTCGCCAAGCAATCTTTAAAACATAATACTTATCTTTTAGTTTCGTAAATATATTACAGCTACACTGACGACATTGCAATCGTCCTCCCTGTCACATGCCTAATGCCCACAGAAATACACAGGATAGACACCATCCTGTCTACAATAGAAAACTGGATGACCCACTTCAAATTAAAACTGAACACCGAGAAAACAAAATTCTTCTTAGCCACAGCTACCATTTCTCCAATAAACTCCATAACCCTAAGGGGAACCAACTTCCCCAACTCTTCCATACTCTGGAAACTCAGATCCATCAGAAAATACTTTGACCAGGCGCCTTTCAAACACTAGTCCTAAGCATCCTAGATTACTGTAACGCCATCTACCTAGCAGGACTACACAAACACTTCCGGAAGCTAAGCGTCATCCAAAACACCGCAGTGAGGCTCATATTCAACCTGAAAACGTTCAATCACATCACACCTTTCTACCAAAAATTTCATTGGCTGAAAATTGAGAGCCGAGTACTTTACAAATTTTGAGGTCTCTTCTAGAAAGCTCTGTATGGTCTACAACTGGGAAAGCAGTGGGCAAAACTGAAAGGAGCTAATGTAAGGGCAACAAACCAATTTTGTAAGAAAAGTAAGAGGGAAAGAGTTCCGCTTTAGTTCTTAAAAGTAGTAGCTAAGAACGTAAAGAAAGATTAGTTTTCATAAACTACAAAAGATCACAGAAAGAGGAAGACAGGCAAAAATATCTGGAAAAGTTAAGAGGCTGGTCGAATAGTCAGGAAAGCAGATACAAATGGAAGAAAAAATTCACGGTTGAGTCTCGGTGGGAAGTAACTCCTTCCTACCGACTCCTGCACTAGTTGCCGATGGAGGCTCGTGTGAAGTTTAAGTTCGGTTGTTTCTGCTTAAAGGTACTTTTCAGCCTAGCCCCCAGATATATATCTGACCTCTTCTCTTTTTCAACCAATCAACATATGAGAAGCTCAAACATGAATTTCATTTCCCCACCGGTTAGAGGATGTAAATTTAAAAGACATCAACATCTAAGAACATAAGAAATGCCTCTACTGGGTCAGACCCGAGGTCCATCGTGCCCAGCAGTCCACTCACGCGGCGGCCCAACAGGTCCAGGACCTGTGCAGTAATCTTCTATCTATACCCCTTTATCCCCATTTCCAGTAGGAATTTGTCCAATCCTTTCTTGAACCCCAGTACCGTACTCTGCCCAATCACGTCCTCTGGAAGTGCATTCCAGGTGTCCACCACACGTTGGGTAAAGAAGAACTTCCTAGCATTTGTTTTGAATCTGTCTCCTATCAACTTTTCCGAATGCCCTCTTGTTCTTTTATTATTAGAAAGTTTGAAGAATCTGTCCCTCTTTACTCTCTCTATGCCCTTCATGATCCTATAAGTCTCTATCATATCTCCTCTAAGTCTCCTCTTCTACAGGGAAAAGAGACCCAGCTTCTCCAATCTCTCAGAATATGACAGGTTTTCCATACCTTTTATCAGACGTGTCGCTCTCCTCTGAACCCTCTCGACTAACGCCATATCCTTCTTAAGGTACGGCGACCAATATTGGACGCAGTACTCCAAATGCGGGCGCACCATCGCCCGATACAACGGCAGGATAACTTCTTTCGTTCTGGCTGTAATACCCTTTTTGATTATACCAAGCATTCTATTCGCTCTCTTAGCGGCCGCTACACACTGTGCCGACGGCTTCATTGTCATGTCCACCATTACCCCCAAGTCCCTTTCCTGGGTACTCTTATTCAATAACATCCCTCCCATCGTATAGTTGTACCTCGAGTTTCTGCTCCCCACATGTAATACTTTACATTTCTCAATGTTGAACTTCATCTGCCATCTCGCCGCCCATTCTTCTAGTTTGTTCAAGTCCCTTTGCAACTTTTCGCAGTCCTCTGTAGTCCGAGCTCCATTAAATAGTTTGGTGTCGTCCGCAAATTTTATTATCTCGCACTTCGTCCCTGTTTCTAGATCATTTATCTCTTCTCATATCAGGCAGCATTATGGGGTAAAGATCTGAAACAATTACTCATGCTTGCGAATACCTATGGGGAATTCAGGAAACACTTAAAAACATATCTGTTCCTAAAGTACGTAGGCAGCTACACAATCCTTCCCCACAACTGATCGCTAAACTTCAACTCTGTTGGTACTACTCAATCTGTAACATTTTTAATCATTGTAAACCGCATAGAACTTCACGGTCCTGCGGTATATAAACTGTTATTATTATTATTATCAATCAGTTCACATACGCCAGACCCGGACGATCTACTTGACCTCAATCATTCTTCGCCTTCCCCTTCCCCTCAATTAAAGGATGCACCCATAAGAGATTCATCAACAGACTCCTACCCTACCAAGCAGCCTCCACAGATCCCGAATGGAGCCAACTGATCAGAACATCAACCTTTTACATGAACTTCAGAAAGCTTCTAAAAACGCTCCTCTTCCCCAAACAGGACGACCCACCTTTAATTTTCCATGAAAAGACTCCCAATTCCACGTTGCTGCTCTAAGACTATGAACATTCTGACCTATTTATTTATCTCCTTCCTTATAAACCCTGCTGAACCTCCCTCTATGCAATCTATACAATTTTCAGTCCTCTCTCCATTGCCGTAGCTCGCTGATTCTCCTCAGCCATTTGTCTTGTAAACCGCCTCGAACCAAAAGGCTTTTGCGGTATGTAAATAAAAATTTATTTTATGTTATTATGGTGAATTGACTAGGGAACTTCTTTCCAACATGGTTCACGTTTCACCATTGATGTTTGAAGTGAAGAAACAAGCCCTTAGAAAACTGATCACCATTTCTCCTGTTTATTCTAAAGCGAAATTTTCGCCTTAGTGCCGAGTGGTTAATACACCTGCCAATACAAAAGATTCCTAAACAGAACGCTAGCCTTCCAAGCAAGTCAACATAACAACTGGCGAGGCAACTTCATCAAACTCTCCTCATCCTACCTTAACTTCAGAAAACTAATAAAAACAAACCTGTTCAACCGATTTGTAACCAAGAACCCTTAAACCCTCTACTGTACCCCTTTTCACATCTTATTGTTTCCAAAATCCTCACTGTTATTTTTTTTCTTCTCGCTGTATCCAAAATCTCCATTGTTATTTTCATTCGCTGACTGTCCAGCTCCTCTTGTTGTAAACCGCCTCGAACTACTATGGCTTTGGCGGTATATAAAAATAAAATTATTATTATTATTATTATTATAAATGACACCAAAAGTTAGGCACACAAATGGACATGCAGTTACAGATTAAGGGGCTAAGGGCCAGATTCACTAACCTGCCTGATCGGGCCCAATCCGGGCAGGTCCGACGAATTCCCAACAAGTAAATATGCAGATGGGGGCGATCAAAGGAACGCCCCCCCATCTGCAGGCACGGATCGCTGTTAAGCGATCCCCCGCGCCTGCGCAGACCATTTTAACCATTTTTTTTAACGTTAGAAGCCCATGGTTTTAACCCGCTTAAAAGCCCGCGGGTTAAAACCATAGGCTTGCACTGCGGGGGAAGGGTGGGAGTCAGGGCAGACAGGCAATTGAGGCAGGCTGTTGTTCAGTGCAGGCAGGCAGGCAGGTAGGCAGGTGTTCGGGGCAGTGGGAGAGTCCGGGAGAGTCGGGGCTGCATGAGGTTTTCGGGGCCGCGACTTTTTTTTATTTTTTGCTTTTTTTCATCGGGGCAGCAGGCAGGAGACGAGCATAGGGTAGAGCAGGCAGGAGAAGAGAGCAGAGCATGCAGAGAGCAGGGCTGGAGAGTTGGAAAGACGTTTTCAACTGGTCCCCAGCAGTCGCTTCTTCAGGTGATCGGTCAGCCCAGTCAGATCTGAAATTTGGTGTTGTGAATTGCGTCCCAGCCTATTTTGCATGCATTTCACCTCATTTGCATGCATGGATTCGAAGCAGATCGCAGGAGAGGTAAGTGAATCAGGCCGGAGGGAAATTTGATAGTAAAGGGGTCGCAAACCGATCGGTACACGATCGGTTTGCTTTGTGAATCTAGCCCTTAATTCACTAAGCCCACCGATCAAGTCCCTATCACTTAGCGACCCCTTTGCGATCCGATTCACTAACCTCTGTCCCGATCATCCTCCGATCCGCGCATACAAATGAGGGGGAACAGCATTCAAATATAGGCAGGCAGCGATTCTAAAAAAAAAAAAAAAATGAGGGACTAGGCTGACCGATCCAAAAATAAGCGATTGCTGAGGACCAGTCGCTCAGGTCCTTTCTGACTGCCCTGCCTTTTGTCCTGCTTCTCTGCTCTGATCTCCTGCTCTCTAACCCTGATTGCCGCCCTGCTTCTGCCCCAAGTCTCCTGTCCTCTGCCTCAACGCTCTCTGCCTCGACTTTCCCGCTCTTCTGCTCTCAGCCACAATCGTTACCCCTGCTTCTGCCCCAAGTCTCCTGCCCTGACTCTCCTTTGCCTTCCCCCACAGCGCGAGCCCGTGGTTTTAACCCGCGGGTTTAAAGCGGGTTAAAACCACAGGCTCGTAAAAAACAAGAAAAGTTTTCTTTTCGCAGCTCTGCCTGCCACGGAGGGCCAGCGCATGCGCAGACCATCTGCAGATGGTCTGCGCATGCGTCGGGATCACTTGAAAGCGATCTGTGCAGTCCGTTGGGGAGGTGATTCCGATCGCCCTCATGTGCATGAGGGAGATTCGTGAATCAGCCCCCCCTCCCCCCCCGGACACAGATCGGATCCGATCCGTGCCCTTAGTGAATCTAGCCCAAGGTCAATTACATGTGAAACAGTTAACTAGCATTCAATTGGTGCAAACAAGCACTAACTGACGCTAATTTGCAATTATGTGAATAGCAAATTTACGCCTCTATTTTATAAACTGCACCGAACATCTCTCATGTGATAATGTGATATTTTTATCTTTACTTTTCATAAATTGTCTCTTCAGGTACTTTAGTTAGATTGTGAGCCTTTGGGACAGTTAGGGGAATTTCCAAGTACCTATCTTATTTATTTTTATCTATTGTATCTTTTAATGCATCATTTTTGTAAACCGCTTAGAAACCTCACGGTTATTAGCGGTATATAAGAAATTTAAATTAAATTAAATTAAACATGGGAGGGGCCGGGTGTGTCAGAGGCCTTCTGACTAGTCTTCCCTATGCTTCATAGAATAGTTGCATCTATGTTCTTAACTGTTGTATCAATCATAGACATGGCATAAGTGGTCACGCTCAGGGCAGGATTAATTCGTCGAGGGCCCCTAGTCACACAAGTACACTGGCCCCCCCCTGCCCCGCCCCACCCCATCAAGCGCCCAGCCGGAAACAGGAAGCTGCAGCAGAGGGAAGCTTTGGGCAAGCAGCACCGCTTGCACAATTACAGTTCCCGTTGCCTTTCTTACCCACGTTGCTTGCTTGTCTTACTTTCCGTCGATGGGGGAAGCTACGTTGCCGATTGGGGTGGGGCCCGCGTTGCCGATCAGGGGGGCCCGCGTTGCCAATCGATGCTGGAGGGGCCCATCGCTGTTTGGAAAAAACAATGTTGATGCCCTACTTCATCGGGGCCCCCTGACCATTTCGGGCCCTAGGCACGTGCCTATTTGGCCTATTGGTTAATCCTGCCCTGGTCACGCTAAAGTCTGGTGCCTAGCTGGACTAGTGCTAAAATTCTAGAACAGAAATGGTGCACAACTCTACCCTTATAGACTACACTTCTCCCTCTGTATCCGCGGTTTCCGTATCTGCGGATTCGCTTATTCGCGATTTTTAGGCTGCTGACTCCACCCCCTAATTTTCATCACTGAACCCGGCGTTTCACATTGGAAATTGTCGCTCCCGGTGGTTCCTGAAGGATGGCTGCTCCCGGCATTGTACGGAGCAAATTGCAGGTCGGGTTATTCACAGTTTATTATCTTTTCGAAGTCTATTTTACTGAAAACCCGCGAATAACATGCAAAACGTTATTCGCAGGTTTTCGGTATTCACGGCTATGTTCTGCCCGCATCCCCCACGAATACGGAGGGAGAAGTGTACTAGCTTAGTGCCTAGTTTTTGGATGCCTTTCACATAACATAACATAATAATAAATTTCTAGACCGCATAGCCGTGAGTTTAATCCGGTTAACAAAAGATTATGTTATGAAGAAATACAAGGAATGATATACAGTGCAGAGCGATCTAATTGGTCAGAAATTTAGAAAAGAGAAAGGTTTTCAGCAATTTTCTAAAATGTTCATAAGACATAGATCTAAATAGTAATAATCGAAAATCTTTATCATAGTAAGCGGCTTGATAGGAAAGACAATGCCCATGATATGTCTTACTTTTGCAGCCCTTAGCTGATGGAAACATGAATAAAGCATGAGATTTTCTACTATTCTCATGCGACACTATGACAAATCTGTCGGCAAGGTATAATGGAGCGGCACCAAAGGCAACTTTATAATATAAGCATCTAACTTAAAGATCACCCGAGCCTCAACCAGAAGCCAATGTGGCTTCGTGATAATAAGGTGTTAACGTGGTCATATTCCCTCAGACCATGCAATATTACAATAGTCCAGTAAACTCAGTGGTCTCAAAGTCAAACCCTTTGCATGGCCACATTTTGGATTTGTAGGTACTTGGAGGGCCGCAGGAAAAATAGTTAATGTCTTATTAAAGAAATGACAATTTTCCATGAGGTAAAACTCTTTGTAGTTTATAAATCTTTCCTTTTGGCTAAGTCTTAATAATAATATTGCAATTTATAGCTAAAGAGACATACGATCAAGAAACTGTTTTATTTTACTTTTGTAATTATGGTAAACATACTGAGGGCCTCAAAATAGTACCTGCTGGGCCGCATGTGGCCCCCGAGCCGCGAGTTTGAGACCACTGGATTAGATGGATGGAAAACATTAGAAAAAAGTATGTTGAATTGCTTAAAATTACTTTACCACAGCTAAAATCAAATTAATCAGGTTTTTAAACTTTTTCAAAATTGAAATAATTGATCTACCAGTCTTAGAGAATCTGGAAGTCCATTCCAAATTCTCACCAATTTAAAAGTAAAAGATTTACTAAGCTTCCCAGTGCATTTAATACTTTCAGAGAAGGAAATGCTAATTTGTGAATTGTAATTCTTGAATAGCAGGATCTAAAGCAGTGATCTCAAACTCAACCCCTTTGCAGGGCCACATTTTGGATTTGTAGGTACTCGGAGGGCCTCAGAAAAAAATAGTTAATGTCTTATTAAAGAAATGACAATTTTGCATGAGGTAAAACTCTTTATAGTTTATAAATCTTTCCTTTTGGCTGTCTTAATAATAATATTGTAATTTATAGCTAAAGAGACATATGATCAAGAAAGTATAATATCCCTTTTCAACCACTGCATCAATCTGTATAGAATTTACTCCTAAATGTGCAGGGGCAGATTCCAGAAAGAGCGCCAAAATTTAGGAACTGGGATGATGCACTCTAAGGCCCAAATTTTGCAAATGGTGTCCTAAAATGCTTGTGCAAATCGGTGAGCACTGCCAAAATGCACAGTGTACTGTCTCTGCATTAACTGCAAACAAAGGCTTTGCAATCACTGGTCTTTCATATGTACTATCTGCAAAGCTGTTGCGCACTTAGGCCCGAATTCTATATGTGGTGTCCTTAGTTCTGCGTACACATCAGTGCACCTAGCCGATTTGCGTGCGCAACTTGATTAACAAGCTAATTGACACTGATAATTGGCAATTGACACCTAATAGTTGATGCTAATTAGCACTAATTAGAAGTTACGTGCATGACTTTGTAGGCGCATTCTATAAAGTGGTGGACATCACTTCTAATGCGTGAATCTCAAAAAGGGGATGGACTTTTCAAAATCCAGTAGTTTGTCCGGGTTTTGGAAAGCCCCAAACAGATTTTTGCCCGGAGAAACCCGGACACATGGCCCCGCCCCATCCCACCCCCCCCAGCCCCATCCCATTCCCCCTCCAGCCCTGTCTCATTCCACCTCTAGCCCTTGCGAAGCCCAGTCTTTGTTTTCTGATCTCTAGGCCGCATCTGGAGGGTCTCCGAGCATGCGCGGATTCATGTGACATCATCAACGCACATCCAGAGGCCCTCCAGATGTGGCCGGAGGAGCAGGGCTTTCCAAAACCCGGAGAAACTACCAGGTTTTGGAAAGTCCGTCTGGGCAGATCATGGGTGTTCCTAAAAGGATGGTGCACTGATATAGGCTACGCCTGATCCGTGGATAACTTAGGCCTAGGTATGTAGGCCTTGGTCTAAATGGGTGTGCCTGAATAGTATGCTATGTACGGCCTTCTCCCAATCCTGTTCTGAAGCCCCCTCACCTTTTAAAGTGCAAAGGGGTTGCCGGCATGGCAGCGGTTCTCTAGCGCTGCTCACTGATTCCTCTGCGCTGTTTCCCTGCCACAGTCTTCCCCCTCTGATGCAACGTTCTGTTTTTGCTTGGGCAGCCTGCAGAAGGGGAACAGCGCCGAGAAATCCACGAGCAACGTTAGATAATCATTGCCACGCTGACAACTCCTTTGCATTTTAAAAGGTGAGGGAGGTTTTGGAACAGGGTGGGGGGAAATGGATGGACATCCTGACCCATGAGGACCCATTTGGAGCATCTGGTTTTTAAATGGAAGTGAGGGATGCTGGATGGGAGGGCATGTGGTGTACCGGGGGGGGGGGAGGGACAGAGGAAGGGAGAGATGCTGGATGGAAGGGCCTTTGGTGGGTGGGAAAATTGGAGATTGGGCAGGAAGAAGAGGAACTGGGGGGCCCCCGCCTTAATTTTTGGGCCCCAGCATACCTAACACCAGCCCTGATGGCTGCAAAGCATGATTCTATATATACGGGGAGCCCTTTATAGGTTTTCACTAAGCGCCATTCTGAACAGCGCTAATTTTTTAAGAGCCATATATAGAATTTAGGACTTACTAAACCGGGCCATAAATAGGGCTGTAGCTGCATACGTGATGGAATTTTGAACAAGCTTCAATATCTAGTCCTTACATTTCGGTTCTTTTTTTCTCCCATTATTTTTGTTAAAAGATTTTTAGAAAAACAACGAGAAAGCACAGAAACAAGAAAAAAAAAAAAAAACCCAGCACAAAATCATCCATGTGAATCTGAAGATTAGCAACGAACGGGTTGATACATTTATTCTTTCAACGCCTTCCATTTCTTTCACCAGCTACGACGGTAAGCGTCTTCTCGTTCAGTAATAACTCTTTCATAGCTAATTCCACATTTGTGAAAAATTAACCATGGTATTATCTTTCCAATGAATCAAAAGTATTTCCAGTGCTAATATCAAAAGAAAGTTCAACGTAATAACTTATCCTTTGCTAGCGAGGAAGTGATTTTTCCCGACTTCCATAATACGATTTTATAAGTCAACGGATCATGAATATTTAAAATACCTGAAATACATCTCCAGATATCTTCCCAATATTGCTCTAAATTAGAGCCATAAAACAAAAGATGGGAAGGAGTCTACAGTGGTGCCTCACACAACGAACTTAATCCGTTCCAGGAGCAAGTTTGTTATGTGAAACGTTCATTGTGTGAAACGCGTTTTCCCATAAGAATACATGTAAAACAAAATAATTCGTTCTGCAGCCCTGTTTTCCCATAAGAATACATATAAAAGAAAATAATTCGTTCTGCAGCCCTACATTTCCCTCCCTCCACCTCACCTTATATGCAGAGTTTGCCAGCTTTCTTTTTCACCCAGCCGCACGCTTTCAAAAAGCTGTGCACGCGCAGCTGCTGAAGTTGATCAATGTTCTCCTCTCCTGCAACTTCCGGTTTCCGGTTGCGTCAGAGGAGAAGATTGAACAACAGAGCATGCGCGCATGTGCTGCTCTTTGAAAGTGTGTGGCTGGCCGAAAAAGAAAGCCGGAAAACTCGGCATCTAAGGTAAGGTGGAGGGAGATGACGGAACACTGCATTCAGACAGGAGGGTGCTGCTGTTCCCGGCTTCGGCGAGAGTAGTTCCGCCCCCCCCCCCCCCGGGCCCCTCGAGCGACTTCGTTGTGTGAAACGAAGTTCGTTATAGGGAGCAAGACAAAAAGTTCGTTATGCGCAGCGTTCGCTGTACGAGGCGTCCGTTATGCGAGGCACCACTGTACTTTGGTTTTACACGACCAAGAAATTTTGTTAAATCTTTAGTCAATTTATAGTTGCTTTATATTGTCAAATTGACCGTTGACATTTGGAGATTGATTTTTGATAAGGTGGAAAACAAGGTTACTGTTCTTGCTTTGATATATGTAGTACTCTTTAACGGGCTTGCTTGAAACATACCCAGGACACTTTAATTTGTATAATGTTTGCTGAGATTTGTTCTGAACTTTTGGTGACGGGACTAAATCGTGCGAGACAACGGCGCGCCGACAGCTGAGCGCAAGGCTGACGGCGCGCCGAAGAAAAGCACTATTTTAAAGGGCTCCGACAGGGGGTGTGGGGAGGGGGAACCCCCCCACTTTACTTAACAGACATTGCGCTGGCATTGTGGGGGGTTTGGGGGGTTGTAACCCCCCCACATTATACTTAAAACTGAACTTTTTCCCTAAGAAACAGGCAAAAAGTTTGGTTTCAAGTATAATGGGGGGGGTTACAACCCCCCAAACCCCCCATAACGCCAGCGCAATGTCTGTTAAGTAAAATAGGGGGGTTCCCCACCAACACCCCCCGTTGGAACCCTTTAAAATAGTGCTTTTCTTCGGCGCGCCGTCAACCTTGCGCTCAGCTGTCGGCGCGCCGTTGTCTCGCGCGATTTTGTCTATGAACCGAACTTTTTCATTGTAAGATGGCTAATAATCAGCTTCTTGTACTACGTTTGGAATATTTGCTCTCGATATGACTGTTTGCACTAGTGCAATTAGGCTGTATCGTGACTTTTGTCACCTTTTCTGTATTTTTTTTTTCTCTTGTTAAAATCAATAAAATCTTTGAACTAAAAAAAAAAAAAAATCTTTAGTCAATTTAGCCATACAAGCTAAAAGGAACAAAACAAACCTTTTTGCTAAGGTACAGTGAAAAGGGTGACATGTCAAAACCGTGGAGGACAACGGCGCGCTGGCAATCACGTGCTGAAATTTGAGCGCAGGACAAATGCATGCCGCTGCTTCCGCCACTTTCAGGCCTTCGCTTTAGAGCTCGAAGGGGAGGGAACCCACTACTACACTTAGAGGTCCTTGCGCTTCTATTGGGGGGGGGGTTGGGGAGGAACCCCCAAAACACTACACTGAGCAAAAACGGGAAAGAGAACGGGAGTTTTCAGTGTACTGGGGGGTACTGTATTTTTATTATTAAATAACACAAATATTAACACATAAATGAATCCATATTGCACTTTCAGTTACTAAAATCTGTGGAGCTCATAATCGAAACAGAAATATGTCTAAAAATCGGCCTAAATCGGCACCTGGACGATCAGTAGCCCAAGTCGTCCAAGTGCCGATAATCGAACCGGGTTTTAGACGTATCTAAAAATGACTTAGGCCTTCACAGTGCTGCAGTACGCCCAGAGCTAAAAGGGGTGTTTCAGGAGGCGTGTCAAGGGCGGGATTTGGGTGGGACGTGGGACGTCCTAGTGTGGCCATCAGTATTACCCAGAGCAGGGCTCTGTAGAAAACTTGATGGCTACAAACAATAATGCAATCGCGTGTGACCCGGCCTGGAGTCACCCTGCAGGACTGGAGTTTAAAGCAACAATGAAAAATTCAATCAAACACAAATAAAGTTTCAACAATTATGTCTTGTCAGTATAAAGTTCTTTTTACTTAATTCTTTAAGGCAGGTAAGTACTTTCTCAGACTTTATAACCTCAGTCAGGATTTCACACAGCCTTAATAATCAAAACAAAATAAACAAACTGCCAAAAGAAAAAAAATGGCAGGAAAATAAAGCTGCTCACAATACAGTGCAACTTTCTTTCTGTGTTTCTTAAGTCCCACTTATCCTTGAGACCTCAGCTCAATACAGAGCTTACTCTGTCTGCTAAAAAGCAGGTATTTCACTTCATCAAAATACAGTTCAGCATTCAAGTTTTCCTTAATTTATAGTCCTTGCAGCAAATGAAGGAAAGCCTCTGGCAATCAGAATATGGTTGCCAGGAAAAGGAGAGAGTAACAGGTTTTGCCAAAAACAAAGGCCTTCAGAAGAGGCTTTCAAATTCCCTCCCAGAATGGAAGCAAAACCTCTCCCCACTCTCTCAAAGCTTTCTCACAAAACCAGCACTCAAAAAAAAACGAAATACACAGCACACAAACAGGTCCAAAACACACTCACTGTTTGTGGCTCAAAGTCAGGTTCAGCTGCATAGGTTCAGGCAAATTACTCTCACAGCCAGTACAAGACTCTTGGAAGTCCTTAGGTTCTTCAAACAGGTAAGACAAATCCTCTGGCTGTTCAACCTCCATTGGTTCCATAGGTTGAGGCTTGTTGTCCCTGTTTGGCTCAGCAGGGTTCCTAGGGAGGCAAGGCCCAAACTTCCTCCCTAACCGGCTTCCTGGTCTGAATGCTACTGCTGGCTTATCTACCTTAGGGGCGTGCCCTGCTCTAGGTGAGTCAGTAGTAGCCCAGGGTCCTCTAGAGCTCCCCTGGTGGTGAGTTGTACGTAATTCACCTATCTCATCCCCAGATAAGTCAGGCTCCACCTGGTGGTCACTGACCCTATTTCTCACAATAAATTCCTGAGAGATCCTGGAATTTTTCTTCCGGGGTTTTATTGTTACTTTATCTTTTACCTTAGCCGGGACCTTGACAGGCCTTGTGTCTGTTTGGTCACACTAGACATAGTCGTACTGCAAGTATAAACGAATGTTTTACAACACTGCCTAGACGGAACGTGGACGTTGTGACTTAGACCATCTAAAGCCAGGTCTAAGTCCACAGAAGGTATCCAAAGTGACCAGATAAGCACTGCAGACACAAAGTACAGACCCCCACACACTGACCCCCACCCCCCCATAAAAATCGTAATAATAACTTTGCCTACAAAACGTCAGCACCTGGCAGCCTGGCATAGGAAAGCTGCACAGAGGTGGCTTAAGTGGTCTTGGGGGTGGGTTAGTGAACCATGGAGAGGAGGACCCAGGCCCATAAGCCACTCTAATCACTGCATTCATGAAGAAACATGTGCACCCCCAAAACCCTTTTGTACTGCCATATAAGTGGCTCCTGCAGCCATAAGGGCTACAGGGGTGGTAGACAGGTGGGTCTAGTCAGTTCTGGGGGTGTTTGGGGGGGCTCACCATGATCTATAAGGTTGTTGTGGTGAGATGTGTATGTGGCACCCTTTTTGTGAAGTTCCCTGTAAGGGACCCCACTAATCTGTTGCAATGTTTAGGTGTCTAGTCTATCACTTTGCTGACCCTGCCCACGTCCAAAAGGCCTTTTTCTAGGCGTTTTTGACTTGGATGAATTTTTGGATGAAAATGGGGTATAAAGATGGACGACAGTGGCCTAGATGATCAGATGGCTGGACGTACAGTTAGACGATTAAAAAAAAAAAAAAAAAATGTTGGACGACCTTTTCCCATGTCCGACTTTGGGCGACTTGAGACTTAGGCCCAAAACGGACTTAGACGTTTCTTTTGATTATGCCCCTCTGTCTTATCCCACAATATGGTGGAAGAAAACCTGGAGCTTGTACATAGTCCATTCACAAGCCTTTTCTGATGAAAATAAAGCTGCTCCACAGCAGAGTCTGTATTATTTCATTTCTCCAGTATTCTCCAATGTTCCAACAAGCATATATTGATTCTTAGACAAAGCTGTTATAAAGCCTTCTCACTCCAATTCAGGCTGTGTCCAGCCAGCCCGACGTAGCACCACGTTGCGCGATTACAGCGTCTTCAGGAGCTGAAATGGTGGCAGGTTTTCAACTTCTTTACGGCTTCATTTCATTATAGATTAGCAACTGGTGAGAGTGGGCTTGTGAACCCGAACAGTACTTTTCCTAAATTCTGGAGCTGAAAAGAGTGTTATCTTATTTTGTTAAGTGCCAATTTGCGGAAGCAAAAATTCTATGTTTTTGCCATTGTTTCAGATCATTGATTGAACCATATCCACGTTATTCTCTTCTTGGCTGGGCTGAGAACTTTTCAGCACCTTCCTCATCTAGACTAGAAACTCAGCGTGAATTTTGATCAGCTCTCATATCTGAGTGCCATTTGTAGAACTAAGTCCCGCCTGCTTAGCACACCTTAGGAAAAGAGGCCCCCTCCATATATCTACTTGCCATAAATCTATAGCTTTTTCCACGGCTATACAAATGATTTGAGGATGTGTGGAGTATTTTTTGTTAACATTTTCACAGACAATTTTGCGGTCCTTTTAAAAAGCCTCAGGAGGATGTCGGGCTTGGTCGTACAGCGGTAATATACATATTTTTGTTTTAAATCTGTTTTCAGATTAGCCTCAAATTTGTGTTAATGCAAAAGAAATACATTACATTATGTGTAGCTTGGGAGTGAGGAAAGATCATTAAGCATGGCTTTCTAAAGCATCAATCACTACTCCTGCTGGATGACAGCTGCTCTCCTCAGGGAAAATCGTGTTCTGAGGACAACCTGGGCAACAAGCAAATTTCAGAGTCAAGCACATTTCAGTACTGGCCTGAGGTTACCTCTTTGAATAGCACAGTGGCTCACAAAAAAAACCCAAAACAATTCTGCATTCAGACATGAGAATCCCCCCCCCCCCCCCCACCCAAGCAAGTCTATAAAGAATGAGCTAGCATTTACACACTGGTTACACGCATAGATGGTTCAAATGATGCACGTGGGAAAGAGGAACCCGAACTATAGCGACGTGATGCTGGGTTCTGTGTTAGGGGTCGCTGCCCAGGAAAAGGATCTAGGTATCGTCGTTCAGGATGCGTTGAAACCCTCAGCTCGATGCGTGGCGGCCGCTAAGAAAGCAAAGAGAATGTTAGGAATTATCAGGAAAGGAGTGGAAAACAAAGATGAGAATGTTATAATGCCCTTGTATCGCTCTATGGTACGGCCGCACCTCGAATACTGTGTGCGGTTCTGGTCGCCTTATCTCAAAAAAAGATAGAGCGGAATTAGAAAAGGTACAGAGAAGGACAACGCAAATGATAAAAGGGATGGGACGACTTCCCTATGAGGAGAGGCTTATGCGGCTAGGGCTCTTCAGCTTGGAGAAGAGACGGCTCAGGGGTGATATGATAGGGGTCTATAAAATAATGAGTGGAGTGGAAAGGGGTAGATGTGAATCGCTTGTTCACTTTTTCAAAAATACTAGGACTAGGGGACATTCATACAAACATAGCAGAATAACCCATGCCCTGTTTAACTTTCCTTCTGTCCAGGGTTGCGAAAGCAAGAAATTTCTTGATCACACTTTAGCTTTTCAGGCAGCTTTTCGCGATAAAGGGCTCCTTTTACTAAGGTGCGCTAGCGTTTTTAGCGCCCGGCGCCCTACACCGCGTGCTACGCAGCTAGACCTAATGCAGCTCAGTAAAAGGAGCCCAAAGAATTTCGAACACTACTGCTCACAGCTTACTCCTACAAGCATTTTAGAACACAGCCGAAGATCTGTCTGTTTCCCAAGCATTTGACTGACTAACTTCTTCTATTCCCTGGGTCATGTTTACCGTTACTAATCTTTTGTAATCCGCACTGAACTTATGGTTACACGGTTAACAAGCACACTGTTATGTTATGTTTTCTTGGCCTATATAACATAAGAACATAAGAAATGCCTCTGCTGGGTCAGACCCGAGGTCCATCGTGCCCAGCAGTCCGCTCACGCGGCGGCCCAACAGGTCCAGGACCTGTGCAGTAATCTTCTATCTATACCCCTCTATCCCCATTTCCAGTAGGAATTAGTCCAATCCTTTCTTGAACCCCAGTACCGTACTCTGCCCAATCACGTCCTCTGGAAGCGCATTCCAGGTGTCCACCACACGTTGGGTAAAGAAGAACTTCCCAGCATTTGTTTTGAATCTGTCTTCTTTCAACTTTTCCAAATGCCCTCTTGTTCTTTTATTATTAGAAAGTTTGAAGAATCTGTCCCTCTTTACTCTCTCTATGCCCTTCATGATCCTATAAGTCTCTATCATATCCCCTCTAAGTCTCCTCTTCTCCAGGGAAAAGAGACCCAACTTCTCCAATCTCTCAGAATATGACAGGTTTTCCATACCTATTATCAGACGTGTTGCTCTCCTTTGAACCCTCTCGACTAACGCCATATTCTTCTTAAGGTACGGCGACCAATATTGGACGCAGTACTCCAAATGCGAGCGCACCATCGCCCGATACAATGGCAGGATAACTTCTTTCGTTCTGGCTGTAATACCCTTTTTGATTATACCAAGCATTCTATTCGCTCTCATAGCGGCCGCTGCGCACTGTGCCGACGGCTTCATTGTCATGTCCACCATTACCCCCAAGTCCCTTTCCTGGCACGTAAGTTAGGCTCCTACCGATGCTTAAGTCCACTTTAGGTGCCTACCACACAAAACATGCCTACGATCCTCCTCTAACCACACCTACTTTCTGGTAGGCGCCTACCGAGTTAGGGGGCTTAACATCCAGTTAATTTTAATTTTTTGCCAGTTATGAGTTGCTAATTGCTTGTTATAGGCACCAACTGAGCTTTTTAAATAATTAATCCACCCTTTTATCAAGCCACACCGAATTAAATACTGAACCACCCATTCTAATCCTATGGGCAGCTTGGCATTTAGCTCACACTGCTTGACAATGTGGCATGATAAAAAAAGGGGGGGGGGGTAAGTTAAGCACCTAGAACAGTTAAGTGTGCCAGTCTAGGTGCTATTTACAGAATCTGGGCCTTAGTGGGTATATAATTTGGGTGGAGTCCTTTCCCCAGAGAGGGGATAATTGTCCTGATTTAAGAAATCACATTTATTATTACTGTACCAATTCTTGCCACAACAGAAAGCTAGAAAAGCATTAAAAATTTTGTGAGAGCTACTTTTGGAAAATTCCTTAAATGGAGCCCTCTTTTTAAATTTTTTTTTTTTCTGTTGCAGACTCATCTTGCTATTTTGGTTTCCAGCTGAAATAGAATTGGTCCGGGATTGTCAAACATCAACTCATTTACTGACAGTAGAACAAGAAGCAAAAAAAAAAAAATGACATGTCTGTAAAAATAATTTCATGTCAGTAAAAACGTCATGAACAAAGGGACTTGTGTTTTCAGGATCTGCGAGGCTGCAGCGTTCAGGAGTCCGAGGTTACATCTCACCGCAGTGAGTCCAACTGTGCACAAATTGACAAGGGCAAAATACAAGTCCTTGAAAAGGTTAGATTGTCCATAAAAATGTGACAGACTGTCAGTAAAGAAAAAAAAAAAGATAGAAAGAAAACCATTTTCATCTGTTGCCTGAGCTTTAATGTACAAATAACTGGAGGTTTTCTCATTTTTAACCTTCTTCTTTCTGCCCAGTCTTTCCAGAAAAAACTACTTAATGTGCAGCAGCCGCAGGCTCCCTTAGGCAGCAGATACAGGTGCATCCTGAGTTTGGCCACTAGATGTCATCACTGTGCAATAGCAGAGCTTTCCTCCCTTCAGGTACTATGGGAACTGCCTGTGTCTCCATACTCAGGAATCCAAGTCAGGTCTCCTGCATGGCAATGAGCTGCACTGCCTCTGAACCATCAATTTTAGCTTTTCTTGTGATCCGTTTGGAGATTCTGCTGTCATGACACATAGAAGCATTGTTTTATAGTTAATTCTTGATTAATACATTATGTATCCTGTTGTTTCCTATGGGAAACAGTTTTGAACTGCCTGCTCAATCTTTATTTGTAAATATATGAAGGGAAACATCACACTGTATTCAGCGTGTAAAAAAAAAAAAAATGGCTTTTCGGTCTAAAATATATTGTAGGAGGTATTCAAAGCGATTTAACACATGCATGAGACTATCCACAGGTATTCAGTGCAGAGATGCCAAGTGGGCCAACCCCATTCAGTGGGAGATTCAGGGTCCGCCTCCAGCCTTCCCTGCTCTGCCATTGCTCTGCTCCAACCTACCCATTGCTCTGAGCCAATTGGCTACTACAGGCAAATGGAGTTGCCTCTCTATGCTGCCTTCATGAAAGGTCGTTTCCTGCTACCACAGGATTAGCAGCAGCTGCAAATAACTTTTCATGACATCCTTTCCTGCTGCTGCAGCATGGGGAGGCAACTTAGCGGGAGACCCTGGCCCGTCGGCAGGGTGGGAGAAGATCACAAAAGCGGGAGTCTCTCACTGAAAGCAGGAGACTTGGCGTGTCTGTCAGCGACACATATCCAATTACTGCAGCCGAAAAATCCCTGCCAACCGGCCAACTCCTATCCAGCTAGGTTAGGGGCGGGCAAGGGACTAACCGGCTAAGTAACCACATAAAGTTTGAGTAGAAAGAAAGACTGTCATTATAGGATCCAGCGTTGTGGGTGCTTGAGCGCCCCCCAAGTGTGAATAAATTCTTTGACCATGTCCAGGGAAGGCATGCGAAGGCAGGCTGAAAAGTCCTCAGCCCGACCAACAAAGTTGGGTCGGTCTCCATCGAGGGCTATACACTTAGTCCCGTGATTTTCTACTTTTTTCCGTTCCATTGGAAAAATACAGAATGAACAAAAGTGGAAAATCGACAGCCCTCAATGGAGACAGACCCAACTTTGTTGGTTGGGCTAAGAAATTCTCAGCGTCCCCTCATAAGTGTTGGGGAGCCAGTATTCTGTAAAAATACTCTGGCAAATTCTATACAGTCCGCCTAAAGTTAGGTGCCGACATCAGCATGCCTAGCCCCGCCCCTCCCCAGTCCCGCCCCTCAATCCCACCCTAGCCCCGCCCCCCACTGCCTGCTCTCATCGGGCAGGAGGACGTCCGCGCTTGTGCGGATGCGAAGCGATGATGTCACGCGCTTTCATCACGTAGCATCTGCTCGTGAGCGGATGCCCTCCTGCCCGATGGCGATTTGATAGAAGCTTTTCAAAACCCGTACAGTGCCAGGTTTTGAAAAGCTGTCTGGACCCCCCGGACCCCCATCTGGGGAAATCTGGATGTCTGGTATCCCTACCTATGTCCATCTCGGAGCTGTGCTGGGATTTTGAAGGGAGGATTTCTTATGATTTTCTGCTTATAATCTGCCATTTTTGAGTTCTTTCAGATGCAGAAGGAAGCCCGTTCCAGCTTCTAAGCGCCAGTACTAAGAAACAGATGTGTGCAAATCCGAGCAAACCCAAAATGTGAAAGCACCCTGTTTTCTGCACTTAAATATAAACCTTTAAGCAAGTGAAAAAAACAAAACAAAACTGCAAAGCTAATATTTAAAGGAACAGAAAACCAGCACTGATGTGTGTTTCACTTCTGGGTTTGTCTGGGCATGCGCTCAAGAGCTGCGCTTGCCCTGAAACTCTTATGTGCATGCACAGGGGCGGGGCCACATTCTTCCCCCTTACTTTCAGTCTCAAAGCGTGCATGTCATTTCAGCGCCATTAGTTTTATGCATTGGATGACTATATTTCTGCTCTGTTCCTGCAGGAAGGGGAGGGGGCCGTTCACTTTAGTTCCAGAGCATCAGGGGCCCTAGAGACAACGGATGTCAATTTTGCCAGCAATGCAGTGAAAAAGAAGGTGTGTGAGCAGAAAGTCAGACAAGGCACTCAGCTTCATTATCAAGATGCCCTGATTCATGTCTACCAAAATGTCTCCTCGTTTGCAATGGCTACGAGGCGTGAGATGAAGCCAGTGATTGATGTCCTCTCATGTGAATAAAAATCAAGTACTCATGTTGTTTTCCTTTAAATTAGGAGACAATTTTAAAGGCTATTTCTGTGCGTACACATATAATTTTACCCAAACTGAGCAAAGATATTCCCATGGAGGTGGGGCTGAGAGGAGGATTTGCATTTTGGTCCATAAATTTGACTATGCACATATATGTGCATAAATTTACCCAGAAAATGTTTGCATGACAAAAAAGCAGGTGTAAATGTATGCCGAAGGGACCCTTTTACTAAGTTGCACTAAGAAATGGACTTAGCAAGTTCAGACCGGATCCTAATGTAACGAATGTAAACCGCCTAGAACTCTTTGGGTATGGCGGGATATAAGAACCTAATAATAATAATAATAATAATAATAATTATGCGGGACTTTCCTTTGCGCTAAGCCCATTTTTAGCACAGCCATCAAAAAGGGCTTTATTTGTTGAATATATGGCCATGAGCTAATATTAGCATTAGTGCATGACCATTGGCATTGGCGGAACAAGTTACATCAGTTGGCCATTTTGGGAAGCTAGAGACGCTGGAATTATAAGAAAGCGAAAGATGTTGTTTATACAAACCTGGGATTCATATTTGCAAGATTTGCATCCTAAGGGCCGTCGTGCGATTTTAAGTTGGGTCTCTTAATTGAGCTTTTATTTAGTTGAATGAAGAGAGTATCATTGGGAAGAGAGTACTATTGGGTGGGGAGGGGTGGGTGTGGAGAGGTTCAAACACATATAGATAAAGTGGAGGTTTATTGACAGTTGAATTTGTCTTTTATTATGTATATTATATTATTATAGTTGATGCATTATTGATGTGCTTTGATGTTGTATTTGTAGTATTTGATGATGTTTGCATCAATAAAACTGTTTGAATCTAAAAAAAAAATTATCACAGCAGCCCTTATCACTGCTCATTTGGAAGGCTCTAAACATTCCCACATTATGGATACACTAACCAGTTAGCTTGCACTGAGAGGTATTTTCAAAAAAAACCCATCTAGTCAAAAATAAAAAGTCCTGCCTATAACGTCCAAAAAAATTAGCCATCTTACAGCCATAATCAAACAGGAAAAGCATCTAGATTTGCTCTGAAAGGGCCTGTTTCTAATCTAATCTAATCCTTAGGTTTGTATACCGCATCATCTCCACGTTAACTCGGGCAAGGAAGGACGCCTACATTGTGGTCATCTATCGCACGTCTACATAGACACATAGGGGCGCTTATAGATGCCCAAGGTGTGGCATGCGTGTGGTTTCGCCCGGAAGTGGCCAAGGGCATTGATAAGCATCCCTACACATCTCCGTAGGCACGAGGCAGACGCCTTAAATGTAGGCCTGTAACATTCTGGCCTATATTTAAGGCATCTATGAGGAAAACTAGCCGTGATTCTCCAAAGGATGCCAATGTGGGATTAACACACAATCAGTGGCCGCTTCTTAGGTGGCCGCCATGATCGGCGTCCTATAGAGCAGTGATTCCCAACCCTGTCCTGGAGGAACACCAGGCCAATCGGGTTTTCAGGCTAGCCCTAATGAATATGCATGAGAGAGATTTGCATATGATGGAAGTGATAGGCATGCAAATTTGCTTCATGCATATTCATTAGGGCTAGCCTGAAAACCCAATTGGCCTGGTGATCCTCCAGGACAGGGTTGGGAACCACTGCTATAGAGAATCAGGCCTAAAATGTCTAAAATG
This sequence comes from Geotrypetes seraphini, assembly GCF_902459505.1. Lineage (NCBI taxonomy): Eukaryota > Metazoa > Chordata > Amphibia > Gymnophiona > Dermophiidae > Geotrypetes > Geotrypetes seraphini. Next base: position 18,742,317 of record NC_047091.1, read on the forward strand.
AAAAGCCATTTAAATAGTGTTGTACATTTAATCAATATTCCTAGAAAGACTGAGGGGCTCATAATCAAAATTTAAATATGTCTAAAAACCCGCCCAAGTCGGCACTTAGATGATGTAAAAGACAGGTCCAAGTGCCGATAAACAAAACGGGTTTTTAGACATATCCAGAAACTTTTTAGGCCTCTGAATCCTGCTGTGTGTCCAGAGCTAAAAGGGGCATTTTTGGAAGAGTGGTTAGGTCGGGACGTGGGCCGACCTAGACTTAGTCATACTGCAGAGATATTTGAAAGTTTGACAAGGCTGCCTTGACTGAACTTATACGTCGTGACTTAGGCGATCTAAATACCTTCTAAAATCACAGCTCTAATTGATAATAATTATAATAATTATAGTTGTGAAAACCTCAGACCCTGAACCCGTGACTGGTGATAACACCGAACTGAGGTTCATTGGGGGACCATCATCGTTTTCACTGTCCCCTTTACCATCCAAAGATAAATATAACAAACTAAAGAAAGAAAAAAAACTTATCTGAAATGGATGGTATCCACTCGTTATTGATCCTCAGCGGTGTATAAAGTGACTGGTGCGTGTGCTAATTAAGAAAACCACTTTACTCCTCCATTGTATAATCCATGTCCCCCCCCCCCCCCCCCCCCCCCCGACTCGAGTTTCAAGTCTTCTTCAGGGAAGGACACTGTTAAGTCAAAAGATAGTGAAGTGAGTCAATGTGAATGTATAAAATGTAATAAAGCTTTAAAACCTATCTAAACGGGAACCAACAACTTATTCCATAAAACTAGTAAATTCACTAAATCTTAAATCTTGAATCTCGTACCTGTTATTGGCTCTGCATTTCGGCTTGGGACCGAGAGCGGGGCTAATGTGAACTAAGACCACAGAGCTTTACTTTATAAAGAAATCAAAACGGACATACCTGAACCTGAAATCCGGAAATATCACAGAGGAAGAGTATATATCTCTCCATATTAAAGTGATTAGGTGATCTAAAACCAGGTATAAGTGCCCAAAAGGTATTCAAAGTGACCAGATAACCACTGTAGGGACAAAGTAAAGACAAACACACATACCCCCCCGTGTTCACTGACCCCGTTGTACCCCCACAAATAAAAACTTACATACCTGCCTCTGGAACATCAGCATTTGGCATAAGAAAGCCTAGTAGAGCTGCACAGAGGTGGCTTAAGTAGTCTGGGGGGTGGGATACCGAACCATAGAGAGGAGGACCCAAACCCATAAGCCACTCTAATCTCTACATTCATGGTGGAAAATGTGTGCCCCCCAAAAAAATAAACCCCTACTGTACTGCCATATAGGTGCCACCTACAACCATAAGGGCTATTGGGGTTATAGACAGGTGGGTATAGTGGGTTTTGGGGGGCTCACCATGACCTGCAGGGGAGTTCTTGTGAGATGTTTATCTGGTACCCTTTTTGTGAAGTTCACAGCAGTGCCCTGTAAGGTGCCCCATTCCTGTGTTGTCATGTCTGGGTGGCCAGTCCATCACTTTGCTGGCTCCTCCCACATCCTAAAGGTCTTGTTCTAGGCATTTAGGACTTGGAAAATTTTGGGGACAAGAATGTGGTATAAAGAGAGACCTACTAGTGGCTGGATGTAGAAGTAGATGATTTTCAGAAAAATATATTTTGGATATACTTACGAGAATGGACATTTTACCGCTGCCGACTTTGGGCGACTAGCGCCCTATGTCCAAATCGGACTTAGACGTTTTCTTTGATTATGTCCCTCTGATTCTTCTCTGCATCCTTCAAAAACTGAACTAAATGAAGTGGATTCCAAAAAAGATAGGGTTCCTTTCCTTGGTGGAATGAGGCATTATGACATCACAATACGAGGGGCCGCTGAAAAGTTCTCAGCCCAGCCAAGACGAGAAGGATGTGGAGTTTCATGGCTCCACATCATTCTCAAAAAAGTATGTTAAAATCTCAGCTTTATTAATATTTCTTCATGAAAAATATACTTCAAAAAAACGTTCTTTTTATATAAATTAGTAAAGTGCTCAGTCCATGAAATCAATCATATTTTTGAGATAACATGTGACAGTGGTTAATCTAGGGTCATTATATTCTTCTTTGCCCTTCTCCAACCTTCTATTCAATAATATGAACGAACTCATCTACAGGTTGGATTTCCATCAGAACCACTGTAAAATTGGTGATTATGTGCAAATGTGCTAAAGTGTTATAGTGCTGTAAACTTGACTCCTTTAGGTTTCTTCTACCCCCCAACTCGAGTTTCGAGAATGTCTTCGTCAGGAGGGGTACTAGGAGCATAAAAACAATAAATTAAGCTAAATTATTATCAAATTCTAAAACACAGATTATCTACTCTACTAGTATACCAGTAATCTCTTACTAATGCTCAAATCATTAAATTTCATAAGTCCTACATAACTTAAATCTACTTTCATACCTGTTAGTCGGCTCTCACATATTTGGGGCGAACGAACCAAACCGGCGTCTCTCTCTACTCAAACCTGGACTTTAAATACCATATCTAATTACCCTAACCGGAAGGACTCCCTCTGAACCAGAACAAATACCTTTACAAAGCTGTCCATTCTACCTCCAAATTCAACCCTGTATCTGTAAATGTTTTTCCAGTTAAATATGAAGCGTTGTTCCTTATAATGTAATGTAATGTAATTTATTTCTTATATACCGCTACATCCGTTAGGTTCTAAGTATGAAGTAGTTTACCTAAGTCTCCCTGGTAATTTGTTATATGTATTACATATAACGTGTGATATCTCCACATCATTCTCTTCATGGTTGGGCTGAGAACATTTCAGCAGCCCCTTGTAAGTAAAGGACCCCTAAATTCACTGAGGTAACTTTTGAAGTAGACGTATATTTTTCTTTCCTATATATGGCGATACTACACACAGAAAAATATGTGTCTGGTATTTATATATGCACTCAGTTATCAAATTACTCCTTCAATATTTTTTTTCTTTCAAATTGTTTTTAGAGAGATTATCTCTCTGGTGGCAACATCTCATTGCTATCTGAAAACAAATCTTAAAGTATAATTACTATAAACTGCAAACATATCCTCATAATCATTTTAGATACATGATTCAGTTCCAGCGGAAATATAAATTATATTATTGTGCCCGAAGCCTGAATTGTTTTCCTGATTTATGTATCCTAAAGTAACAGCTTGATTTTTTTTTTTTTAAGCCAAGTTGGTTTGTTCTTAATCCACAAGATAAGAAGCATTGGTTACTTGAAATAATCATAAATATCGAAGAGGACGCAGTGCCGCTGGAGCCTCACGGCAGTCCGGAGCAGCGGTCTTCGGCAACATAGAGGAGCTTCTCCGGCGTATGCAGGAGACACCCCGGGTGTCTGGAGACCCGCTGAAGATGCTCCGCAGGGGCGGAACGGATGCAGTCTCCTTGGGCTTAGAGACAACGCCAGAGCATCTCCCCCTCCTCCTCAGATTACCAGCTCCCCACGAGAGGAGGTGCGTCCGGAGCATGGGCAGTACTCTCCCTCGGAGGCCATAGAGAGCAGAGAGGGGAGAATGGAGACAAACTCCCGTTTGCAGGAGAGTTTGGAAGAAACTGAGAGTTCAACACCTGCAGGGCTAATTCGGAACCAGAGTAGCCCTGTTCAAGAGGGGACATCAGCTGGTGAGATTTCTAATTTTACTAATGTTTCTTATATTGAAAAACCCAGAGAGGTAACCCTGGATTCCCTATGGGATTTGGTGGCAGACTTGGCAAAATCAATTAATAATAATAATAATTTATTCTTGTATACCGCCATACCCATAAAATTCTAGGCGGTTCACATTCATTAATTAAGGTCCGTGATGACACACGGATTTACAAAATTTTGACAAAGTTACAGGCAATGAAGTGGGGGGGGGACTCTTTGAAGAGATTAAGCAGAGGTAACGGTAATACAGAAGGAAGGGTTGTAAGGTATGATATAGCGAGAGAGAGATAAAATCGGGGGAGGGGGGAAGAGGGAGAGCTGAAGGAAACGGGGTAGTGTGGGAAAGGGGAGAAAATAGGGGGCAAGGGGGATTAAAAGGCCTGTTCGCGGAAGAGGTGCGTTTTGAGAAGCCCCAAGTGACTCAGTTGGAAGAAAGACAAAGTTCAAGAGACTATGGTGGGGAATTTGAAAGTTAAATTTGATGAATCAAAAAGTTCCCTAAAAAATGTCCACCAAGAAGTGAAAGTTTCTAAACAGATTAGAGAGACACTAATTAAGGATAATACCAACTTGAGAAGGAAGCTGGAATCCTTAGAAAATACTTCTAGAAATAATAACCTCAGATTAATCAACTTTCCGAGGGTTGCAACAATATCTCCAAGAGATATAGTGAAACGTTGTATGATGGAAATCTTGGAAATTTCTGAAGATATGTTGCCACCCCTTACGCAGGCTTACTACCTACCTATTAAAAGAGAAGAGCAGCAACGACAACAAGAAAGGGACCAGCAACCGTTAGATGTTACAGCAATATTGGAACTTTCGGATATTGAAATGGCTACCCCGGCGACACTTTGGATTACAGTCGCTTTAGCACCGGATAAAAACTGGTTGCTTAGGCTTTTCTTCAAAAATAGGCAAAAAAAGTTTATGGGACTTAAAATATTGATTTTTCCAGATCTGGCTCGAGATACGCAAAGAGGGAGACATGAATTTCTTTTAAAACCAGGGGTTATAGCTTTGGGGGGCGACCTTTTATCTTCGACACCCTTGTAAATGTGTGATACAACATCGCACGAAAAAATATGTTTTCTTTGATCCAAGCCAGCTGACAACATTCTTGTCTACAGCGCCTCAGGTTTAAAGGGAAATATGAGGGCAAAATTGATTATTTGTTTTCCTGTCTCAGTCTAAAGGGCCTTTTTCTTCTTTATATATCAATTTAGTTTGATAATATTACTTTAATTTTCCGCTAAGTATACCTTGGATCCTTATTGTGGACTTGAGTTGAAGTTAATCTATAATGATTTTCTTTTTATTGATGTTTGAGATGTTAGACTGAATATATTATTGCCTTACTGGCTTACCTTTATCTTTCTGTACAAGTGATACTTGATTTATAATTTGAAAATGATAAAAAAATAATAATAAAAGAAATAATCATTAATATATCCCTGATTATTTACCACAGGTGATACCAGATTTACTAGGCAAATATGTGTTATTGCTTTTAATAAGCCCCTGAGTAAACATGAATTGCTTGCTTACCCTTTCCAAAAATATTAGGACTAGGGGGCACACAATGAAACTACTAAGTAGTAAATTTAAAACAAACCAGAGAAAATATTTGTTCACTCAGAGTGTAATTAAACTCTGGAATTAATTGCCAATGTGGTAAAAGCAGTTAGCTTAGCAGGGTTTAACAAAAGTTTGGATCTTTTCCTATTAGAGAGGTCCATAAGCCAATATTAAGATGGACTTGGGAAAATCCACTGCTTGTTTCTAGGATAAGCAACATAAAATCTGTTTTACTTTTTGGGATCTTGCCAGGTACTTGTGACCTGGGTTAGCCACTGTTGGTAACAGGACCTTGATGGACCTTGATGGACCTTCAGTTGGTCCCAGTGGAGCAATGCTTATGTTGTTATGCCTGAGGTGCCTCAAGCCCCTCCCAAGGGACGCGGCCTGAGGAGTGTGAGCAAATCAGGGCCTTCCAGATATCCAGTTATATAAAGGGTTCCCATAATCATCGTGTAAACCTTACCCTAACACTAGATAGTAAGTGAACATTTTAAGTGTAGGGGGGGGTGTTCCCCCCTCTAAAAAGATGGTTACTTTGTAATGGTTCATAGACAAAATCGCGCAAGACAACAGCGCGCCGACAACTGAGCGCAAGGTTAACGGCGCGCCGAAGAAAAGGGTGACGGGACTAAATCGCACGAGACAACGGCGCGCCGACAACTGAGCGCAGACAACTGAGCGCAAGGTTGACGGCGCGCCGAAGAAAAGCACTATTTTAAAGGGTTCTGACAGGGGGTGTTGGTGGGGAACCCCCCTATTTTACTTAACAGACATCGTGCTGGCGTTGTGGGGGGTTTGGGGGGTTGTAACCCCCCTCATTGTACTTGAAACCGAATTTTTTGCCTGTTTTTTAGGGAAAAAGTTCAGTTTTAAGTATAATGTGGGGGGTTACAACCCCCCAAACCCCCCCACAACGCCAGCGCAATGTCTGTTAAGTAAAGCGGGGGGGTTCCCCCCACACACACCCCGTCGGAGCCCTTTAAAATAGTGCTTTTCTTCGGCGCGCCGTCAACCTTGCGCTCAGTTGTCGGCGCGCCGTTGTCGGCGCGCCGTTGTCTCGCACGATTTAGTCCCGTCACCCTTTGTAACCCTCTAAAAGACAAAATAATATCCGCCGTCGGGGCACATTTGACGGGTCACCTCCCATTAGTGCACACATTTGTCGCGCATGCAATTGCTGGGGCGTATTTGTCAGGGTGCAATTGTCATGCACGGAATGTAGGTGCAGAGAAATAGTGATACCTTTGGTGTGGGAAGTTATGTATCAGAAATTTAAAAAAAATCTGTGAACGTTTCTCAATGGTAAGTAGTCTTTCCTCGCAGGCTAAGGACAGGGCACCTCTATCAATGCACCGGCACACTGCAGTCCCTTGGAGACCCATCTTTCTCCTGCAAACAGTACTTTACATTCTCTGTGCTGACGGCAGCCCTCTGTTTATCTTCAAATTACCTCTGGCAAATACCAAAGTAATAAAGCTGACACTATGAGGGCTGGAGTAAGCGTCCTACGATCCCCAGAGCAGGAAGAAGACAGGGGATAAGATGCTATAAAACATTTAGCAGGAATCACACGGGAATGACCGTAACTTCCTACATAAAACAAAAGATTTAGAATTAGAAAATGATAAAAGCAGAAATGTACTTACTTGACTGTTTGATTTTAGTTCTTTCACGTGACTTAACCCAACTAGGAAAGTTTTCCATCTCCAGGGCTATTACGCAGAGCACAGTTTTTCAAATTTTCAAGTTTCAAGTTGTATTAAATCTTGATATACCGCTTGACCTTTCTAAGCGGTTTACAAAGTACACTTTATACTTTTTAAAAAACTAATAAAGAATGTACATGGTTAAAATATTTAAAAGTCAAGACTCCACATGAAACGAAAAGGGAGGGGTTGCATTGCCAAAAAAGAAAAGATGGGTGAACATAAGAGTGGGAGTGTGTAGTGCAAGGGTTAGAGCTAAAGCCTCAGCACCCTGAGGTTGTGGGTTCAAATCCCTCGCTCTTCTTTGTGACCCTGGGCAAGTTCACTTAATCCCCTCATTGCCTCAGGTACACTAGATAGAGTTTGAGCCCACTGGGACAGATAGAGAAATATGATAAAGTACCTGAACGTAAAACCACTTAAGTTATAAGTGGCATATAAATTAAAAAAATAAGGATAAAAATAAGAGTTATTGAGGAACCAGGCCGCTCCGCTGTCCTTATTTCATTCTATCACCCTTCACTGGCTAATTGCTCCTCAAACCATTAACTGAAATATTTGGAAGACCTAAAATAAGAGGTAAGGATTTTTATTCTTGTGTTTTGCGGTGTATTTAGTCCTTCCTTACCGATCCTGGCTGGCTTTGAAAATCATATTACCAGTTCCCCACCATTCCTCCTCCATCTCATTCTCTGTTCATAACTTTGCTGAATTCAGTTCCATAAATTACATTATAAGATGTCAGACTGACAGATTTCCAGGCACAGTTTCCGCTTTTTATTAAGTTCCCATCCTGCTGCTTTCAAATGATATTTAATTGTGTGTAAAGCGATGGCTTGGCAGTTTAAGTTTATATTTCTAGTTCCAGTTGTTTGGTTTCACAAGTTATTCCAAGAGATCAACCTAAACATGTGAGCTATATATATTTTTTTTCATCAGAGCCAATATCTTCCCATTCTAATTTTCTTTTTTTAAACATTTTTATTATTTTATTAAAATACAATAGTGTAATACATTTAATTGAAAATAGCAAAATATTACAGAGAATACACTATTTCAAACAAATAATATTATAGAATCATAACTATAGCCAACCCCCTTCCATCAATTATTAATATTAACAATACTAAACATCTTTAATATGAAGATTTAATATCCATTTTTTCATGACCTTTCCTTACTCTACCCCCCCCCCCATCCCATCCCAGATGTGTAATGAAAAAACTCAGAAGGCAATATATTATCTTTTAATGTGAAACAGCAAATAAAGCCAATGGGCTCCATATTTTGTTAAATAAAACCCTAAACCCTAAACATTCTGCGTTCACTCTCTCATACCTATATGTATTGCATACATTTGTCCACCAAAATGTATAATTTAGTCTGTCATTGTTTTTCCAGTTTTTTGTGATCATTTGAACCGCAATTCCAGTTAAAATCAAGAAAAGACGGCTTTTAAATTTATCAAGGGTAGGTTTAATATGTATAATAGTACCACAAATTATTGCTTCGTATGTTAATGGAATATCCAATTCTAAGACTAACATTTATTTGTCCCCAAATCGACTTCCAAAAATTAAATATCAGCTGACATCAGGAGTGGAAAGTGTTGAAATTGCTACCGACAGGAGATTCTTTGCTGCTGTCGGTTCAAAATTCCGGAGCGTGGAAACATTGAGAACTATCGCTACGGAAAGTGATGATGGCGTCTCGGGAGTGTAAGAACACTTTCCGCTCCTGATGAAGAGAACGAAACGGAGCTCTATCGAGTGGTAGTACTTTTCCATCCTCCGGTTCATCAAGTACTCCTCGAGTATTGGTGGTTTTTTCCACAGTTTCATTATGGTGCTATTTGAAGGTTTTTGAAGTATAGTGACTTTATGATGCTATGAACAGCTAACCATTATATGCATTATTATTATCCTTGACTCGAAATATTCATTTACAGGGTTAGCTTTTTTTTCAGTTTTTTCAATGTTTTCTTATTCATGTCTTGTAACGTTATTAATTCATTCATGTTGGTTCAATAATGTATGCTTGCATTTTATAGCTTTTTAAAAGAGATTTTTCCATTACAAATAATGCCTTTAGTAATTTATTTATTTCTTGAAACATTTCTAACCACTGAGGGGGCTTGACACCAGGTTATTTATTCATTTTTTTCTTAGATTGCATTTTTGTGGACTAAGTATTTATTTAGCACTTGCACTTTATTCTTAGACACCGGGAGTTATTTTTAGACACCAGGTAGCATCTTGGGAGTCTTTCTATAGTCTTTGTTAAAGTTTACTTCCCAGGGATGACTGTTTAACTTGATTTTTTCCTTGCACTTTATTTATAGCGTAGTTTGCACATTAAGGGCCTAATGATGTATGAGGCAGTGCTCAGTTAGACTTTGGTCTGATGCTGGTCATCCATGAGTCACGGCCTGAGCTCAATATTCTCCGTCGGTATTCCAAGAGCTCAGACTGAGGCCTATATAAATCTATCAATTCCACTTTCTTTATAAATTGTGTCATTGTTACATTTTCTCAAGTTTAAACATTCTCCCGAGGGAACCTACTCAGTTAGCCAATTATTGATTTATATATATTTTGGACTTATTGGCAACTGTCAAGTCCCGAGGGTTAGTTTTTCTTGTGCTTGTAACAGATATAGGACATATTGGACTAGACCAGTGGTTCCCAAACCTGTCCTGGGGGACCCCCAGCCAGTCAGGTTTTCAAAATATCCCTAATGAATATGCATGAGAGAGATTTGCATACCTGTCACTTCCATTATATGCAAATCTCTCTCATGCATATTCATTAGGGATATCTTGAAAACCTGGCTGGCTGGGGGTCCCCCAGGACAGGTTTAGGAACCACTGGACTAGACTAACACAAAACGATAGGTGGATGTGGTGGAAATACAATTAATATAGGATAGAAAAACAATTAAGGAAAGAACAAAAGGAAGGGGAACACTGCAAATTGTTTCTTTTGAAAGAGTGACGGGAGGAAACTGGAGTAAGGATTAAATATTGAAAGCATTTTTAAATAAATGGCTCTTAAGAAGGCCTTTGAAGTGGTCTAGATTTTTTTCTTCTCTCACGAGAGTGGGAAGAGTGTTCCAAAACTGAGGGGCAACAACTGAAAAGATGTCTTGATGTTTGGTACCAATTATTCGCAGAGAGGGAACGGTATGTAATCAGCGGTCTGAAGATCTGAGAAGACGGGACGGTTCATAGGGAATCAGATATTTTTCAATGAATTGGGGAGATTTGGTTTGTATTGTTTTAAAAGTTATTAATGAAATTTTATAAAAAATCCTAGGTTTAATTGGCAACCAATGAGCTTTGCATAACAGAGGAGTCACATGATCAAATTTCTTAGATTTTGTTATGAGTTTAATGGCGGTGTTTTGAATTATTTGTAGGCGTCTGATTTCCTTCTGGGTAATTCTGGAGAGTAGGCTATTACAGTAATCTAATTTTGCGATGATTAAAGAGTGGACCAAAATGTTCAGGGACTTGGGCTCTAAAATTTGGAAATTGAACGGATCATCCGGAGCTTGAAAAAGTAAGATTTAATAACAGTACTAATGTGTTCGTGAAATGATAATTTTTTGTCGAAAGTAACCCCTAGGGTTTTTATTGAGGAGACGCAATCCAGAAGTAAATTGTTAAGGATTGGGGCACATAGCGAGATTCCTGATGATGAAGCAGAGGAGAAAAGGGTTCACATCAGGGGAAAAACTATAGGAGTAATCATGCCAGGGATAGAAGATGAAAGAAAGGTGTATAGACTGGTTTGCCCGGAGTCCCATAGCTGCTTGGTCAGAGAAAAGCAAGCTCCAAACTACAGTACAAGCCACATCTGGCCCAAAAAAGACTTCCATCTGGCTCATGGTGGCAATCTGAATCCTAGCCCATGGCAGCAGCAGTAGCATGGTACTTCTGCCCAGAAGTGGCATCAGTGGACTGAAAGTGAGGCTGCAATGGGCTTGGTCAGGGGTAGGCAATTCCGGTCCTCGACAGCCACAGGCGGGTCAGGTTTTCAGGATATCCACAATGAACATATATGAGATGGATCTGCAAGCACTGCCTCCTTGAGATGCAAATCTAGCTCATGCATATTTATTGTGGATATCCTGAAAACCTGACCCGCCTGTGGCTGTCGAGGACCGGAATTGCCTACCCCCTAGGCTAGGTGAAAACAATTTTTTCTAGGGAGACGGATGCCCCCCCCCCCCCCCCTTGGACCTTGATTGAAACTCCAGAGCAACATCACCGTATTTTTATTGGCTCCTCAATTCTGGCAGGGTCATGTGTATAGTAGCCTCGTCCATGTACAAAAAAGTTAACCCCGCTCTGCTCTGTGGATAGCCGTGTTCCCAGACATGAAATGAGATGAAGGAGTAACTCGGCTTGTCTCCTTAGCTATGGAACTGTAATGGAATAACTTTGTGAAACAGCAAGAAACCCATCACATAAACCCTAAGAGCTGCTTAATCTCTGTGCTATGCAGATGGCCAAAGGACTCTCCTGATTATGGTACCTCTCTGCAGCCCAAAGCCGTCAGCCTTCATGCTCTTCTCAGAGGGCACCTGAAAAAGGTTAAGCATCCTCTTTAGCAAAGCATTCGGGGCTCTTTGTACTCACTAGGGAAGCTGTGTGCAGAACTGAGTTCATATCCTTAATGAATGCACGCACATAAGCCACGCTACAGCCTTCAAGGAGCTCTCCCCTTTCCTTCCCATCTCAAAGATTTGCTCAGAGAAAGAAAGATTACTAAAGCTTTTCTCCCTTGTTGTACGTGTTATCAATGGGTAGAAAGGCTTTAAGAATCAGGCCTAAAGAGAGGGCCAAATTAGTGGCCCTGATGTAGAGAGTCAAATATAGAGGTAGGATAAATTGAACATGGAGTTTTGGAGGGTGTTAATACTCTCCTCTGTACAGGCTGCTGATTTGCTCCTTGAACTTCCCTGGGAGAGTGTGGCGCAGTGGTTAAAGCTAGAGTCTCAGTATCCTGAGGTTGTGGGTTCAAACCCATGCTGTTCCTTGTGACCCTGGGCAAGTCACTTAATCCCCCCCCCCATTGCCTCAGGTACATTAGATCGATTGTGAGCCTACTGGGACAGACTGGGAAAAATGCTTGAGTACCTGAATAAATTAATGTAAACCGTTCTGAGCTTTTCTGGGAGAACGGTATAGAAAATTGAATAAATAAATGGTGTGAAGAGTTTCAGCCTCTGATTACCAGAGCTAGAATTGTGATGTCATAATGCCTCATTCCACCAATGCCTAAGAGCCAACTTCATCAGTGATGTCACAATGGTTTCACTGTCCTATAGCTTAGCTGGCTTTAAGAAAGGTTTGGACAAGTTCCTGGAGGAAAAGTCCATAGGCTGTTCTTGAGACAGACATGGGATTCTTTGGGATTCTGGAATCTTGCTGTTCTTTAGGATTCTGAATGGAATGTTGCTACTCCTTGGGTTCTGGCCCGGTATTAGTGACCTGGATTGGTCACCGTGAGAACAGGCTACTGGGCTTGATGGACCATTGGTCTGACCCAGTAAGGCCATACAAGCCGAGGCAAAATTGTAGAGACAAGTCACAGAGTTAACTTTTCTGACTGAAGGATGGGTCACACCAGGGCAGTTTGCTTCTTTGCTGTCAAGTGGCTGTCAACCAGTGGTGAAAAGTGTCTTTCAGCCAATTCAAGCACAGGTGCAAACTGTGATGCCTTAAAAATAATCCAAATGGATTTTATTAGGTTTATTGAAATGCTAGTTTGTGAGACACGAATCTCATTTCGTGCTCATCTGCCACAGGTGTGCCAGGGCATCCCTCAGGGCTCAACTTTAAACCCAAACCTCTTCAATATCATTTTGCGCCCCCGCCCTTCCATTTGCTGTCACTCAGGGGCTGGGGTTGTCTTGTCTTCAGTTCCAAGCCTATGATTATCAGCTGTCTCTTTCTGATCGCTCCTCGGCAGCCTGAAAATCTCCCTGTTACCAAGGACACCTGCTGCTGGATGACAGCAGAGCAGCTCCCTCGCTCCAGGTCCTTTGAATAGGCTGATCCAGTCCGGGGTTTTTGCTTCACACTTAGGGAAAATCAGAACCATAAATTTGTGCACACCACAGAGCAAAACCAGGACCGTGCTGGGATAGCACAAAACCGATTTCTTTTTAGATCTGTAATTCATCAAGTGCGAGTCGCTGGCACCTAAGAAGAATTTGAATGACCCTCATAGATGGGCATTACTCAAATCCGTCTCTCGGCTTGTGCCACCTGAGCAGTCATACAAATTCTAAAGCTTATAACAAAGCTATCTCTTCCCAGAATCTGAATACTGGTCACTAAGGGCACGCCTGCCCCCTAGAGGTGAAATGGGGGAAGAGCGATCACCACTACTTTCCTGTTCTTAGTGACAAATGATGTCATAAAATATACAGCACAATTTGAACTGCGATTGCTTGAGGCTGTTGGGATTCTCTGTGCTCAGCATTAGTATGAAAATCCCGCAGGTTCCACAGTGCTTGCTTTCTGAACAAAATGCATTTATTGTGGTGCGTTATCTGTAGAGAAATGTATTTCCTGCTTTAGCGTTCTTTTCAATAGTAAAAAAGTGACTTCCAGTTCCCTGTAATGGGCTGTGACACACTGCTTCATGCCTGACCCAGTCCTTTAAGCAACATTGGCCATTCAGTACTATTTAGCCGGCTTTGAACGGTTCCTGGCTGGCTAAAATGCATATAGCCAGCTATCTGCCAATATTCAGCAGATCATTAATTGTCGCCCACTGAATATCCCATTCGGCAGATAGTTCGGAGACGGGTTATGTTAGGGTTACCAGATGTCCAGGAAAACCCGGACATGTCCTCTTTGTAGAGGACTTTCCAAAACCCGGCAGTTTGTCTGGGGAAGAGAGACTATGTATGTTTAGCTGTGGCAGCAGGGGGCAGTGAATGCTGTTCAGAGGCTGGGCCTTGTCGGTTTTGGCTTCAGCTTCAGTCAGAACCAAGTGGCAGATTTCAGTCACAGGTTCAGTTTTGGCCAAAAAAGCCTGGCTTTGGTCAGCCTCTAATCCAGGGGTAGGGAACTCCGGTCCTCGAGAGCCGTATTCCAGTCGGGTTTTCAGGATTTCCCCAATGAATATGCACTGAAAGCAGTGCATGCAAATAGATCTCATGCATATTCATTGGGGAAATCCTGAAAACCCGACTGGAATACAGCTCTCGGGGACCGGAGTTCCCTACCCCTGCTCTAATCTGTAGCAGCATAATCTGCGGCAGAGGGGAGGCCCCGGCGGGGAAGACCACAAAGCAGCCCGTTCAGAGCGCTGTCATCACCGTTGTTTTTGGATGCCTCGGAGGTATGTCAGTCTCACGGTGGGAGGGTCGGTGGGGTTCTGCTGCACAGGTGAATGGGAGGGAGGGATAGAAAAATGCTGCACAAGGGGATGGGTGAGAGAGGAAGAAAGATGCTATATATGGTGGGGGGGGGATAAAGGAAAGAGGAAGAATTGGGGTGGAGGAGAGGAAAGGAGAGATGATTGTTGTACATAAAAAAAATGACATCCCCCTAAAATAAGCTCTAATGCATTTTTTGGAGATAAAATTAAATAAGACCCTGTCTTATTTTCGGGGAAACACGGTACTTGCCATTTATATAATCATGCCTAGCGGTGCCTAAGTGGTCATAAGCATCAATAGATACTGAAACCTTAGGCGCCCTCCCATTTAGGCCACGGTTTTCTTGGTCTAAATGAGTGCATGTTAGTTAATTGTTTACTGGTGCCTATATCAAGCCACACCTATACTCCACCCAGATTCCACCCCTAACTCCACTAGAATCCACTTGCTGGTAGTCACCTTGGAGTTGACGCCTACCTCGAAGTGTAGGCACTTACCAGCTAATTAATTTTTTAAAAATTGTTTTTCAATGGCACTTTCAATTAACAGTGCCAATTAAGCTAATTAAAAATATTGTTAGTAACCTAGATCGGCTTGGCGTGCCAATCTAGGCACTTAAATTCAGACACCGCTTATAGAATCTGGACCAAAATCCATTTCTCTTTTTCTTGTCTCGCTCTATGTAGTGTCCATGAGCTCCTTGATGGTCCTTTCCCTTTACCACAGCGGTCTCAAACTCAAACCCTTTGCAGGGCCACATTTTGGATTTGGAGGTACTTGGAGGGCCACAGAAAAAAATAGTCAATTTCTTATTAAAGAAATGACAACTTTGCATGAGGTAAAACTCGTTATAGTTTATAAATCTTTCCTTAATCGCGTCTGATAATTTCAGCTATATACAGCTGAAAGCAGTGCAACATGGAGAAAGTGAAGTTTAGCTAGTTTTTCACTTTCTGCATGTTGCACTGCTTTCAGCTGTGTATAGCTGCAATTATCAGAAGCAACTAAGGAAAGATTTATAAACTATAAAGAGTTTTACCTCATGCAAAACTGTGATTTAGATTCTAATCTAAAGTATCAACTGCAAGAGACAAGATTTTGGTGTAGTCCTCTAGGCTTTTTTGTAGAGGGGAGAATCAATATCCGACTTGTGCCTGGAAAACTTGTGCCTTAAGTGTTCGGTGGTCACGTCCACGACCGCCTTCAGCTCTCACCTCCTCCAGCACCGGACACAACCACCATCTTACATCAAGCAGTCCCGCCAGGAGAGGTGCCGAATATCACGAGAGTTCACGAGATCACGTACACACACACAAGCTTCACTGCCTCCAATGGTTACCTTATGCTCTGGAACGTTGCCCGCCTCACTGCTGTAGCCTCACGCGCTTTCTCGTGTCTGTACGCGATTGTCCTCTCCACTCCACCGCACAATCGCGTACAAACGTAGAAAAAAGCGCCTGTGTGAGGTTACAGCAGTGAGGCGGGCAACGTTCTAGAACAATGGTAACATACCGAGTTTGGCGGGCCGCGAGTTTGAGACCACTGCTTTACCACCCTTTTTATCTACACTTAATTCTAGCTTCTCTTTACTAAACTCTGTGTGCACATACGGTTCGTCCCTCTTACATCTCTTTTTGGACTTGTCTGTACACTTGAGAGCCCTTTACCCTTCTTCTGTTCCTCCCTGCACTGCAGATGCGTGAGGAAGAAAATCTCCCAGGCGCCACACACCCCCCCCCCCCCCCACACACACATAGACACCCACGCACGCACTTCACTAGCAGGTGTTTAAGGTAAGCAATTACTAGGAACGCGAATTTTGATAGAACAATAATTATTCCCCCCGTTATCTTTATAATTGTAGGTTGTCTACAGTGGTGGGCACGAGGCAGTTTCAACAGCAGATTTGTTCAGGAACCGCTGCAACAATCCAACATTAATTAGTATAGAAAACGTTTTTTCCTCCAGTATCTTCCATAAAATCAAATTGGCAGATTGAATGAGCCTTATGATTTTCAGCTGCTATTGTGCTCCATATTTATATAGAAGGATACACATCTGTATCAGCTGGTTCAACACAACGGCATAGAGAGGCCATTCTAAGGCTGTCCACTGGTGCCAAGTCATTTGAGAAGAAGCCCTCCAGGTTCTGAGAGAATTGTGTTTACTTTCATCTGTGCTGCTCTTCCTGGGGATTCTTATAATTCAATGGCAAGTGTTTATCAATTAGGTTTCTCCAGCCCTAACCTTCCATATAAATGTGTCAAAGGAACTGGATTAGATTATCAAAGGTGTAGATATACCTCCTACATTTAACTACAGAAGGACGCCTCAGCCCCACCACTCCACCACTAGCATGTCTCAAAGAAGCGGGAGAATTACATGGTGCCTCATCATTGGCTGCCCGTCTTAAATATTATATTAATAGTTCACAGTTTGGTCTATTTCTATATTCTTTAAATTTGGATGATATATATAAATATATGAGCTTTAATGCATAACAAAAGTTTTAATACTTAGCTGAATCACAGTCAAATCTGGGAGTCTGACCCGACATGTTTCGCACATATAGTGCTGTCTCAAGGGTCTCCCGAGGTCGCCGTTGTCATTCGACTCACAAGTAAGGTGTATGTGAAAGATCCTGGGGATTCTGTCAGCTGGTTCAACACAGCTTTCCCTGTCCGGGCCCTTGTCCAGCAGCAGAAAGGGGGAAGCCATCAGCGCAATGCAGCACGGCCCCGACGCGGTCACCAGCGGCGGATTGATGCCGGCGTCCGAGGATCTCCTGCGGCCTGCCCTCTCTCCCCCTCTCCTCGGCGGACTTGCACTCCTGCAGCTGCGTTGTTGGACACATCGAAGGGAAACTGGACTTCACTTCAGGGGTCTGCTGTTGGCCTTGCCTGTCCGGTGACTGGTGTCATGGCGGTCTTCATTGGCGTGGTTCCTGATTCTGCTTCTTTGATGGCGGCCGGTTGACCTAGTCTGCAGAAACTCCGAGACTTTTGTCTCTCTTAAATTTGTTTTATTTTATTTTTAATTTTTTTTATCTTCTTTCATTAATTCTATTTCTTTGATTTTTGATCTAGGAAATGTATTACTTTTTTTTTTTTTAATCAGGTACTTTAGCTAGATTGTGAACCTTCAGGACAGATAGGGTCGTTTTTCTCAAGTACCTAATTTCATTTTAGTTTGATACATTGTAAACCGCTTAGGTCAGTAAAATGCAGGAGTGGTATATCAAATCTTAAGCATAAACATCTCTTCTGTTCAGGTAATAGGAACAGAGTCAATTGACTGCTAGTGGAACGTCAATAATTTGGCGTCCCTCCCCCCGCCCTCTTCTCTGCCCCCTCCCCCCACCCCCACTCCTTCCCGACCCTCCCTGCCGCACGCGCACCCCTTTCCCCGTACCGTTTTCATTTTCCAGGCAAGAGCAACATCACAGACTCGCTGCCCACGTCATGTCAGCTATCCGTCTGACGTCACTTCCTAGGCGCGGGGCCCGGGAAGTGGGCAGAAAGTTCTCAATGCTGTTCACGCAGGAAAAGTTAAAGAGGTACGAGGGGCGGGAAGGGAAGGAGTGCGCGTGCGCGGCAAGGGGGCATAGACGAAGATGGCTGCCTGCGCCCTTTACAAAGACTACGTCTGGGGCGGAATGCACCCCTCCCCCGCACCTCCCTTACTAATTCAGTGCTCACTCCATACCACAGTGTCTTCCACCCAACTCCTGTCCCTCAAAATCATTATAGCAGAATTTTTGGGAAAAGGGACCTGAATGCTTTAATAAGTACCCTATAAATGGCTTTGCTAAGGCTACGATAGAAGACTTTGTTACTGATGCAGATGAAAAGAATTCTAAACTGCGCCATTTGGTGAGAAAAACAGATGCCGTGCCTCCAAGCTCTATCCCCGGAGCCTAGTAGAAATTTCACCCTGAATGCAAAAATATGGATTGAAGATGGCGTTCTGTGGCTCCAGTGAGAGAAGGCAATGGATGGTGCGGCCAATCTCACAACCTGAAGTCCTGAGCTGTAAGGGAGACTATTCGTACACAGTAGAGAATGACATGGGGACATATTTGTCCTCATCTCCGCAGGAACTCAATGTCCCCCATCCCGTCCCTGTGAGTTTTGTCGCTGTCCCTATCCTGCCCCATTCTTGTAAGCTCAGCCTTAACCGCACAAGCCTCAAACACTTAGGATTTTAAAGGGTTTGAGTCTTCTGCAGATGAGGACGGAGCTTAGGCATTGGTGGAATGAGGCATTATGACATCACAGTCTGAGCTCTAGAATGTTGCTACTTATGATTTTCAAGTGTTTGAGGCTTGTGCAGATGAGGACGGAGCTTAGGCATTGGTGGAATGAGGCATTATGACATCACAGTCTGAGCTCTAGAATGTTGCTATTTATGATTTTCAAGTGTTTGAGGCTTGTGCAGATGAGGACGGAGCTTAGGCATTGGTGGAATGAGGCATTATGACATCACAATCTGAGCTCTAGAATGTTGCTACTTATGATTTTCAAGTGTTTGAGGCTTGTGCAGATGAGGACGGAGCTTAGGCATTGGTGGAATGAGGCATTATGACATCACAGTCTGAGCTCTAGAATGTTGCTATTTATGATTTTCAAGTGTTTGAGGCTTGTGCAGATGAGGACGGAGCTTAGGCATTGGTGGAATGAGGCATTATGACATCACAGTCTGAGCTCTAGAATGTTGCTATTTATGATTTTCAAGTGTTTGAGGCTTGTGCAGATGAGGACGGAGCTTAGGCATTGGTGGAATGAGGCATTATGACATCACAGTCTGAGCTCTAGAATGTTGCTATTTATGATTTTCAAGTGTTTGAGGCTTGTGCAGATGAGGATAGAGCTTGCAGGAATGGGGCAGGGATAGCAAAAGAACATGCGGGGACGGGACGGGAAAATGAGTTCCCGCGGGGACGGGGAAAAATTTGTCCCCCGTCATTCTCTAGTACACAGAGAATTTTTATAGAGTAATATTGCAATTGGTGTTAGATATAGACGACTACTTTAGGTACCTAGGTAGCGTACAGTAGTAACATTGTAAATGAGAGCAGATAAAGACCTGCGCAGTCCGTCCAACCGGTCCTCCTTCATGATTAAAAAGGGCAGTTGGCAAATTCGCCACGATGCCAATCACATATAACAGTTATGTGCTCGTATGATGCAGTCCTGGAAGAGTGGTTTTGTCATTTGGACCGCAGCACAGTCACATTCGTTGGCACCACATGATGGAACCAACCATTCAACCATGCTGCTGTCAACATTTGATTTGATCATTTCAACCTTTTAGATGTCTTCCCTTCCCCACTTGTCCTGTAAAGGCCCTTCAACGTGTTTAGAATGTGGTAGGCCTGAAAGGTCACTTTGGTCATAGAAACATAGCAATAGACGGCAGATAAGGGCCACGGCCCATCTAGTCTGCCCACCCCAATGACCCTCCCCTACCTATCTACTTTGAATAGATCACACATGTCTATCCCATTTGGCCTTAAAATCAGGCACGCTGCTGGCCTCAATAACCTGAAGTGGAAGACTATTCCAGCAATCAACCACCCTTTCAGTAAAAAAGAATTTCCTGGTGTCCCCGTACAGTTTCCCGCCCCTGATTTTCCACGGATGCCCCCTTGTTGCCGCGGGACCCTTGAAAAAGAAGATATCTTCTTCCACCTCGATGCGGCCTGTGAGATACTTGAATGTCTCGATCATGTCACCCCTCTCTCTGCGTTCCTCAAGTGAGTATAGCTTTAATTTATCCAGCCGTTCCTCGTACGGGAGATCCTTGAGTCCCGAGACCATCCTGGTGGCCATTCTTTGGACCAACTCAAGTCTCTGCACATCCTTGCGGTAACGCGGCCTCCAGAACTGCACACAGTACTCCAGGTGGGGTCTCACCATGGATCTATACAATGGCATAATGACATCAGGCTTACTGCTGACGAAACTCCTGCGAATACAACCTATGATTTGCCTTGCCTTGGATGAAGCTTGCTCCACTTGATTGGCAGTCTTCATGTTCTCACTTATGTGGTCAGCCACAAAATTTAGAGACTTGAAGAAAGCGACAGGTATATTTTATTCAGCATAAGCGACTCCTGAGCCCCCAAGCTGGCAGCTTCAGAAGTCCCGAAACCAGGAAGTTACACTGATATTTATACATTTTTCTGGCTATACAACTGAATGCTAAAATAAACTTCTCACGTGTTACTTTTCTTAACAATCATTGGTCCTAAGCGCACACTAGCAGGTCACTTATCTAAGCCCTGCAGTCTTTCTGTTACATGTCCAGGAGGGCGGAATACAATATTGTGTATGCCGAGATAACCATAAGAAGCTAAAACGCCCAAGCTACAACACCTAGTGAAAGATCACTTTGGGCAGCCAAAAAACCTAGAGACTTGAAGAAAGCACAGATAGTTTATTAGCATACGTATGGGACTCCTGAGCTCCAAGCTGGCTTCAGAAGTGCCGAAAACAGGACGTTACAGAGATATTTATACAGTCTTCTGGCTATACAACTGAATTCTAGAAAAAACTGTTCACGTGTTACTTTTCTTAACAATCATTGGTCCTCAGCTCACACTAGCAGGTCACTAGTAAGTCACTTATCTAGGCCCTGCAGTCTTTCTGTTACATGTCGTTTATGCTGAGATAGCCATAAGAAGTTAGAATGCCCCGGCTAACACCCAAGGCAGGCAGGCTAGAACATGAGATAAGTCAGGTCTACAATTAAACATAATTCAGCATTATATTAAGGAGAAAACTTAGTTCAAAACTCAGGAAAACCAGTCCCAGACTCCTTCAGGCCAACGTTTGGCAAGCACCAAGAGGTAGGAACACATCACACTGGTGCTGAAATCACTTCGTAGGTTGCCTATAGAACAGTGGGCCAGATTAAGAGGTTTATGGATGACTTTTATATCCCTTAAATTGGCTCTGCCCCTTTAATTGTTCACCCTCCAGAAGAGAAGGCTGCGAGGGGATATGATAGAGACTTTTAAAATACTAAAAGGTTTCGACAAAATAGAGCAAGGAACTTCGTTATTCACATTGTCAATAGTGACTCGAACAAGAGGTCATGGACTGAAACTGAGGGGCGGCAGACTCAGGACTAATGTCAGGAAGTTCTGCTTCACACAGCGAGTGGTGGACGCTTGGAATGCTCTCCCGGAGGAGGTTGTGGCAGAGGCCACCATTCTGGGATTCAAGGGCAAGTTGGATGCACACCTTCTTGCAGATCACATTGAGGGATACGGGTGAACAAGGTGTCCATTAGGGATCACCTAGCTTGGCCTCCGCGTGTGCGGATCACCGGACATGATGGACCTGGGGTCTGATCCGGTGAAGGCATTTTTTATGTTCTTATGTTAATTTATTTTTTTTATTAAAAATTTATGAATCGCTTAAATCTTAGCGATGTACAAAGACATTTACAACCACAATTTCAAACACAAACAAGCATTGTAAAATGCAATAAACAAATAAGTCAGTCTCCCCCACACAATGTCCTTAATACAGAATTTTTCAAATCGAAAACAAATAATAACCAGAGTTAGAGCAAGGCGTCCCCAAACAATTGTGTTTTTAACAATTTCTTGAAAGACATACGATCTAATTAAAGTTTCCTCTGATCCTACATCAACCCTTTAGGATCTAATGCTCTCAAGGTCAGGTGTTATTTAAAAGTTCTGTCGTTGAAAGCTGCCCATGTCAAAAACATGTAATTAGGCAATTCCATTATCAGAACCAAATTAACGGAAGTTTGCAAATTGCTATTAGAAACCTATAGGATATGTTTGATTTTTTGAAAGAAAAGACATGTTTATTTGAAAAAAGCACATGCTAGCATATACGACCAGGTTGTTTGGATCAATTGTATTTGGTTTTCTTTTATTTTGTTTGTTTGACTAGTGGTGTGCCCTCCAAGGGCATTAGATTGCTGGACTCAAAATGTTGTTAAATAAATAAATAGATAAAGTGGAAAGCAATCTCTCTCTCGCTCTCTTCCATCCAGATCAATGTAAAGGAGCTTAAGGGAGGCCCATGGGAGTGGCCTAAGGGATCTGGCCAATCGGAATCTTAGGCCACTCCCAGTGTATCCCAGAATGCACTGTGAATTGGGTCTAAGATTCCGATTGGGCCAATCAGGGCCTAAGGCCTCTCCCCGGTGCATCTCATGATGCACCGGGAAGGGGCAGGCTCACTATTCTTGAGAAGGCAGGCCAGCCAGCTAGAGACAGGAAGGATGCTTCCAGCCAGCCAATGATTTAAGGTTGGGGGGTGGAAGGTGAGGGTTGGGGTGATCTGGAAGGGGTCCGGCAGGAGGGACTGGGCATCCCTCCTGCCAACGATGTATGGGATGGGAGGGTTCTGGCAGGAAAGACTGGGCCAGTGATGTACGAGGAGGAGGTGACAGAGACGTCAGTTAGAGAATCGGGTTATTAAGCGGGCTTAGGCGCAGTTCCCTATAGGACATCCGTGCGCAGTTCTCAAAAGCCGCTTAGGCGGCTTCTGAGACTGAACATCCTACACAGAATCCGGGCCTTTAGGTCTCTGAATCCCGCTGTGCACCCAGAGCTGAAAAGGGTGTTTTTGGAAGAGTGATTAGGGTGGGGTGTGGGCCAACCTGTGGACCAACCTAGACTTAGTTGGGTTAATTGAATGTTTGATGAGACTGCCTAGATAGAACTTATACATTATGAGTTACAACATGTAAACACAGGTAGAAGTGCCCAAAAGGTATCCAAAGTGACCAGATAACCATTGCAGGGATAAAGTAAAAAAAAACAACAAAACAACCCCCTCTTGTTCTCTGACCCCTATCGCATCCCACACACAAAGTTCAGAATAAAAATATACATACCTGCCTCTGGAACATCAGCACCTGGCATAGGAAAGCCTAGTAGAACTGCACAGAAGTGGCTTAAGTAGTCTATACCAGTGTTTTTACACCTATGGACCGGCAGAAATAAAAGAATTATTCTGTGGACCGGCATCGGTCCGTGGACTGGCGATTGAAGAACACTGGGCTAAGTCGTGGGCCAGGCCCCGCCCATCTCTACCCAATCTCCACCCCAGACCCCACCCCATATTAGTACTAATTGCACCTTGCACGTCCCGTGCCTCATCTGGAGGCCTTCCCTCTGACGTTGCAACGTCAGTGAGAAGGCTTCCTGTTCAGGCGCAGGACGCGCATAGGAGCCACTGCCCGTGGCTTTGTGCACTGAATGAGTTAGGAAGAGGGAGCCGGCTCGAAGATAACGCCGCATCGATCGCACCGTGGACCGGCGGTTGAAGAACACTGTTTTGGGCCTGATGCACGTGCTGGCCCTGTGGACCGGCAGGAAATTTCTGTGGACCGGCACTGGTCCGTGGACTGGTGGTTGAAGAACACTGGTCTAGGGGATGAGCAAGTGAACCATAGAGAGGAGGACCCAGGCCTAAAAGTCACTCTAACCACTACATCAATGGTGGAAAATATAAGGCCACCAAAAATCCTGAAAACCCTACTGTACTGCCATATAGGTGCTACCTGCAGCCATAAGGGCTATTGGGGTTATAGATAGGTGGGTATAGCGGGTTTTGGGGGGGGGGGGCTCACCATAACCTATAAGGGAGTTGTGGTGAGATGTTTATGTGGCACCCTTTTTGTGATGTTCAAAGCAGTGCCCCACCGCTCTGTTGCCATGTCTGGGTGGCCAGTCCATCACAATGTTGGCCCCTCCCACATCAAAAAGGTCTTGTTCTGGACGTTTAAGAATTGGACAAATTTTTGGTCGAGAATGTGGTGTAAAGTTAGGCGTAGTGGCGGTCTGGACGATCAACCGCCTGGATGTACATATAGATGATTTTCGAAAAAGAAACATATTATAGATGTACTTTTCGAGAACGGACGTTTTGTCGCTGCCGACTTTGGGTGACTAGCGCCCTATGTCCAAACCGGACTTAGACGTTTCTTTTAATTATGCCCCTCCATGTTTTTTTTTACCAGGAAGTATTTCAAGCTGTAGAATGTAAGGAAAGCTTCATCTTCTTCTTCTCTGTGTTTTGTTTTGTTTTCGTTTTGTTTGATTTTATTCTTTTTTTTTGTTCAATCTTAAAGTACTTTCTCATATCAACAGGGAATATAATTACAGTGTCTTGCCTGTAAAACTCCGCAGGCAGGTGGTCACAAGGGAACAGGGAAAAAGACTAGCAACTGAGGCAGGAACTAAAGAACAGCTTATGGCATACAAAGGAGATTATGACTATTCTGCTGTCCACGGAGAACCTACGTTACAGGTAAGTAACTACACTATTAGCGCACTGAAAAGTGAGTGTGTCAAAGATCCCCATCTATCCCAGAATTAATGGAGAAAGTGTAGTTACTTACCTGTAACGTAGGTTATCCGTGGACAGCAGGATAATCAGCCACACAACCATATGTGGCTGACTCATCCTGCTTGTCCTAGGAGAAAGTGTAGTTACTTACCTGTAACGTAGGTTCTCCGTGGACAGCAGGAGAGTCAGCCACACAACCATATGTGGCTGACTCATCCTGCTTGTCCTAGGAGAAAGTGTAGTTACTTACCTGTAACGTAGGTTCTCCGTGGACAGCAGGATAGTCAGCCACACAACCATATGTGGCTGACTCATCCTGCTTGTCCTAGGAGAAAGTGTAGTTACTTACCTGTAACGTAGGTTCTCCGTGGACAGCAAGATAGTCAGCCACACAACCATATGTGGCTGACTCATCCTGCTTGTCCTAGGAGAAAGTGTACTTACTTGCCTGTAACGTAGGTTCTCCGTGGACAGCAGGATAGTCAGCCACACAACCATATGTGGCTGACTCATCCTGCTTGTCCTAGGAGAAAGTGTAGTTACTTACCTGTAATGTAGGTTCTCCGTGGACAGCAGGATAGTCAGCCACATATGGTTGGGTGGCTGACTCATCCTGCTTGTCCTAGGAGAAACCAAAGCAACCTCTAGCTGATTACAAATGGCAGAATTTACAGAAAATAACAGCATATATGAACTTATTAACCATTCAAGCTCATCGGCTAAAAAACAGGATGCTGTAACTACGCAAGATGAGAGAATGCTGCACTTCCGATTAACGCTGAGGCACTGGTTTCTCTTACTAGGATTCTGGGCTGATTTTAAAGGGGCCTCCTTGGCAAAGCTAAGTGGGTTTTTACAGAGACAGAGGTTTAGGGTACCTGGCACTGGCTGGACTCACTCCTTAGTTTCCGGCCTGGGTCCCAGTCCTGTATGCCCACTGTATCATTCCCTCTACCATAATCTCCCCAACCCTGTAATGTCCTGTCTAAATTAGATTGTAAGCTCTTCTGAGCAGGAACTGTCTATTTTATGTTAAAATGTACAGCGCTGTAAGTTTGCTGTTTCACATTCATTACTTAATGTTTGTTATTTTACTAAAACAGTAGCTTGGCACACTTAAGGCAATGGTGCATTACATTAATAATTTTTTTACAGCTGGTGCTTTGAATTATGCGATGATTGGGCGGTGAGGTGGTAGTGCTGGGTTCTCCCTGTTATCATCTCCATTTCTCTGAGCAAATTGATTCACTATCAGTTGTATACAATCACTACTAGTTGATCATCTAATATTGAGTGATTATTTTTTCATTTTTTGTTCCTAGCATATTCTGTGGCTTGATTCCTGTCCTCTAGACCAGTGTTTTTCAACCTTTTTACACCTATGGACCGGCAGAAATAAAAGAATTATTCTGTGGACCGGCATCGGTCCGTGGACTGGCGATTGAAGAACACTGGGCTAAGTCGTGGGCCAGACCCCGCCCATCTCTACCCAATCTCCACCCCAGACCACGCCCCCATAATAGTACTAATTGCACCTTGCACATCCCGTGCCTCATCTGGAGGCCTTCCCCTCTGACGTTGCAATGTCAGAGAGAAGGCTTCCAGTTCAGACGCAGGATGCCCGTAGGAGCCACTGCCCTTGGCTTTGTGCACTGAATCAGTTAGGAAGAGGGAGCCGGCTTGAAGATAACACCGCATCGATCGCACCGTGGACCGGCGGTTGAAGAACACTGTTTTGGGCCTGATGCACGCACTGGCCCTGTGGACCGGCACGAAATTTCTGTGGACCGGCACTGGTCCGTGGACCGGTGGTTGAAGAACACTGCTCTAGACACCACCACCTCTGGGCAATTTCTTCCTACCCATCAGATTTGCATGCTCCTTCCTGCTCAGGCTTAAGAAGTTTTAATGGGATTAGTCTCATATCAGAAACTTAAGCTTGGGTGAAAAGATTTTACCTTTCTTCCTTCACTCATCAAAGGTCAACTGGAAATAAGTTGCTTTTAAAGTTTCTAATAAATCTCAAGGACTTGGTAGCGTTCTCACTACTGTCATCCATTGTTCATCTTTTAAAAATGAAACAAAGATTGGAGCTAAGGGACTTGTCTTTACTTAATCATTTTGCCAAAGCTCCATTTAGCTTTCAAGCATTTTCCTCTGGTGGTGTTGATCACTAATCAGCATTTTCCCTCTTGGATACTTTTCCAGCACTTCCTGCCATAAACACTCTCATCTTATTTACATCATATATGTTTCCATAGCAACTGACGGTGATGACATAAAGCTACATTCATCTTAGAGCTATATCTAGGGCTCAGTGCTGGAAGTTAGGGGTGAATTAGCAGAACTGGGAATTTGGAAAACAAGATTGTTGTAGTGCAGGCATGAGGTGCATTGGGGGCAGCCGCGGAGAGAGGGAAGGAATCCTCAGAAATGGAATAGTGTGGGACGCTTCAGGGCAGATTACCTGAAGAGATGGACACGTGCGAAAGGTCAGGACTGAGGTGGCAGGGCATAGCTGGAGAATCGTTTTTCTAGATTTCACTGTGTCAGCACGACGTCTCCCACTGACACGCCCTGTAACCTTGAAGAGCTCAGACACCGTCTCCCTTTGCCTCAAATACCTGCTTAAACTATGCTTTATTTTGAAGGGACGTCTTGGGCCTGGATTCTAATAACACTGCAAGCTGCCATGATTTTTTTGTTTCTAAGTGCTAGCTGGTATCATTGCACCCTCTTTTCCATAGTGACCACTAACAGTCTGGAGAGTTACAATGCACGCATCTCCTCGGCAAAGAGAAAAACCACTCACTTCTGCGTCTCCTCTTCCTCGCATTAAATCTTTGTTTGCTTGAAGTATTTGCTTCCCAGGTCGCAGTGTCGCACGCACCACCAGTCCTGTCTTGTCAGCCGGGTTCCATTTCTCACTGATTTAGGCGGCGGCGGCATCAACAAATTAGAAAAAAAATAATAGCTAGACCTGCATGTTATTGACTGTCTGTCATATTCCACTTTACAGATATAAAGAAACTCCTTTAGATAAATCTGATTCCTGGGTGCATCCAGTGGCTGATTCTGTGCCTCATTAATCATTGTTAGGACTCTCCCAGTTAACATGACATACTATGGAAATAAGAGTGTATAAATCATCGCAGACACTGGTAGAACTCCTCGGGGGACCAGGACAGCTATTTTACATATGAAATGGGAATCACAGCATTTTCACAGGTGGTAACAGTAGGAAAAGATTCTGTGTTAAACGTTATGGGTGGATGGTCTCAGGAGAAGCTCCTCACTTAGGAGGCCTATTTACTAAACTGCGTTAAGAGCTAACAGGCATTTAAAATGACAAACCAGGCTTACCGCACAATGCTTTCATGTGTTTTGCAGTAATTTGCCTGCCAGCACACAGTTAGCAAGTGCTATTAGTTTTGGGGGCTTATTTTTGGGAGGGGGCATGTCACGGGTGTGAAATCCAAACACAAAAAAAATTGGTATAAAACAATGATAAGATCTCCTTGAACCCAGCCAGCAACTAAGAGAAGCAAGTGTACCTCCAATGACTAGCAATTTAACTAAAATATAAATAAATACCTAGAAACAATCAGAGCACAAATCAGTACGGGCCCAGTACCCTTGTGACAACCATTGGCCCGGGCAGGTATTTATGAAGTGACTAGCACTTAGAAATCAATCTAAATATGTCCTGCCCCGTACATCATTTTGTCCTCATGTGTTTAATATGGAAATAATAAATAAATAAAGTGGTACACGAACACCTCTGGGCTAGTGAAAAAAGGAGAAGGTATCACTCAAAAGAGACTCTCCAAAAAGTACTAGAGAATCACAAGAAATCAAAAAAATAATAAAAATAATGATGCAATCCTCGATCTTATCCCAAAATTTCCATGTAACAGAATCCACAAAAAATATGAGGTAAATATAAATCAATCAACGAAACAAATCCATGGAAAAAGTGAAACTACCACACAAAAAAATCCAGAGCCACAAAGGCTCACCAGTATATAAACGAGTTATAAAAGTACTTAGCGGAAACAGCTGATGCAAATCCAGAACGGAACAATGTCCGTTCCGTGTCGCTGTTCAACTCTGCTCGCATAGATGTGTTAGCCAGCTAGTGCATTCACATTAGCCACATTAGTGCATGCTTACTGGATAACACTAAATATGCAGGTCTTGATTCTATAAATGGCGACTATGATAGGCACTGCTAGACACCCTAATCATGAACCCCTGGCAATGCTTAACTACAATTCGCGCCAAACTTAGTTGATTTTTTAATAGATTAACTCAGTGGTCTCAAACTTGGGGCCCGGGGGCCACATGCGGCCCACCAGGTACTATTTTGAGGCCCTCAGTATGTTTATCATAATCACAAAAGTAAAACAGTTTCTTGATCATATGTCTCTTTAGCTATAAATGACAATATTTTTTCTCACACCAGGCTATCACTTTTAAGCATGTTTCTGTTCATTTTGGTACGATTCACGTATATATAGTAAATTACGTGAATTATGAAAAGCTATATATATATGTATAGTGAATTACGTGAAAATTATGAAAAGATGAAGAATGTATATATATACATTTTTCATCTCTTCATAATTTTCACATAATTCACATAATTATAATCTATGACAAAAAGATATATCACCCCCCTCCCATAATTATATCTAAAAACTACACTCAAATTGAGAAATTGAAAAATACATTCCAACCTGCCCTCCTGACCACCCACCCTGGACGTGTACGCCCAAAGGACATAATCAGCAATCACTCTTTGCAAAATTTTGTCAATGGCTCCCAAATCTTCAGAAACGTCTTTTAATATCCCTGATGTATGGCCATATTACGTTCCATCTTAAAAATATGACAGAGAGACTCCCATCAAAAGGAATAGTTCAGTCTATCACAGTTTTTCCAATTCCTTAGAATAAGCTGTATGGCAAACCTTTGTCATAATAAATAGAAGTTTATTATTATGGGATGATATTTGGCTTTTAGCTCTCATCATAGTGCCAAATAGCACGGTGTCATATGTAAGTGCCAGTGGATTTTCCATTACTTTGTTTACCTGATCCCAAATGGATCTCCAAAATTGAAGTATCAAGGGACAATAAAATAATAAATGATCTAATGTCCCAGGTTCGAGATGACAGTGCCAACACCTATTAGACTTGGAACTATCTAATTTCTGTAACCGAACTGGGGTCCAAACTGCTCTAAGTAATTTTAAAAAAACAAACCAAGTTTGTCTCATAGCTTGTGTGACCATTTTGAAAGTTTATTGACGTCCCCAGGCTGTCACCCTTCTCACCTCCCCGTTCTGATAGCCCCAACCAAGACTCCTTCTAGAGCCCTGTATCAGGGACTCTAAATCTATCCAGGCATCATGGTCTCCTTCCTGCGGCATCCCCAACCTCAGCTGGTGCAGAGTCTGGAAGGCCTGACCCACACACTAAACTGAGGACCTGGTGAAGGACAACTTGCAAGGATAATGATCCTCAGGTCAACCCTTTTTTTCAGTTCCTTAGAAGCAGTGGCTCTCAACCCTGTCCTGGGGGACCCTCAGCCAGTCGAGTTTTCAGGATATCTCTAATGAATATGCATTAACCGAAGCACTAATAATCAGGATTTATAACCTAATCAGTAGCTTACAAATTTGCTTCCTATACACAATACAAGTTATTTAATAAAACTATATCGGCTTGAATCAATAATTTTTAATCGAACTCATACAAAATTTGTTATTTGTTTTACACTTATAATATTCATATAATCGATATACCGTAATTAACTTTCCTATCGTGAGCCTCAAAACAACAAAACATACATCATAATCAACCATCCCGCGCACATCCCATTCGTTATAACATAGCAGCAATTACAATATAGCAACATGTACTTGCTCTTGTTAACCATCAATTAATTTCAGTCCTGAAGAGGGGTATTTCTCCGTCACTCACTCTGTCTCGGTGTATTAACAGTGAACAGGCATAAATTGCCTTCCATCAGTGCTCTTCATTTAAATTCACTGTTCCCCTCTTCCACGTCTCATGTCCGTGGCGTTGCTTATGCCGGTGAACAAACAACCCAGAGGATCCCTTCTTAACCCTGTCCCGAGGGACCCCCCAGCCGGGGTTCCAGGATATTCCTAATGAATATGCATGAGTACATATTTGCATGCCGGTCTCCACTATTGTAGGCAAATCTCTCTCATGCATATTCATTAGGAATATCCTGAAACCCCGGCCGACTGGGGGGGTCCCTCGGGACAGGGTTACAAACCACTGCTCAGAAGGGATCCTCTGGAGACAGATCGCTTCACAAAACTCAAAATCAGTAGAGGGAAAATTAGCCTTCTCTCTGTCTTTTCACTGATTTCTTTTCTCGCCTTCCCTTTCTTTCTTCAAAAACTGGAGCAGTTGAGTACATCAAATGTTTTCCTTGCAGCTATCGTGTCTGTTTAATTATTAAGGGAAGTCAAGCAGCATGTAGGCTGAGAGGAAATGGTACATGGCAGCCTCTGGCTGAGCCAGTGTGACGAGAATCCTGGGCCTTGAACACAGCATGCCATCCTCATCTGTGCAGCGTAATTTACTTATGAGGCCCTTTCACCTCCCATTTTTAAGTTTGTAAATTACATGAGAGATAATAAAATACATCATTACTGTGATATATATCAATATGTTAAATGAAACATGTTGTTATTGGTACTAACCTTATAAAAAATGTGACACGGATAATAAATAAAAAAACGTCGAGAACACTTATTTGGACATTTATTCTCAGCACCATATATAGCACTTGTAGCAATAACTAATCAAACATAACACACAACATTGCCCCTTCCTATGTCCATAGTGCCCCCAGTATGTCCTTCCTCACCTCACCCTCCCTCCGATGCCCATCTGCCTCCCTTCCTCCCTTCCACTGAATCCCCCCCCCCCCCCAATGCCAGTCTGGGCCGCCCTGTCCTGACGGATCCACGTTTTGCCTCTCTCTCCCGCAGGGCTGGGGAGAGCTTTGCCCAGCTGTTTCCGGACTGACGTCTTTCCCTCCCCGATCCTCTTCCCAGGGCGAGAAAAATAAAGGAAGAAGCCGAGTCGGCGCCCCGTTGCGGCTGGAGCCGGTTCCGATCCCGAAGCATAGAATTTCTCCTATTTTCGGTTCAGTGTTTTAGTGTTCACTGTTTTTAGAATAGTGTAATTTTAATTTTGATAACAATTTCAATGTAGATCTTGAGGCCCTAGGCTGAAGCCTAGTTAGCCTATAGGAAAATCCGGCCCTGAGCATAAAGCATAGCCTGGCAAGAGCATTCATTTGTGCAACATAAGATTTTATCAGGAGCCAGAGCTTGGGAGATTACAGAGACACAAGGAAAGGGACCTCTTGTCACAGCTTTGATGAGGGGCTTACAATGCGATTAGAACATTAAGATGCTGTCTCTGCCTCTGTCCTCTACTGGGCCTCCTCTCAACTGGTGGCTCCAGATGACATCTATGGGGAAACAGGCAATGTGTAGGTGGGCAGCGTCCGTAGGTCTTGTCTTAAAATGCTTAGATTCCCGGTGCTGTAGAACTGATTTTTAGATGTGTATCTTGGACTCTGCTTCCTTTCTACCTTTGTTTATTAATGTGGTCCTGCTTCTTTGGCACGGAGGGGGGTGTGAAGGCTCAGCACATCGTTTGGACTCCTCCCTAACGTGATAGTAGACAGAACACCCACACTAGACAGCGGTCAGGTTCTCAATCTTAAGTCTAAAATCTGAGTCGCATAATGGGGTTCCACTTTGTAATCATCAGTGACATACTCCCTTCAGTGCTTTTGTTTTTTTTTGGGGGGCATTTGCGTTCAGTGTTGAGCAGAAGTGCGTCAGAGGCTGTTTGTGACAGTGTGTATAGCCTTCATCTGTCCAGTGTTTCCTGAAGTCTTAACATGTTTCTATTGTCCTGAGCTAAACATGGATTTTAAAAGCATTGAAGTATCCCACTGAGCAGCTTTTGACTATAAAATCACAGGGGCACCTCCAAACCGCTGGGAGGATTTCATTTTCATTTTTACAGAAGGGGGGACTTGCTGCCTAGGGAGAGTATTTCTAATACCTCATAACTAATGATGGTGCTTTTCATAAACTAGGCAAAGTGAAATCTAGCGGTGTACTTGGCTAGTTCTCACTTTAGTTTTGTGCTAGCTCTTTAAAAGGTAGCTGAATGTACTCCATGATCGTATAGATTGATGGGGGGGGGGGGGGCAGAGGAGGGCTTTTGACAAATTTGATAAAGATAACTGGCCATGTATTCTTAAGAGGCAAGAGCTGGTACTCAGTGCACTTATATGTACTGTTCATGACCAGAAGCAGCCAAAGTATGCTTAGATCTGTCCCTGGGCTGACTTGTGCCAGCATTCCTGGCTGTGGGTGTCAGGAAAGTGTACCTATAATCTAGACATATCGGTGTCTTCCACCATTGGTGGCAGTGTAAAAGCTCCTTCCTCTTAGAATTAATTCCCTCCCCCCCCCCCCCCAAGCCTTCTTTGGAATGAAAGGGAACTCTGGGGGTGTCTCTTAAAATTGCTTGCATGAGCCTGCATTTTGGCCCGGGGTTGAAACATCATGCATCTGGAGGGACAGGAGTTGAGGTTGAGACCAGTAGAAACAAACTTCAAACTCCCACCGCAAAGGTTAAATTAGTGCTATACCTTTATCCAAAAAAATAATTTCTGTATTGTGACTGAACTTACCAGTGTGTAAATTTTTCATGTCCTTTGGACAGTATTTAAAATTTTGCAGTTCCTAGCTGTGAGCATGTTTTTCTAATGTCATCAGACCATTTTTGTATATTGTAAAAATCATTTTTTATATTGGTAATTTAGATCTAGAAATAAAGCACTTGGGAGCTTGAAAAAAAAAAAAAAAAAGAACATTAAGATCTACCGATCAACATCTACTTTCAATTCCATCTCTTAAAATTATAAATACAAGACGCCAATTTATCTTTTCCGTCACTGCTCCCCAAACTTGGAATTCTTTACCTCATCACTTGAGACAAGAAGTCAATTTAGAGAAATTCAAAAGTAACCTGAAAACCTTTCTATTCAATGATGCCTTCTTAAATTAACTATTAATTTCATCATAAATCAATTTCAGGACCAAGCTTTACCCATTCCTCATGTTCCTTCCCTAAATGTGATTCCCATCTTTATTTTATATTGTAACTTCTTGCCTGCCCTTTCCCTTATGTTTCCAGTATTGTTATTTTTTGTCTTAAGTCTAGTCAACTTTTCTTAATGTATTACTATGTTTTAATGTAATTTTTAATGTACATCGCTTTGAATTAAGAAATAGCGATTAATCAAAATTGAATTAAACTTGAAACTTGATGTAAATGTGAAAAAGCTGAGTCCTCCCAGGCAGAAAAGAACTACATAATTAACATAAAAGGCGCCCCAATGCCACAAGATGAGAGTCTATCTATCTATTTATTCATTCAATTTTCTATACCGTTCTCCCCAGGGAGCTCAGAACGGTTTACATGAAATTATTCATATGGATTTATATCCTGTTCTCCCCAAAGAGCTCAGAATGGGTTACAGTTTACATACAGTCATAGTGTTACAATGTACCATTTCATAAGATTATTCTTAGCACATTGTTTCAAGTTACTCCATTCATAATTTTGCCCTCCTCAAACTGCTATAATGTATCATATACATTCCATAATTCCTATGTGATGAGGTGTATGTCTATCGTGACCATTTATTGTTTTCATCAAAAGGGGACATCTATTAATTGTCAGTCCCGCCCCCAAACCCACCCTAACTCCGCCCCCCAATTTCTTCCATTTATTTTTCATGTACACATAATATCTTATTAATTCATAATGGTAACCATAAATTTTTTTAAAAAAAACTACAAAGCTCACTATATGCAGAGAAAATGTTAATTATCATTTATATTTGAGGGGGTTTCAAAGATGTCAAGGCAGATGACTTTAAAATATGCAATGTCACCTCAGTAACTATAGAAAAATAGACAAATATAGTACAAAATATAGACAGCAGATATAAATTCTCAAAACTGACACATTTTGATCACTAAATTGAAAATAAAATCATTTTTTTTTTTACTTATGCTGTCTGGTGATTTCATGAGTCTTTGGTTGCGTTTCCTTCTGACTGTGTGCCTTTCTTTCATTTATTTTTTTCTGCACTCAGGCCCAACAATTGTCCCTTTCTATTCCCTCCCA
Organism: Geotrypetes seraphini; assembly: GCF_902459505.1. NCBI lineage: Eukaryota > Metazoa > Chordata > Amphibia > Gymnophiona > Dermophiidae > Geotrypetes > Geotrypetes seraphini. The sequence goes on from NC_047091.1 coordinate 18,777,320, forward strand.
CCCTTCCTTAGTGCCCCAGTGCCTCCTTCCCATGTTCTTAGTGCCCCCAGTGCCTCTTTCCCATGTCCTTAGTGTCCCTAGTGCCTCTTTCCTATGTCTCTCTCACTGCCTTCCAGATTTTGTCCCACCCCCACCCCAGAAGCCAGCCTGCCTGCCTGTCTACCTCCCTCCCTCCCTCCCTGGCCAAAGCCAGCCTGCTTGCCTGTCTACCTCCTTCCATCCCTGCTGTGCAAAAAAAAAAAAAGCCTCCCTCCTTCCTTTCCCCGGTCCACTGCTATCTACCTCACTGCTGCTGCTGCCACTAATTGCCAACACGAAGTCTTCTTTCCGACGTCAATTCTGACGTCGGAGAGGACATTCTGGGCCTTGAGTAGGAAGTTCAATGTGGCAAAGAGACAGTGGGAATTGGATCCAAGAGAATTGGTCAAATGGGTAAAGTAGTCGGTTTAACGGATGGCCACCAGGATGGTCTCGGGGCTCAAGGGTCTCTTGTACGAAGCAAGACTGAACAAATTGCAGCTCTACACTCTCGAAGAACGTAGGGAGAGGGGAGACATAATTGAGACATTTAAATACGTCACCGGACGTATCGAGGTGGAAGATGATATTTTCTTTCTCAAAGGACCCTCGGCCACAAGAGGGCATCCGCTCAAACTAAGGGGCGGGAAATTTCATGGCGACACCAGGAAGTACTTCTTCACTGAAAGAGTGGTTGATCATTGGAACGAGCTTCCAGTACAGGTGATTGAGGACAACAGTGTGCCAGATTTTAAGAATAAATGGGATGCCTATGTGGGATCCCTACGAGGGTTGAGTCAAGGAATTAGGTCATTAGGTGCAGGATCTCTAGGAGAGTAGACTTAGGGGGGTGGGTCAGTAGAGTGGGCAGGCTTGATGGGCTATGGCCCTTTTCTACCGTCATCTTTCTATGTTTCTATGTCTTGTTTTGCAAGTGAAAGAGCAGATTGGAGACATTGTGGTGTGTCCTGCGTGGGTAGAGTAAGGATCGATTAGGAGGGCCAGGATTGGGATTGATGTCCCCAGCAGAGAGCCAAAGGAGGAGCGAGAGGATACAGAGGAGAGGCACGATGACTGTGCCGCAGACGAGGTGCACTCAGAAAGAATGGGGATGGTTGAATGAGAGGAAGAAAATGTTGAAATTGCAAACTAAGAAGAAGGTGGAAGGCAGAAGGGAAGGTGAGGTGATGAATTCAGAAGGTGGAATGCAGCCGCCAAATGCCTACTGTACCCAACTGTATACCACACCAATAGCCCTTATGCATATAGGTGTCACCTATATAATGGTACAATAGGTTTTTGGTGGGCTTATACCTTCCAACACAAAAGTAGTAATTAAAGTGGAGTATGTGCCATGGTCCCCTTCTCTGCAGTCCACTGCATTGACCATAGGTTACTCCAGACACTTTCTTGTTGCTCTACTAGGAATGGACATGACATCTGCAGCCGGCACACAGGCAGGTATGTACTGTTGCACTTACATCTTTGGGAGGTGGGAGGAGTTCAGTGACCACTGGGAGAATGTGGGAGGGTCATGACTACATCTCTCCGGGGGTCATCTTGTCAATTTGGCCTCTTTTTGGCACTTAGAAACATAGAAACGTGATGGTAGATAAAGGCCAAATGGCCCATCCAGTCTGCTCATCCACAGTTACCATTATCACTTCCTCTCCCTATTGGCTAAGGCTCTTCACATTTACATCTCCTTTTCCTTTAGGCTAAGACTCTTAGCACTTGCATTGTGATGTCATAGAACTTTATGGTTATAGAAACAGTAACATGAAGGCAGATAAAGACCTCTGCCCAGCCACAGTAACCATTATCTTGTTCTATCTCTGAGAGATCTTACGTGCCTATCATTGTTAAAAGAGGTCTAGCCCCAAATGCCCAAACTGTGCCCTGGATGTACTCTAAAAGGTTTGATTGTGGCAGAAAATTGTCTAGAATGTAATGGCACTCAGTCTCACAAATCTAGCGATAGACAAAAGAATAGACTGGTATATGAAATGTCTATGCAAGTGGAGCTCTCAGATACCTACACCGTCAAATCATATACGATTGTTCAGACGGCTGTTGTAGGTATAGATATCAATCATCGAGCTCTACTTATTAAAGTGCTATAGATAAGTGCAACAAGCTTAAAACAATAAAGTGCTCATACAATTCAGATTCAAAAAGGCACTTATCTTCACAAATTGGCTCTCGTATCGTGCCGAGTCCAAAATATTCTGTGCCCAACGGGACCCGTTTCGCCTTAATAATGGCTTCTTCAGGGGTCTAAAACATTGTGCTGTTCCTACAGCGTCTTTGGCGAAACGGATCCCGTTGGGCCCGAAACGGTGTTCTTCCACCGCCGGTCCGCAGTGCAATCGATGTGGCGTTATCTTCGGGCCAGCTGCCACATTGCACAAGGCCGCGGTCAGCGGCTCCTATGTGCATCCTGCGCCTGAACTGCAATCCTCTCTGACATCGCAAATCAATGCCTGCACTAACCGCTAACGCGTCCATGCGTTTCTGCCACATGCACACATTAGCGTTTAGCTTGTGATTAGCGTGCACTAATATTTAATGCACACTAAAAAGCATCGCACAGCTTAGTAAAAGAGGGAGTTAGTTTTTGGTCCGGTATTTGCATGGGATTATTTGTTTTCTGGGAGGAATGAATGTTGAGAAGCATACAGTGTGCTTTGTGTAGTTTAGTTTTGTGGTTAACCATTATGTGTTGTTAATAAGATTATATTGTGTATGTGTGTATGAAAAATGAATGGAAAAAATAGTGTTACAATTAGTACTATTAAGGGGGTGGAGATTGGGTGGAGAGGGGCGGGGTCTGTCCTATGACTTAGCCCAGTGCTCTTCAATTGACGGTCCGCAGACTGGTGCCGGTCCACAAAATAATTCTTTTATTTCCGCCGGTCCATAGGTGTAAAAATGTTGAAGGACACTGGTCTAGACCATAAGCCCATCTTAGGCCCTCCCACACCGTGCCTCCTACATGCCCCCTTGAGATCTAGATGAACTGCAAATGAACAATAAAGATATCTGTCTAGAAAATAGGTTTCAAAAATAGAAAATTGGACAGATTTGGAAAGAAAAACATCCATCTGTCCCTTTATGTCACTTTCCTTTTTGAAAATGAGCCCCCATAGGCGTCTAACTCCGACGGTTAGGCTACTACAACCTTTTGAAAACTGTCCCGTGTAGGTATTAAATTATCCAATTTTGCAATGCTGCCTCAATCTTATGGTTTTCTGATAGGATTCATTGGCTTAATTGATAGAATGCATCATATTGAAACACAAAAATTATTAGGAGAAAGTTGGAATTTTCCATTTCAGAGGGTCTCTCGTGAATCTCAAAATCACTTTCCTAGTACAATGAAATGGCAATGCGGGATATTAAACTTTTCTGCCTTCACATGTTTGACAGCTGCATGCAGACCGGTGTCTAAGGCAATTGACCTTGAACTCAGCTTCATTTCTAAATTAAGCGAGCACACATACTGTATGATTTTCATGTAAGATGGAAGCTGAAGACAATGGAATTTTAATGATGTCTCATAACAATCAATGTGCTCCGATATCATTTCTGCTGAAGACGGTGCTGGCAATCATGTCCAATTCACTATTTATAATGGCCTCTATTAGTGGTAATTAGGAGAGAGAGATGCACAGACTTGGGGAAGGAGAGGAGAAAGACTTTGGACCACCAGAGGGGGAGAGAGGGAAGAGATGCTGCACAGGGAAGGAGAGGAAAGGGAGAGAGAGGGAGGAGATGCTGCACAGGGAAGGAGAGGAAAGGGAGAGAGAGGGAGGAGATGCTGCACAGGGAAGGAGAGGAAAGGGAGAGAGAGGGAAGAGATGCTGCACAGGGAAGGAGAGGAAAGGGAGAGAGAGGGAGGAGATGCTGCACAGGGAAGGAGAGGAAAGGGAGAGAGAGGGAGGAGATGCTGCACAGGGAAGGAGAGGAAAGGGAGAGAGAGGGAGGAGATGCTGCACAGGGAAGGAGAGGAAAGGGAGAGAGAGGGAAGAGATGCTGCACAGGGAAGGAGAGGAAAGGGAGAGAGAGGGAGGAGATGCTGCACAGGGAAGGAGAGGAAAGAGAGAGAGAGGGAGGAGATGCTGCACAGGGAAGGAGAGGAAAGGGAGAGAGAGGGAAGAGATGCTGCACAGGGAAGGAGAGGAAAGGGAGAGAGAGGGAGGAGATGCTGCACAGGGAAGGAGAGGAAAGGGAGAGAGAGGGAGGAGATGCTACACAGGGAAGGAGAGGAAAGGGAGAGAGAGGGAGGAGATGCTGCACAGGGAAGGAGAGGAAAGGGAGAGAGAGGGAGGAGATGCTGCACAGGGAAGGAGAGGAAAGGGAGAGAGAGGGAAGAGATGCTGCACAGGGAAGGAGAGGAAAGGGAGAGAGAGGGAGGAGATGCTGCACAGGGAAGGAGAGGAAAGAGAGAGAGAGGGAGGAGATGCTGCACAGGGAAGGAGAGGAAAGGGAGAGAGAGGGAGGAGATGCTGCACAGGGAAGGAGAGGAAAGGGAGAGAGAGGGAGGAGATGCTGCACAGGGAAGGAGAGGAAAGGGAGAGAGAGGGAGGAGATGCTACACAGGGAAGGAGAGGAAAGGGAGAGAGAGGGAGGAGATGCTGCACAGGGAAGGAGAGGAAAGGGAGAGAGAGGGAGGAGATGCTGCACAGGGAAGGAGAGGAAAGGGAGAGAGAGGGAGGAGATGCTGCACAGGGAAGGAGAGGAAAGGGAGAGAGAGGGAGGAGATGCTGCACAGGGAAGGAGAGGAAAGGGAGAGAGAGGGAAGAGATGCTGCACAGGGAAGGAGAGGAAAGGGAGAGAGAGGGAGGAGATGCTGCACAGGGAAGGAGAGGAAAGAGAGAGAGAGGGAGGAGATGCTGCACAGGGAAGGAGAGGAAAGGGAGAGAGAGGGAAGAGATGCTGCACAGGGAAGGAGAGGAAAGGGAGAGAGAGGGAGGAGATGCTGCACAGGGAAGGAGAGGAAAGGGAGAGAGAGGGAGGAGATGCTACACAGGGAAGGAGAGGAAAGGGAGAGAGAGGGAGGAGATGCTGCACAGGGAAGGAGAGGAAAGGGAGAGAGAGGGAGGAGATGCTGCACAGGGAAGGAGAGGAAAGGGAGAGAGAGGGAAGAGATGCTGCACAGGGAAGGAGAGGAAAGGGAGAGAGAGGGAGGAGATGCTGCACAGGGAAGGAGAGGAAAGAGAGAGAGAGGGAGGAGATGCTGCACAGGGAAGGAGAGGAAAGGGAGAGAGAGGGAAGAGATGCTGCACAGGGAAGGAGAGGAAAGGGAGAGAGAGGGAGGAGATGCTGCACAGGGAAGGAGAGGAAAGGGAGAGAGAGGGAGGAGATGCTACACAGGGAAGGAGAGGAAAGGGAGAGAGAGGGAGGAGATGCTGTACAGGGAAGGGGAGGAAAGGGAGAGAGAGGGAGGAGATGCTGCACAGGGAAGGAGAGGAAAGGGAGAGAGAGGGAAGAGATGCTGCACAGGGAAGGAGAGGAAAGGGAGAGAGAGGGAGGAGATGCTGCACAGGGATGGAAAGAGAGATGCAAGAAATGCTGTTTAAGAAAAGTTGGGAATAAGGGAGAAGACAGAGGGAATAAGCTGCTTTTTTCTGTTATAAGTTATCTAAGTGGTTTAGAATCAGGTACTCAAGCATTTTTCCATATCAGTCCCGGTGGGCTCACAATCTACCTAACATACCTGGGGAAATGGAGGATTGAGTGACTCGCTCAGGGTCACAAGGAGCAATGTGGGATTCGAACCCACAACCTCAGGGTGCTGAGGCTGGAGCTCTAACCTCTACCACACCCTTTTAGATGCACCAATGTATTCTGCATAACATCGATGGATTACAAAGAAATGTATATTGGTACCGAATCCCAGGATGTGTCACAATAGAAAAACTTGTTCTGAGGAATTCTGCAATGTAACTATGGAAAATCTAACCTGTACACTGTCTTCGTGCCAAATTAGGATAAAACTTGTACTGGAAAACCTGCGCTGTAAGGATAACTATGCAAAATTGTAACCTGTAAACTGTATATTGTGGAGCTCATAATCAAAACCTAAACACGTCTAAAAACCTGCCCGAGTCGGACTTGGACGACATAAAAGATAGATCATCCAAGTGCCAATAATCAAACTGACTTTCTTTTTTTTTTTTTTTTTTTAAGTTCATTAGTTTTTATTGAATATTATAAGAAATTTACAGAAAGCAGTTCAAACACACAAAATCTGAATAAGACACAATGGTGTAGAAAAAGTCTATGTCTACAATCATTTACATACAACCAGATTAATAAAAAGAATCCAGGGTATTTGTAACTGCTAATAGAAGATATATGAAAAGCAGAAAAGCAGAGAAAGTGAAATAAGAGAGAGGGAAAGAAAGAGGGAGAAAAAGAAAAAGAGAGAGATAGATAGATAGAGAGGCAGAAGTGTCTACTGGTTAGAATGCCAATATAAACAACTGGGTATAATTCAAAAAGAATGTTCCTAAAGGGCCATGACAACAGAGTAACACATAAAGGAACAATGTCTGCTTCAAACGTCTTTTATCATACAGTGGTGCTCAGATTCCAAGATGGAAGGTTAAAGAACTCAATAAGGGCAAAAGCCCTAAAGAGACTTAAATGGTATCGATCATTGCACCGGGTTGTAAAAGATGTTATGAAGTACTAATAGTTGGTTTTATAAAGTTCATAAATCCAAAGATTGCAAAAAGGTTAATAGTCCGATTTTTAAGCAACTTTGTATAGTTAAAGCTTCAATGAAGTAAATAACTTAGCTGAGATATAGAGAATGCATAGGTGTAGCTGGGTCCTGACGCGTTTCGCCGCTCTGGCTTCTTCAGAGAACCCACTCGCAATCAATATATTCACTGCTTGTTTTCAATATAAGTCTGTTGATTCTGTAATCTTTCAGTTTCCTGTGACGTCACAGGAAACTGAAAGATTACAGAATCAACCCCACCTGGATGTGTAAGGAAATGCAACAAAAATTACGCCCCCTCCTTCTAGCATATTTCAAGGGTACTTAGCTTTTAATTGTGGTCTTCTTTGAAGGGTTAGATCTGTTTCATATCATTTTTTATTGTTTAGCTTGCGCTAAATCGATTTAATGTATGCTAAACACATCTAGTGAACACAGGGCGCTATTTGCATTTGTATGTATTTTTACATTCATTCGTTTTTCTTTTTTCTCTTTCTCCATTTTGTTGCTCATATTTTCCTTCATTATTTAAATTTGATGCTATTATTTATGTATTATCATAACACTGGTTCTCCTTTTTTTCTTTTTCTTTCTTTTCTTTGCACTACCTTATTGGCTTATGTTCCGTCACAGTTCGTTCATATTTAACACTAGCAGTCATTTATTATCAAATTCTGTCTTTTCTGCACGCATTTTTATTGATATTGCATGCGTACTTATCACCTTTTAAAACATATATTTGTCCTCATGCTTTTAATTTTTTAATATTATAGTCTATGGTCAAATTGATCATCTTGTTGTCTTATTCTTATTATTTGTTATCTTTTCACTTTTATTATTATTACAACTGTTTATATTATTGTATTTTTAATATTGTGTTTTATGTTATATCTGTACCTAATAGGACCCCTGATGAAGGTTGTCCGAAACACGGACCGTGTTGGGTCCCCTGTTTGGTAAAAAGGTTTTAATATATAGTTTGCTTGTCACAATAAAATTTGCCTACATCGTTGTACATATCTGCAGTTTTGGTTTGTTTGTTCCTAATATTATAATTAAGAAATTTTAATAATCAAAATACATTTCCCTCCCCCCACCCCACCCCCGAATGTGTAAGGAAATCCAACAAAAAATACGCCCCCTCCTTCTAGCATATTTCAAGGGTACTTAGCTTTTAATTGTGGTCTTCTTTGAAGGGTTGGATCTGTTTCATATCATTTTTTATTGTTTAGCTTGCACTAAATAGATTTAATGTATGCTAAACACATCTAGTGGACACAGGGCGCTATTTGCATATGGACTGAGCTTGCACCTGTTCACTAGCAGTCTGAGTCAAGTATAATGGGTATTTTTGCTGGTCCCTGGAATGCTTACAACCTACCAAATGCAGTGAAGGGTTAAATGACTTTCCCACGAACACAGGGAGCAGTGGTGGGCTTTGAACTCTGTTGGTTGTTAACCTACTCCTGCACCACTACACCTCCATTCAACTGATTACTGGAGGAAAGGCTGTGGCTCCGTGGTTGAGCTTCTGCCTCTGCACCCAGAGGTTGTGAGATAAACTCCCAGTGCTGTTTCTTGTGACCCTGGGCAAGTCACTTAGGACCAAATTTTGTAACCGGCGGCTAATGTTAGGCAGCAAGCCCAATTAAAAATATGCGACGCCTACAACTGTTGCAGAATGCGGCAGTCAGACTAATCTTTGGACTAAAATAATTTGACCACGTGACACCCTACTACCGGCAGCTACATTGGCTGCCGATGAAGGCACGCGTAAAGTTCAAATTTGCCTGTTTCTGCTTTAAAGCATTACATGGACTTGCCCCCAAATACATTACTGACCTTTTCTCCTTCTCAACCAACAGACACAAGAGAAGTTCACATTCCAACTTCGTTCCCCCCCCCCAGTGAGAGGTTGCAAACTGAAAAAAACACCATGAATTCCTTCTCTCACACCAAGCAGCATCATGGGGTAAAGACCTAGAACAATTACTTTCGCCCTCTACTTATGAGGAATTTAGGAAACCTGTTCTTAAAACATCTTGACAACTGATCCACTTATCTCTTTCCTCTCAATAGCGACCTACTGTCCTTTTGATCACTTTTCTCCTCAACAATGAATTTCCTGTCTAATTACTTCTCTTTCTTCTTCCCCTCTTGAAGTCAGTCAGTTTGTACCTTTGCTTAATCTTTTGTAAACCGCATAGAACTTCACGGTATTGCGGTATATAAGCTGTTATTATTATTATTATTATTTAAGCTTCTTAATCAGCAATAATTGAAACTTAGGCGCTTATCAAGGAAGAGTGATTCTGTAACAAGGCGCCTCTAAAAATTTAGGCGGCCTTCAGAAAAAAAATAGGCGCTATGCATGATAGGCGAGGGCGTGGCTACGTGTGAGGCGCCTTGTTACAGAATCGCTGCTCTTAAGCCGCCTAACTTTTAGTTGTGCCAAAAGCTGGCCTATTTAATTGGGCGCCTCCAAAACCGGCGCCCAAATAGGTGCAGCTCAGCGCGATTCACTAAACAGCACCCCGCTGTACTTGAATCGCGCTGAACGGCGCCTAAATCGGTGCCTAACGTTTGGGCGCTTCTGACAGAATTTGCCCCTTCATCCTCCAAAGCCCACTGCAACGCTACCCTACTTGCCTGGACGTCACAAACCTTTCCAGAAGCTTAGCGTAATCCAAAACAGCCGCCGTTAGGCGAATATTCAACTTGAAAAAGTCTGACCGTGCTATTCCTTTTTATCGCACACTTCACCGGCTGAAAATGGAAAAACCGAGTATTATTCAAACTAGGCTGTCTCTTTTGCAAAGCACTTAAGCCCAAATTCTATAAGCAGCGCCTACTTAGGTGCCGTTCAGCGTGATTCAAGCGCAACTGGGTGCTGTTTAGGGAATCACGCTGAGCGGCCCCTATTTTGGAGGCGCCCGGTAAATGGGCCAGCTCTAGGCACACTTAAAAGGTAGGCGCATAGCTGAGCACTTAAGCGCGCTTAAGAGCAGCGATTCTGCATCAAGGCGCCTAACATGTAGCCACGCCCACGCCTAGCATGCATAGCGCCTATTTTTTTTGAAGGGCGCCTAAATTTTTATAGGCGCCTTGTTACAGAATCGCTTTTTTTCTCGATAGGCGCCTATGTTTCAATCAAATGCTGATTAAAAAGCTTAATTGAGATTGTCATTCAATTGAGATGAGCGCCTATCTAATTAGGCGCCTCCACAGTCGTCGCCTACCTTTAGCCGCTGCTTATAGAATTTGGGATTTAATGGATTGCTACCCTCCTGCCTTACCAATCAGTTTTCCTTCTCCAGACCCGGGCGAACCGCAAGACCTCAATCATATTTTACCTTTCAATTAGTTAAAGGTTCAGCCCACAAGAGATTCTTATCCAAGCTCCTCGCCTACCAAGCAGCCTCAGAAGATCCAGTTTGGAGTGAAATGTTTGACTTTCTTATGGCAGCGACGCTTGGGACTGAATTAACTCTCGGCAGCATTTTTTTATTTTTTATTTTTTTTTCCTTAAAGGGGTAGTAGCTGTGAGTGCTGAATTTGGAATATATTATGGAAAATGAACCCAATTGCTGGTTTCCCTTATTGAGCATTGAGGATATTCTTATGGAATTAAAGGCCAGGCACATATGAAGAGAGTTGGGCAGACTCCATCTAGTTTCTCGCTCGGCTGGATATGGGAATCCTCATGCCCCATGGCACTATGCACAGCTCGGCATTTTTTTTAGTAATAGAAGGTTAGCTTCTAAAGGCCAGATTCTGTAATTGGCGCTTAAAGTTAGGCACCCATTACAGAATCGTCTGAGCCCAAAGTGGGCGGGCCTGTCTCTTCCCTCCCCACCAGCCCGTTCAGCAGCCTCACTCTTTCCCTCCCTTCCCATCCACCCCCAACCCATGCAGCATTTGTTTCTTTTCAAGTTGCCAGCAGCAGTTAAGAACATAAGACTAGCCTTACTGGGCCAGACCAATGGTCCATCAAGCCCGTTCTCAAGGTGGCCAATCCAGGTTCCTAGTACCTGTCCAAAATCCAAAAAGTAGCTCCATTTCATTATCTCAGAGTTTTTGTGCGTTTATTCTGTGCATGTGCCGATTGCTATCGCCAGCGATGGGCACATGCAAATTTAGCAAACCTTCGCTACTCTCTGCCAACCTCATTTGTATGCACGTTTTTTGGAGAATGACTCACTTTAAAAAAAAATTGCTATAATAATAGCTGCAACAGGGCTGGGGGATGGGGTGCTGAGAAGGGGAGATGGTGTTTGTTGTTTTCTGTGTTCATCAATCCAAGAGTACCAGAGAGCTGAGTATTCTGGATGGGTTTTATTGAATATCTTTATCATAAATGTTGTGGAAGGCTTAGGAAGAAATAGTTCTTTTTGTTGATGAATTCTACTGTCTATTATTCAAAGCATTAAATGGCTCCGCCCCCGCCCCCCCTAACTAAACAACCGCCTAAACCAGATCCTCACTTCAAGACAAAGAAGAACTCCGAACCCTTTTGCCTTCCCTCCACTCAAGGGCACTTAGCGCAAAAAGATGTTTGATAACCTTCTGGCGACGCAAGCAGCAAAACTTAACCACTCCATCTCCAACCTGTTGACGGCAACGGGCGACTTCAAAACTTTTCGAAAACAAATCAAAACCCTACTTTTCAAAAAATGTATCCAGATATCTTAACCCAACCTTTCCCCCTCCTCGTAGATAAATTCTCCCCCAAAACTTCCACTTAAATAATCTCTTCCTCTCCAAAACACCAACCAAGTATTCAGATCCCTGAAATGTAATGTAATCTTATTAGTACTCTAACTGTAATCTATTTGTTATATCACACAGTAACATACAGTCAATTTAATATCCAATTTGCAAGTTCTTCCGGAATTAATCCAGCTGCCTCTCCTCCCTTGTAACCAAAAAAAAAAACCCCCAAAACTGTTGAAACTTCACTGGAAATGTCCAGTTAGCTCTTTTGTAATCCGCCTTGAACTGCAAGGTATAGGCGGAATAGAAGTCCCTAATGTAATGTAACTAATCCGCTCCTCAACCTCTTATATGCATTTTTGAAAACTCTTAAAAACATTCCCCTTCTCAAATTAATTATCTTCTTTTACCCCCACCGTTAACTAACAGGTAGCGCGGGTTTTAGCGCCGGCAGGGGCAGTAAGTGCTCCGACGCTCATTGAATTCCTATGAGCGTCGGAGCAGTTGCCGCCGCTGCCGGCACTAAACCCCCCATGCTACGCGTTAGTAAAGGTGGGGGTTAATAACTTCTTTTCCCTCGTGATCGAGCAAACTCTCCCGTTCCTTTCTATTCTTACTTTTCCCTTTAATTTTAATTCGTCTTACTTGATGTTATTATTTCCAATATTTCTGTTGTCTTGTTTTTTTTAATCCTGTAAACCGCTTTGAGTTGTAAGGCTTATGCAGTATATAAATTTTTAAAAAATTATGTTACGTTGTGAATGTCAGCTTTGAAATGCCAAAGCAACAAAAAGGCAGACTGCAAGACTCTTTTTACTGCTGAAACAAAGCGGTGTTATGCTTTGTGTCAATATGAAGAGCAACGACAAGGTGAGTTAGGAAATGTTGGTGTTTCTCCTAGGACAAGCAGGATGAGTCAGCCACATATGGGTGTTGTCCCAACACCTCCCAATTTGTGGATAAGCTCACCAATAGCTCAGAGAGATTTTTTTTTTTTTCTCTGAGCACGTGCAGTGCCCGGGCCCCACTGGGCATGCCCAAGCCCTACCCATTTCCCCCTGCTTCCCCCTAATCCCCAGTCTTTAGTTTCCGCCCGTTCCCATCGGTCGGATTTTTCTACAGCTCTCCATTACAACTTTTCTACTCATCAACTTGAAGATGCCTGAATCATCTAAAGAAACAACTGGGATGCAGGAGGAGGATGAACACACTGGATCCTCATGAATTGTGCGCCTACTGATTGGATCCGGCGCTCGAGGTTTCCGTGTGGCTTGCATTGTGCGCACATGTCACCACGTGCACGCAAGCTAAGGAAGAGGGCACTGAGAGACTTCATGAAGAGAAGTGAGGCCCGAGAATCTTCCTCCAGCAGCCATCCTCATCGGAGCGTAGCAGCGGGCACCTCAGACGTCACTGGGACCAGTGTACCCAACCTCTGACTACCCACCTACTGGAGCTCAGGGCCTTAGGGAATGCCCTCGAAACCTTCAAACAGGCAGGGCAGTCCTCACCCAAACAGAAAACCAGGTGGCCTTGCACTATATCAACAAACAGGGAGGAACAGGGTCAACCTCGCTATGCAAGGAAGCTTGCCACATGTGGGAGTTCTCCAACTCCATTCAATGCCCCATCCAGGCAACTTACCTCCTGTGGGAGCAGAACGACCTGGCAAAAAGACTCAGCCACCAGCTGGATCCCGATGAGTGGTGTCTCAACCCAGCGGCGATGAAGAAGATCTTCAGCACCTGGGGCACACCGAGCATCGACCTGTTTGCAACCGAACCGAACTCAAAATACTCGACCTTCTGCGCAAAGAGATCAACCCATCGCCGTCTCAGCCCCGACGGTCTGTCTGTGAGTTGGAACACCCTAAGTCCTGCAGAAGATTCTTCAGGACAGAGCAACGGTGATCATGATTGCCCTGTTCGGGCTCCTGCAACCATGGTTCCCGTTCCGGCAAGGGATAGCGGTTCACCCACCTCTCCCCACTCCCGATCAGTGCAGTTCTCATTACACAACGCGGGAACCTTACCCTCCACCACGACATGCGTTCCTTAGCCCTGACCGCATGGATGATGAGAGGATGAACCTACCACAAGACGTGGAGCACACTCTTATGGCAGCCAGAAGACCTTCAACCAGAAAATGCTATGGGTTGAAAGGGAGAAGGTTCTGCTACCAGTGCACAGACACGCAGCGAGACCCCTACAACTGCCCCATACCGGACATCCTGCAGTACATACTGAGCTTATCTCAGGGGGACCTAAAACCCACTTCCATCAAGGTCCACCTAAGTGCAATCACGGCATACCACGCTGGCCTAGACAGCAAACCAGTGTCGAGGCATCCAGTAATCACAAAATTTCATGAAGGGACTGTCCAATCTGAACCCACCGGCCAGACCACCACCGCCCGGATGGGACCTCAACTTGGTGCCGCATCATCTCACCTCGACCCCTTCAAACCTTTGGGGGAGGCAGATCCCGTATTCCTGGCTGGGAAAACCCTGACCATCGTGTCTACCAACACACTCCCTCATGAGAACAGGGTGGTACCCAGAACCCACCCCCGATTCTTGCCAAAGGTGGCTTCAGCGTGCCTCCCGTCACTCTACATCTCCCCACAGGGAGGCACACTGCCACCTCAGCAACACCTCCTGGACTGTGTGCGGGCCCTGACTATGCAGCAGATTAGACAAGCCTCAATTGTTCGTCTCCTACGACCAAAACAGACCAGGACTTCCGGCCACCAAACGCAGGCGCTCGCGCTGGATATAAGAGTGCATCCCCTTCACCTATAGAAAAGCGCAGCATCAACCGCAGGTGGGAGCCAACACCCACCAGCGCAGAACCATAGCCAACACAACGGCACATCTGCACCACACACCAATAGGGGACATCTGCGACGCAGCCACTTGGTCCTCCATGCACACCTTCACCAAGCACTACTGCCTCGACATAGCATTCCACGCTCCAAATGCATTCGGCCGAGCAGTCTTGGAAGTGGCTCTTCCCTCCCGGGAGGGACAGCAACCACTAGCACAGCCTTGACAAACACTGATCAAGTAGGGTGTTATAAATATCGACAAACACTGTTCAAGTAGGGTGTTATAGATATTGATTAAGTAGGTCTTCCAGCACTCCTTCCTAGACTGAATGTGGAATAGGCAAGTATGAATTCTCACATGCAAGTACGATTTGTCACTGTTGACCAGTTGGTTTCTCACTGTTCATTGATTGTCATTGACCAATTTCACTGTTCTGTGAGTTAAGTAGGTCTTCCAGCAATCCTGTCTAGACTGAATGTGGAATAGGCAAGTATGAATTCTCATATGCAAGTACGAATTGTCACTATTGACCAGTTATGAACTGTCACCGTTGACCAGTTGGTTTTCTCACTGTTCATTGATTGTCATTGACCAGTTTTCGCTGTTCTGTGAGTTAAGTAGGTCTTCCAGCAATCCTGTCTAGACTGAAGGTGGAATAGGCAAGTATGAATTCTCACATGCAAGTACGAATGGTCACTGTTGACCAGTTGGTTTCTCACTGTTCATTGATTGTCATTGACCAGTTCATTGTTCTGTGAGTATTATTGCTCAGTTAACACAGCACTTTATCTAAAACCTTGTTTCCACAACTTTACCTGCTTTGCCTGATTACCCTGCCCGGCTCGGCCTCCACAGCCAGGCGAGGGATGAACAAAGCGCTAAGGCGCAGGTCCAGTCGGTACATCCCTCGGCTAGGGAATCACCCATATGTGGCTGACTCATCCTGCTTGTCCTAGGAGAAAGTGTAGTTACTTACCTGTAACGTAGGTTCTCTGTGGACAGCAGGATAGTCAGCCACACAACCCACCCGCCTCCCCATACAGCCGACCCAGCCACTGCTAGGAACATCCTGGGATTAGGGGGAAGCAGGGGGAAATGGGTAGGGCTTGGGCATGCCCAGTGGGGCCCGGGCACTGCACGTGCTCAGAGAAAAAAAAAATAAAAAATCTCTCTGAGCTATTGGAGAGCTTATCCGCAAATTGGGAGGTGTTGGGACAACACCCATATGTGGCTGACTATCCTGCTGTCCACGGAGAACCTACGTTACAGGTAAGTAACTACACTTTCCCAGTTGTTGCCAACCAACAGCCCGTCCCTCGTATGCATGTGTTTAAAAAAAAACAACAAAACACCCTAATCGAAGAACCCCAAAGAGTAGTTTGGCTCAAGAAAAGCTTGCTAAGGATATCCATATGGCTGACCTGTATAAATTTTGCTGTCTAGCTGGACTCCCACTCCAGGTGATAAAGGCCAGCAGCGTGACGGATTTTAAGAGAAAATGGGATCTTTAAGGGAGTAAATTCAGGGGAGGGGATACTTGGAATGGGCAGACTTGGTGGGCTATAGCCCTTTTCTGCTGCTTTTTTCTATGTTTCTATGTTTCTAAATGCGTGGTACCACCGGGATACTTTATCTTGGAAAAGTTACTTCCCACCACTGACACCTCTCTCATAATTTAATACTGCTTTGAACATTGATGTTTGTGGTATGTCTCTTGGGAATCTCCCACAAACAGAGAGGGTCACTGTGCATTTAGACCATCTCAAGAGATTTTGATCACCTACAGCAGTGTATCTCAAACTGTGCGCCTCCTGAGATTCCAAGTGTGCCGCGGCACGCTGAGGAGGAAGAGAGGCGCCTGATAGCTGACTTCCCTACACGGTACGGCGCCAGCGCTGCCCGACTTGCCGAAGGCCTGCATGTTTCCCCCTTCTCTCTAGCGTCCTCCGGCTTCCCCCTTGGCCTCCCGGTCTCACCTTTAAAGCTAATTACAGACGCCCGCAGAGGATCGCCAGTAGGTAAAATGATTTTATTTTCAATATAGTGACTGAAATGTGTCAGTTTTGAGAATTTATATCTGCTGTGTATATTGTGTGTATATGAAAAAATTGCATTAGAATTAGTAAAGGGGATGGGATCTGGGAAAGAGCTTGGGTGGGCCTAGGGAGGTCTGTGGTTGGGGTACTCAGTTGGTATTTGTTAGACTTAGGGGGTACTTAGCTTGAAGTAGTTGAGAAACACTGCGGTAGGCAATCAGCTGGCACCAGTGTCTCCTCTCCGACCCTCTTTCCTGCTGGCACCCCCTACTGGTGTCTCAGGGCCCATCTGCACATGCACGGACATCGACATGATGATGTCATGCATAAGCGTGATGTCATCACAGTGACATCAGCGCACTTCTGGGTGCCTCAAGCCATGGCCACTACCTTTAGTGTGCCCCGGCTCGAGATACTTTGAGAGACGCTGATCTACAGTACAGAATTTAGCTTACATCTTTTCTTTGGTGGCTCTTGGTTAGGGTTAGGGTCCAGACGGCTTTTCAAAACCCGACGCTTTGTCTAGGTTTTGAAAAGCTTCTATCAAATCGCCGTCGGGCAGGAGGGCATCCCCACATGCCCGACGAAAGCAGGCAGCAGGGGCGGGATTGGGGGGGGGCAGGATTGGGGCGTGATGGGACAGGGATGGGTGGAACTGGGAGGGTCTATGGGTCCAGATTTTCCAAAAAGAAAATCTGTTAACCTTGCTAATGGTGAATTACATTCAGGTTCAGAGTTCAAGGATCTAAGACTGAACTGTCCTGAGAAAATTAGGTCGCAGTGCTCGAATCATAGGGGAAGCTGGCTGTTATGAGCAAAGAGGGGCAGGAGTGAGGTGCATTAGCAGAACTACCGGTATGTTTTAATTTTTTCAAAGAGCAAATGTAGCATGAAATCTTTGGGAGGGAAAAAAAAAAAAAAAAATGTCCTGCCCACAATTAGAAAGTCTTTTGTGGAATGTGGAAAATAGGCATTCATGTTTTGAACAGCCTGTTTGAGAGAAGCTTAGTCAGACAAGAATAATCAGAATTGACCTTGGATACAATTTAATGCTACATAGAAAGAGACAGATAATCTTTTTGTCTTCATAGAACATTGCCAGAGACCCAAAACACAATTTAAACAAAACATTCTTTTATCTAGATGGAGCAATTTTTTCCATGAGCCAGGACAGGAGGATCAGAGAGAACTCGAGAAAGAAGGACAAACAGCAAGGAAGGCTGAGAGACAGAAAGAAACGCAAAGTTAATATTGTTAGCAGCAAAGTAAGAATAGACAAAAGAAGGTGCAAATGTGTCCAAAGAGTAGAGAATTCATTGTAAAGTGTATACAATTAAAAAAAAGAGAGAGAATTGTGGCTTGCTAACCATTTTTTAAAAAGCCAAAATTCTAGAAGGAAAGAGAAGGAACGTGTTTTATTAGGGGGAAGAGGAAGAAAGAGAGGGCGTGTGACTTTCCACTGCAGAGATCAATCTACTTCTGTTTAGAGGGTGATGGGACAATCACGCGCCAGACACCAGCGTGCCGACAATCGAGTGCTGACAATTTGGCGCAAGACACAAGCACGCAGTGGGAAAACTTAGTTTTAAAGAGCTCCGACGGGAGGTGTGGGGGGAACCCCCAACTTTACTGCATAGTGTTCGCATTGCCGTTGGGGGAGGGTGGGGGGGTGCAACCCCTCACATTATAGAGAAAACGGAACTTTACCCGATAAAAATTGGAAAAAGTTCTGTTTTCTCTATAATGGAGGGTTCCATCCCCCCAACCCTCCCCCCCCAACAGCAGCGCGAACACTATGCAGTAAAGTGGGGGGTTCCCCACTTACACCCCCACTTCGGAGCTCTTTAAAACTAAGTTTTTCCGCGGTGCGCTGGTGTCGTGCCAAATTGTCATCCCTCGATTGTTGGCGCACTGGTGTCTCGCGCGCAACTGACTATGAACCATTTAGAGCTAGCTGCATACCTTGCTTGTTTGGTCATCACTCAGTGGCACTTGAGATGTTCAAACAAGAGTCTCACGTCAGAGCAGTGTGGTGCCGAGGTCGACTAATTTTGTAATGTTTGTGATGAAGCAATAGATAGAATTGGTAGGGACTGAGCTGGCTGCTGATTTTTTGGTAACAGTCTTGTTCCCCTTGATGGACGCTGAGTCAAGAGTGGAAGAGCAGCCTCACCCCCACCCCCACCCCTTTTCTACGAAACTGCGCTAGCAGTTTCTAGCGCGGGGAGCCGTGCTGAATGGCCCACGCTGCTCCTGATGCTCATAGAGTTCCTATGCACGTCGGAGCTAATATCACCACAGCTGGCGATAAAAAAGACTAACGTGACTTTGTAAAAAGGAAGAGGGGGGTTTAGTTTGTGAGTACAGTAGGGGCAGCGATTGTACCACAAAAAAGGGTGGTATATCAAGTCTATGACCTTTCACCCTTTCTTCTAGGACAATCTGTGTGGCATAAGACTGCTACTGTTCATTTAGCTCTGGCTTCCACCTATCTCCCAGCCCAGAGACCTCCAATCCATCCTGCTCTAACATTACAATCTTTACAATGACATTTTTGAAATTTAAAACCCTTAAACATGACAGTGAAATTTCCTGAGCTACGTTGATTTAAGTGAACTATTCCTCCAAAGTTGGGTGCGCAAATCTGGGCACCGGTCGAAGATCTGCATGCAAATTAATTAGCTAACGAGGCATCAACAATCATCAATGTTAATTGGCAACAATTTGGCACTACGCACACTTCTGCCCGAGGTACAATTCTACCAATTTTATAGCACGCAACTCCAAAGGGGCGTGGCCATGGGGAGGGGACTGGGTGGATCAGGGGGCATTCCCAGGCATGCTCATTGAAACTGAGCAGCAGCTGCCCGAAGATTTAAAATGACAACACCAGGAAGAGGGTGGGCACCAAACAAGAGACCACCGATCTTTGGGGAGGCCGTGGCCCCTGCGGCCTCACCCATTCCCACACCTATGACAAGGTTCTAGAATACGATCGATTGCACAATCAACGGCCATAAATTGGGCACCAAAGCGAGGTGCAAAATTATCCATGGTCATGGATTTGATATCGTAGTACAGGAAAGGGTGGAAGTACAACATACACAGAAAATGGAACAAATAAAAGCACCGAGGACCATCCAGATTCAGGAAATAAGGTGGAATTTATTCTGAAACCCGACATGGGATGTGTTTCAGTGAAAAACGCCTGCCTCAGGGGTCCACTAGAACTGAAAGTAAGTTGTCAAAAATAATAATTTGGACTATCCAGATACTCACAGAGATAGAATCATATCATTAGGAACTTTTTGGAACGACTAGTTACTATGGTGAAACATGGTTACACCACATCACGTATATTGGCATTAGATCCTTAGAATGTGTCAAGTTAGGATAAAAACTTGTACCGAAAAAAAAAAAACCAAACCTTGTACTATAACGAAGGCAAATTGTAACCTGTTAACTGTATATTATGTATGTTAACCTGTAACCCGATCTGTCATTTTCTATCCCATCTTTTTGGGGGACGTCGGGATAGAAAATGAATTAAATCAATAAATAAACTGTATATCGCTGGTTTACACAGAAAGAAATGCCGATCACTGTGGCGATAGCAGCTCCGGAAGTGATATCTGAGAGACCGCCAAAGCCAACACAGGCAGCAAGTTGGTGGTTGCTCACACTAAAGTTAAAAAGGTACGGGGGAGGGGGAGGGGCGTGCATTAGAGGTCTGCACGGGAACGGGGATCGCAGGAATCCCATGGGTCCAGCGGGAATCCCCCCCCTAACCCAAGGGACTCCCACAGAGACCCCCCCTCTAGCCAATAGGACTCCCACGGGGATGGAAGGCTTTGGAAGCAGGGTTCGTCCATATAATATAATGGACACGTCAGCCTTAGTAAAAGAGGGGGTTTATAAGTTAATTACCTAAACAGAAAACAAAAAGGGTTCCACCAAAGATATTCCACAAGGAAAACAGCAGCGCAAACACAAAAGAAACTGTGGAATTGATGATCCTGTCAGAAGTAATTGCTGCGTTTTATGAGGACGGGCGGGGATGGAGGTAATTCCTTGCGGGGATGGGTGGGGACGGAGAAGATCCTGACGGGGACGGGTGGGGATGGAGAGGATCCTGGCGGGGATGGGTGGGATTTCTGTCCCCGCGCAACTCTCTAGCGTGCATGCGGCAGTGGGAGGAGTGTGAAGGGGGGCTGAGAGGAAGAAGGGTGGCAGCGCCCAGGGCGGACCGCCCCTCCCCCCCTTACTACTCCATTGGTTCTTATGGAATGTCAGTTAGTGGTAAGAATTGTCTTTTCTTTGCCCTAGGTCGTTTCCTGTCCTGAGCTATGCGTATTGCACTTCGGATGTCCATTCCAGTCCCAAATATCATCCAGCCTTGTTCTTTTCAGTCTCCTTCTTTGCCTCACTCCTAAGTGAGAGCTTCGTTAGCGAAACAGAGAAGGCAGAAGTGAATTACATTAGAGTTGTATGTAATGGTAAGTCTTGGCATTGGAATTAATTCTAGTTTAAACATTTTTTTAAAATTTATTTGTGTATTTAAAAATGTTGCATACCGCCTACATACCACCTACTTGATGATCAAAACAATCAAAATGCTTTACTATCCAAATCTATAAATAAAAAACTTACAATATATAAATCCAGCATCCTAAAACCTACAATCTTAAAAATAAATGAACATATTCATATATGAGGGGGTGCTGAAAAGTTCTCAGCCCAACCAACCAACTTCTTAAATTCTGAGCGTTGCTTTGCCCCCGTAGCTGAGAAAAGTGTTATCTTATTTCGTTAAGTGCCAATTTGCAGACATGAAATTCTGTGTTTTGACATTGCTACAGATCATTGGTTGAACCATATCCACGTTATTCTCTTCTTGGTTGGGCTGAGAACTTTTCAGCAACTACTGATAGTGTAAAGAATTTCAGTCTTTGGTAGCCAGAGCTGAGATTGTGATGTCATAGTACCTCATTCTACCAATAAGAGACAACCTCATCAGTGATGTCACAACGTCTTGATTGTCCTATACTTGGCTCACTTTTATTACATACAAGGGGGTGCTGAAACGTTCTCAGCCCAACTAACCAACTTCCCAAATTCTGA
Organism: Geotrypetes seraphini; assembly: GCF_902459505.1. NCBI lineage: Eukaryota > Metazoa > Chordata > Amphibia > Gymnophiona > Dermophiidae > Geotrypetes > Geotrypetes seraphini. Next base: position 18,798,765 of record NC_047091.1, read on the forward strand.
GCGTTGTTTTGCCCCCGTAGCTAAGAGTGTTATCTTATTTCATGAAGTGCCAATTTGCAGAAATGAAATTCTGTGTTTTGACATTGCTTCAGATCATTGATTGAACCATATCCAATTCATTCTCTTCTTGGGTGAGCTGAGAACCTTTCAGCACCCCCCTCGTAAGACTAGATTCAGTAAATGACACCTAGATTTGGGCACCAAAACAAAAAAAAAATGCACATTCAGTGCGCCGCAGCCTCAAGGAAAGCGAACAAAATGTTGGGTATCATTAAGAAAGGTATCACAACCAGGACGAAGGAAGTCATCCTGCCACTGTATCGTGCAATGGTGCGCCCGCACCTGGAGTACTGTGTCCAGTACTGGTCGCCGTACCTCAAGAAGGACATGGCGGTACTTGAGAGAGTCCAGAGAAGAGCAACTAAGCTAATAAAAGGTATGGGGGACCTCTCATATACTGACAGACTGAAAAAGCTGGGGCTTTTCTCGCTGGAAAAGCGACGACTTAGAGGAGACATGATAGAAACCTTCAAGATCATGAAGGGCATAGAAAGGGTAGACAGGGACAGATTTTTCAAACTAAGGGGAACCACAGGTACAAGGGGGCACTCGGAGAAATTGAAAGGGGAAAGGTTTAGAACAAACGCCAGGAAGTTCTTTTTCATCCAGAGGGTGGTGGATACATGGAACGCGCTGCCGGAGGATGTGATACGCAGAAGTACGCTACAGGGCTTCAAAGAAGGTCTGGACAGGTACCTGGAGGACAAAGGGATTGAGGGGTACAGATAGGAGTAGAGGTAAGGTTATAGGGACAGGATTAGAGGTAAATTACAAAATTAGTCAGAGACCACTGTTCAGGCAGTGGCCTGGTGGGCCGCCGCGGGAGCGGACCGCTGGGCAGGATGGACCTCTGGTCTGCCCCAGCGGAGACAACTTCTTATGTTCTTATTTTATAAATAGTTCTCCAAGTTGAGGGCAATTTGTACTGTCGAATAGTGCTGGGCACGAAGATCCATGCCTAGCCTTTAGGTGTGGATTTACACCAGCTGAAATGCGGTTTAAACCCTCACGCCTAAATTATGTGCTGATCCCCCAAAATTAGGGGAGAAAAGACATAAATGAGAGGAAAAATCTCCCTATACCCTGGAAAAAATAGGATGAGGGGGAGAGACAACCCAAACCACACACTACCACAAGAGACAATAATAATAATGGTGGAAGGGGGCCCTCAGTCACACAGCCTGCAGTGGGGACGTAGCCACTAAAGCTCCAGCTGTCACAAACATACACCCAAAAGGGTGTTATCTGTGAAACATCCCTGGGCTCCCTCCGTGTGAAATAGGTGATGAATCAAAACACAAACGTGTACTAATGGACGAACTTTGTCTCCTGCTGGCTAGTTTACTACAGAGAAGCTAAGTACTTCCAGTAGATATTTCATCATTTTGTTGCATTGCTGATTGTGGACGCTGCTCTTTTTTCCCCCTGGATGAGGGGTAGAGACAGCCTCAACAACTTTATGAGTGTGTTTTTTCTTCATTATTTTCACCATTAGTACACGTTTGTGTTTTGATTCATCACCTATTTCACACGGAGGGAGCCCAGGGATGTTTCACAGCTGGAGCTTTAGGGGCTACGTCCCCACTGCAGGCTGTGTGACTGAGGGCCCCCTTCCACCATTATTATTATTATTGTCTCTTGTGGTAGTGTGTGGTTTGGGTTGTCTCTCCCCCTCATCCTATTTTTTCGGGGTATAGGGAGATTTTTTCCTTCCCCAAATGCTATGACATTGCATACATCTTTAGTGAATGCCCCTGACTTAAACTAAACTAAATTAAACCTTAGGTTTGTATACCGCATCATCTCAACATTCGTAGAGCTCGACACGGTTAACAAGAATTAGGGTGGAAAGGAACTCCAGTGGAGGGAAAGATGAAGAGGAAATTTAGAGGACTAGAGTAAACAGAGAGGGAGGAAGAGTTACATTTTTGAGAATAACCAGGTTTTCAGATGTTTACGAAAGAGTTGGAGGGAGCTCAGATTCCTAAGTGGGGAGGTAAGGTTGTTCCAGAGCTCAGTGATTCTAAAAGGGAGGGAGGAATCTAGTTTTCCTACAAGGGAGACGCCTTTAAGAGAAGGAAAGGAAAGTTTCAGTTTTGGGGTGGATCTGGTGGAATCGGGGTGAGATGAGTTCCAAGAAAGAGGAATAAAAGGGGGGGGGAGGATGCCGTGTAGGATCTTGAAAGTAAGGCAGGCGCATTTGAAGTGGACTCTGGAGATTATCGAAAGCCAGTGGAGCTTGGACAAAAGCGGTGCGACGTGGTCGAATTTGCTTTTTGCGAAGATAAGCTTAGCAGCGGCATTCTGAATCCGCTGGAGTCTTTGAAGGTTTTTCTTTGTTAGGCTTAGGTAGATAGAGTTGCAATAGTCCAGTCTGGAAAGGATGGTGGATTGGACAAGGACGGCAAAGTGTTTTTGATGGAAACAGGTTCTCACTTTCCTCAGCATGACCTGTCCATGTATCTCCTATGGCCATGCCCCCTTTTCAGGTGCACACCACAAAATTGGTGCACACATCTTTAAACTAAACTAAACTAAACTAAACCTTAGGTTTGTATACCGCACCATCTCCGCGTGCGCAGAGCTCGGCACGGTTTACAGAGTTTGAAAGGAAAGGAACTACAAAGAAAGGATATAGGAGAGGGACTGAGGAGATAGAGGGGGACAGGATACTAGAGCACGGGAGGTGATTAGATTTTTGAAAAGAGCCAAGTTTTCAAGTGTTTGCGGAAGGATTGGAAGGAGCTAGAATTTCTGAGCGGGGATGAAAGATTGTTCCAGAGTTCTATGGTTCTAAAGGGGAGGGATGTTCCAAGTTTTCCTGCGCGGGATATACCTTTTATGGAAGGGAAAGATAGTTTCAGTTTTTGGGAGGATCTAGTCGAGAGCGGGTTTGAGGAATTCCAGAAGAGTGGGATAATGGGAGGGAGGACGCCATGTAGAATCTTGAAGGCTATGCAGGCACATTTATAGAGGACTCTGGAGTATACTGGGAGCCAATGAAGCTTGAAAAGGAGTGGGGAAACGTGGTCGAACTTGCCTTTTGCGAAAATAAGCTTGGCTGCGGCGTTCTGAATTAGTTGAAGTCTATGGAGGTTTTTCTTAGTTAGGCTTATATAGATGGAGTTGCAGTAGTCCAGTCTAGAGAGGATGGTGGATTGGACGAGGATGGCGAAATGAGAATGATGAAAGCAGGGTCTTACTTTCCTCAACATATGGAGGCTAAAGAAGCATTTTTTTACCAGGGAGTTGAGGTGATCGTTGAAGGAGAGAGAGGAATCTAAGATGATGCCTAGGACTTTGCTTGAAAACTCAAGCTGAAGAGTGGGGCCGGAGGGTAGAGGGATGGAGGTGGGTAAATGGTCTGAGATTGGGCCGAGCCAAAGTAGTTTGGTTTTGGACTCATTCAGTTTCATTTGTACAGATTGGGCCCAGGATTGGAGGTTCGTAATACATGTGGAGATGTTCTCAGCAAGGTTCGAGAGGTTCGAGTCGGTTTCGAGGAGGATGAGGATGTCGTCAGCGTAGGAGTAGAGAGTTTCTAGGGGGGATAAATGAAGGAGTTTCAGAGAGGACATGTAGATGTTGAAAAGGATAGGGGAGAGGGGTGAGCCTTGCGGGACTCCACATTTTGGCTTCCAGGCGGGGGATGAGGTGCCGTTTGTGTTAACGGTGTAGGAGCGGGAGCGTAGGAATTTCGAGAACCAATCCAGGACTGTGGAGCTTATGCCTATTTCGGAGAGTTGGAAGATTAGGATGTCGTGGTGAACGACATCGAAGGCTGCGGAGAGGTCGAATTGAAGAAGAACAGCAAGTTTGTTGCGAGAATGGAGTTGTTGCACCTTAGAGATTAGTGAGGCCAAGAGGGATTCGGTGCTGAAGTTGGATCTGAAGCCGAATTGGTGGGGTAGGAGGATAGAAAATCGTTCTAGGTAGGATGAGAGTTGGGTGGATATGATGGATTCTAATAGTTTGGTTAGGAGAGGGATATTTGCTATAGGACGGTAATTTGATGGAATGGAGGGATCGAGATCGGCCTTTTTCAGTAGAGGGGACAGTGAAATGTGTCCCATGTCGGGGGAGAAAAGGCCCGATGTTAGGGTAGAATGCTACCGTGTTTCCCCGATGGTAAGACACTGTCTTATTTTTTTTGGAAGGCCAAAATATGTCTTTGTGTCACTATCTTTGTGTCTTTGTGGCCGCCGGACCAATCAGCAAGCAAGGCTTTCATCTGTGTACGTGCTGAGCTCACTGCTCAGCATGGCTATTTCCTGCCGCGACGCCGGACTTGTAAGTTGCATGCCTGCGTGACACACTACCGGAGCCACAGCAAAGGTGGAAAAGAGCCGCATGCAGCTCTGGAGCCACGGGTTGCCGACCCCCGCGGTAGACGGAGGGACCACACGGAGTCACCCACCGTACCACCCGATTCGGGTAAGCGCAGGTATCGGTGGGTGGCTTATTTGCGGGGGGGGGTGCCTTATTTTACAATTTTTTCTAAAAAGGGGGGGGCTGTCTTATTTGATGGCCCTGCCTTATCATCGGGGAAACATGGTACCAAGCAAGGTGTGCACATCAATTCAAATAGTTGCCAATGAATGACAATAATTGATCGCGGCACTCAATTATTGATGCTGATTGGCTCATGACACAATGACATTGCACATGCAAATTGCCCAAATTTGTGTACACAATTTTGAACGCCATTTATGGAATTTGGGGAATAAAGTACACCACCGTTCTATCTTGATTGATTTATGCAATTATATACCACTTATATCCTAAGTGGTTTATATTCACGTACTTCAAGCATTTTCCCTCTCTGTCCTGGAGGGCTCACAATCTATCTAATGTACCTGGAGTAGTGAGGGATTAAGTGATTTGCCCAGGATCACAAGGAGCAGAATGGGATTTGAACCCACAACCTCAGGGTGCTGAGACTGTAGCTCTAACCACTGTGCCACACACTCTCCATTGCTGTTATATAAGTCAAAGAGAGAAATATTCAGCAGGATTTACCCCTCCCCACCCCTTTTATGAATCTGCGTTAGGCTTTTTTCTATTGCCGGCTACAGCGTTATTAGCTCTGATGCTCATATGAGCACCAGAGCTAATACCGCCACGGCTGGTGATTTAAAAAAAGCCTAATGCAGCTTCATAAAAGCAGGGGGGGTTTAAATAGGTAGGATCCGTACTACTATTTATTATTTCTATAATGCTGAAAGGCGTGCATTTTAACATACAATAGACAGTCCCTGCTCAGAAGAGTTTACAATCTAATTTAGACAGGACATTTCAGTGTTGGGGTCCGGGGAGGTTATAGCAAAATAATGCTCAGAATTTAGGAAGCTAGTTGGTTGGGCTGAGAACTTTTCAGCTTCCCCTAGAATTTAATAAAAGTGAGCCAGGTATAGGACAATCAAGTCATTATGACATCACTGATGAGGTTGGCTCTTATTGGTGGAATGAGGCATTATGACATCACAATCTCAGCTCTGGTGGCTAATAGTCCATCATATATTTTTTTTGCTTTGTAAACCTTTGATTGGGGGGTGGGTGCATGAGTTCTCCTTGGTCTGGATTAGGCGGTTGCTCAGATAGCTTGGTCCGTTTCCATTTAGGGCTTTGAATAGGGTGCAGTAGAATTTGTATTGTAGGCGTGCTTGTACTGAGAGCCAGTGTGAATCTCGGAAGGCGGTAGTAATGTGTTCATATTTTTTCAGCGAGGAAATCAGTCTAAGAGCTGTATTTTGGACTGTTTGTAATTGTTTTAGCATGTTGGTTGGGCATGACAGGTATAGGATGTTACAGTAGTCCAGGAGTCCTAGAATTAGCACTTGTACCAAGAGTTTGAATTGTTTGTTGTTGAAGTATTTTCAGATTTGCCTTAGGTTGTGCATGGTTGCGAATGCCTTCTGGATCGTTTTGCTGATTTGAAGTTGCATGGTGCAACCTTTGTTTATCATTATTCCCAGTAGTTTGTAATCCTGGTAGCTTCTGCTATTGTCCTGATAATTCTTCATGTTGAGATCTCCATCACATCTGCATCTGAGACCTGAAATCTTCATTGTAACTGTGCACCAGGAGGTCAGTATAGTGCAGGGTTCTAGAGCCAGCACTTCATACACACAAACAGCCAGTTAGATATTCAGAATATCCACAATACAAATGCATGAGATAAATTTGAAGGCTTATCTTTTTCAGAATGCATTTCGAAATGTATAACAGACATTCAAGTTTAATGTGTGAAGAAAGAATTGTACATACTATAGATCAAAATTTTTTTATTTTAATATGTAAACTGATTGTTTTAGAATGTTTTATGTAATATGTTGGTTTTAATGTCAGGATTTTATGTTTTAATTTTGTATGTTCTCTGTTACCTGCATAGATTTTCGGATATGCACTACCCCCACTGTATGCAAATCTATCTCATGCATATTCATTGTGTGTCCTAAGGGCTGGGTTGAGAACCACTGGTGTGGGGTTGCAGACAGGCTTGCATTTTTCAGGATACGTTTAATCCAGTTCTGCTTTTACCTCAGCTGGCATGTAGTCTTGTTTTTCTTAGGGAAATCAGTGACACACAGAATTACAAATCTCTGTATGCAACCGGGTAAAATGAAGACTGAATTAGCCTGACTTGAAAAATAGGTGCTTTTTAGCAATCTTACACCGGTGTCAGAATGCTGCTCCCTAGTGTTCACTGTCACCAGTTTGTACCTCTGAGGGAGACTTTCCCAGCATGTGAAAATAAATTCCTAGTCCTCTCACAACATCTATCTTAGCCGCTAAATAGACAGTGCCATACATAGAATGCAACTTAATGTGCATAGCAGAAGATTAAAAAAAGAGCTAAGGCATTCATTATAGCAGACCAGTTCTAATCACAGGTACAGGGCATCCCCTGCTGGCCATAAGCATGTACTGCCTTTATTATATAGCATTTTAGACTTTGAGATTAATAAAATCAAGCCGAGACACATTATATCCTGAATCTTTAAATATATTAGTACACTCTCTCGTCATCCAACAACTACACTATTGTAATGCACTTGAAAGAGCTAAAAGTGGAAATCGGAGAACTATTCCAAAAACTTGCCAACCTGTCAATCAAAACAGAGCAGATACCAGACGACTGGAAGATAGCGAACATCACACCGATATTCAAAAAAGGATCAAGAGGAGTACCGGGCAACTATAGACCTGTGAGTCTCACGTCAGTCCCTGGGAAGATGGTTGAGGCGCTGATCAAGGATAGCATAACCCGGCACCTAGACACATACGACCTGATGAAAGCCAGCCAACATGGATTCAGGAAAGGGAAGTCATGCTTGACGAATCTACTTCAATTTTTTGAGACAGTGAACAGACAAATTGATAATGGAGAACCGGTGGATATTATATACTTGGATTTTCAGAAAACGTTCGACAAAGTTCCACATGTAAGACTCCTCAGGAAACTGCAAGGCCATAGAATAGAAGGAGATATACTAAGATGGATAGGCAAATGGCTGGAGAACAGAAGGCAGAGAGTGGGCATAAATGGGAAGTTCTCAGACTGGGAAAATGTGACTAGCGGTGTGCCCCAGGGCTCGGTACTTGGACCCATCTTATTTAATATTTTCATCAATGACCTAGAGGATGGAACATCCAGTGAGATCATCAAGTTTGCAGATGACACAAAGCTATGCTGGGCCATCAAATCGCAGAAGGGCAGTGAGGAACTCAAGAGTGAGGAACTCCAGCAGATTGGAGAATTGGGCAGATAAATGGCAGATGAAGCTTAATGTGGAAAAATGCAAAGTGATGCGCTTAGGCAGAAAAAATAAGGAACACAAGTATAGTATGTCAGGTGCAATTCTGGGAAAAACTGAACAGGAAAAGGACCTGGGAGTATTAATCGACAGGACACTGAAGCCGTCGGTGCAATGTGCGCTGGCAGCGAAGAACGCAAATAGAATGCTAGGCATGATAAAGAAGGGAATCACGAGTAGATCGGAGAAAGTTATAATGCCGCTTTATAGAGCGATGGTCAGACCACACTTGGAATACTACGTCCAGCATTGGTCTCCATACCTAAAGAAGGATATAAAACTGCTAGAGAGGGTGCAGAGACGAGCAACAAAGCTGGTGAAAGGTATGGAGAATCTGGATTACGAGGAAAGACTTAAGAGACTGGGGTTGTTCTCCCTTGAGAAAAGGCGACTGCGAGGGGATGTGATCGAGACTTTCAAAATACTGAAAGGAAATGACAAGATAGAGCAGGCAAAAACATTATTTACAATGTCCAATGTGGCACGGACAAGAGGACATGGGCTGAAGCTAAGGGGGGACAAGTCCAGGACAAATATCAGGAAGTTCTGCTTCACGCAACGAGTGGTGAACACCTGGAATGCTCTCCCAGAGGAGGTAATTGTGGAATCCACCGTTCTAGGATTTAAGGGTAAGTTAGATGTACATCTCCTTATGAGTGGCATGAAGTGACATGGGTAAGGGTAAGCTAGATGCACTTCTCTTTACAAGAAGCTTAGAGCGATATAGGGACCAAAACTATGCCAGGGTACATCTGGCGGGGCCTCCGCGTGTGCGGATCGCCAGACTTGATGGACCTAGGGTCTGTTCCGGAGATGGCGCTTATGTTCTTTGTGCAGGTATCAGGCAAAAAGAAATTCGGAGATTACAAAACAACCAAAATACGGCATTTCCTTTAATATACAATCTGTGGAAATTTGATCACTTTACTCAGTACTTGTAAACAGCACACTGGCTGCCAATTCCTCTTTGCATTGCTTACAAAATGCTTCTACTAGCTTTTAAAGTTCTACAGACGGATGAACCCCCCTATCTGGCACGCCTTTTGAATTATCCAAAAAATCAAGAAAAAGATGCCCAAAATAAATCACAAAAAATTGCACCCTCCAAAATACAGGACAAAAAAGTCACCTTTCTTTACAAAAAGGGAGAAAAGACCTCAGTGTCTAATAGGGGCTCTTTAAGCTTCCCATATAGACAGGCTAGTTTTAAACAGAATTTAATCCTAGCAGACATATCCTTGGTCAGAAAAACTCCCAATTAGTAAGTGAACCTCTATTCTAATTTTCTAATAGTTTTATATATTTTCTTATAATTTTATATATTTTTTTAAACTTTTCTTCAAACAACAATTGTCAAAAATAGAAGTCACTTATCTGAGCACTTCGATATTCAGGTGTAGTCCTGGAGTAAAGCAAGCAGGCAAAACTGCTCTATGGAAAAAAGCTATCAGTCAAAACATTCTTCCAAAAACAACAAAATGCTTCGTCAGGGATTTGAGCGATCACACACCCGCTTCCACGCCTTTTGAATTTACATGTGCCATCAAGATCACTCAGATCAGAAAATCAAAAACGCCTTATAGTACCATCGTATCGCGAATTAGTTCACGAACATATTAGAGCCGCAACTTTTTCCATGAAGGGCCCTCAACTCTGGAATGGTATACCATTAACAACTAGACTGTTAGGTAATTTAGATAAATTTAAAATAGATTTTTAAAATATTTCTTTTTTTCTGATGCATATGAGAATGATTAGGGGTGGTCTGGTATGGAGAGAGCCCAGAAGACAACAGAAAAATTAATTAGAAAGTTTTATGGTTTGCTGCTCAATTATTGGTTTAGGAAAATATTTTAGTTAATTTTATTTAGATTATTGTATTTGCTTTATTTTTATTTTTAAATAGATTTACCGGTATGTAAATTAATTATTTGGCTTTTAGACTCTAAGCCGCCCACAAGGCTTGGTGTGGAATAGAAAATGTTAATAAACTTGGTTTTCTATGAAGCTAATATCCCAGACTATAAAATTCATGTCTTTACAGGAAGTCTCCAACATGCTAACACTATCTAAACACAGAAAAAGAAAGGAGACCTTCCTGGCTGGTTAAATATTTTTATATATCAGACATTGGGCTAGATTCACTAAGCAAACCGATCGTGTACCAATCGGTGTGCGACCCCTTTGCAACCCGATTTTCCTCTGACCCGATTCACTAACCCGATTTTCCTCTGACCCGATTCCTCTGATCCGATTCTGATCCGCGCATGCAAGTGAGGGGAACGGCATCCAAAAGTAGGAAGGACGCGATCCACAAAAAAAATTAAGGAACACCGACTGGGCTGCTCGATCAAACAATAAACAACTGCTGAGGACCAGTCGCTCAGGTCCTTTCCAACTGCCCTGCTCTCTGCCGCCATGCTCAGCCCCGACTCGCTTGCCCAGCCCCGACTCTCCTGCTCTGCTCAGCCCCAACTCTCCAGTTCTGCTCAGCCCTGACTCGCCTGCTCATCCCCAACTGGCCTGCCCTTCCCCACAGTGCGAGCCCGTGGTTTTAACCTACAGGTTTAAAGCGGGTTAGAACCACAAGCTTGTGAAGTATATAAAAAAAGTTTAAAAAACAGAAAAAAAAAGCAGCTTGCAGCTCTGTGAGCATGCGCAGACCATCTACACACAAAGATGATGGGTCTGCGCATGCTTCAGGATCGCTCACTAATGATCCGTGTGGTTGGTGGAGGGCGTTCCTCTGATCACCCCCATTTGCATGCTGGCCTTTAGTGAGTTCGTCGATCTGCCACGGATCGGCCATGGATTTGGTACGATCTGGCAGGTTAGTGAATCTAGCCCATTGTTTATAAAATGACATCTAAGTGCAATTACGTGTATAACTTCAAATCACTGGCAGGTAGCACTGATTAACACTGCTGAAAGGCTATTATTGGTATTTAAAGCCAATTGGCGCCTACTTTAACAATTAAAGGCCCCTTTTATCAAATTGAGGTAGAGCTTTTTATCACAGGCCAGTGAGGTAAATGCTCCGACGCTCATTCAGTTCCGATAAGCGTCAGAGCGTTCACCTCGCCAGCCCATGATAAAAAGCTCTACCCCAGTTTGATAAAAGGGGGCCTAAGTTAAGCACACAACTGGCACTAAGGTTATTAGAGGTCCAGATTTCCCCGGACATGTTCTCCTTTTCAAGGACATGTCTAGGGTCTGTACGGCTTTTCAAAACCCAGCACTTTGTCCGGGTCTTGAAAAGCTTTCCGATAATATCACGTCGGGAAAGGGTATCCGCGCATCCATGGACACAACGTGGTGATGTCACGTGCACAAGCGTGCGATGTCAATGCGTCGCATCCGCACATGCGCGGATGCCATCTTGGGGGCAGGGCTGGGGGCGGAACTGGGCAGCCCTGGGGGCGTGGCCATGGGTCCGGATTTTCCCGAGGGAAAATCTGGCAACTCTAAATGGCACAGTTCTAGAACTTGCGCACCCAGTGTTGCATACCAGTTGGAAATTTGGGAGCAGAACTTTATAGAATCCAGAATAGAGAATGACACGGAGACAAAATTCATCACCGTTCCCATCCCCGCGGATAACCGCGGGAAATAAACCCATGTCATTTTCTAGTGTCTATTTCAACCTCAGTCCTTCTACACCAGCATTCTTCAAAGCAAAGCTTGTGGGTCAGTGGTTGTGGCCATTCATACTCTGATTCTAATGTGAGCCAAGGATAATGAAGCCACTGTGACATCACTGATGTGATTGGCTCTTAGGCACTGGTGGAATGAGGCATTATGACATCACAATATCTGCTCTGGATACCAGAGACTGTCATTCTGTAGTGTCTGTTTCAACCTCAGTCCTTCTACATCAGCATTCTTCAAAGCAAAGCTTGCAGGTCAGTGGTTGTGCCCAATTATACTCTGATTCTTCCCTCTTTCCTTAAAGAATGACATGAAGATGGTTTCCCGCGGTTATCCGCGGGGACGGGAACGGTGATAAATTTTGTCACCGTGTCATTCTCTAATCCAGAAGATAATTATACAGGTATAATCAGAAGCACTCCCTGGGTATAGCACTACTGAATATACATTTCAGATTATTTCCCCGATGTCCTGTTCAATATTGGGCTCACTGCATTTATTCTGTTGCATTTCTGTGTTTTTTGGGGCATTCCCTGCTTCTCCACCATAATGTCCTATAATGCCCTTAAAATTAGCATCTTAAAGTGGCCAGCCTGGCTCCCAATCCTGGTCCCGGGGCAGAAGAATGGTGGAGAAAGAACGGCGTGAAAGAAATCCGCCCTCTGCGCTTTGTACTGTGTAATAGGAAAACCATTAAACCCTAACAGTTTCTATTTTGCTCCCCCTTCTTTCTGCCGCTCCCCTCCCTTTTCCTGTCAAGCTTACCATACTGTGCTCGTTAAAGACCCAGAAATGGGCCTGTCAGCACTGCTTCCTCAGACCGCCTGTCTAGGGAAGCAGTGCCAGTTGGTCGCGGCTCACCTCTCTCACAGAAGATGAGGCCCCACTGCAGAAATAAGCACTGGATTGCAACAGCCAAGTGTCAGAAGCACTGGTGAGCTTGTGATAAATACTCAGATGTGATTATCACAAGGGATGGTAAAGGCTATGAGAAAGGCAATCACACTAACTCCAAGATTTGGATGAGATTGTGGGGATATGTATACCTGTGTGTATTATATTTATATACACATACACAGTCTGCTCAATATTCAGTAATATTTTGCAGGCCAGGAATGGCTCCTGGCTGGCTAAATGTTGCTGAATCGACTAAGCATTAATATTTAGTGGGAGATCCTGGTCAGTGGCTAGCTTGGTCACCAGCTATGATGAGTGACACAGCCAGTCAGCACCGTCCAGCTAAGTTTAGACCCACCTAAATAGCACATCTGTCTTTGGCTGCTATGACTTAGCCAGTCAGCCAGTGAATATCAGCTTGGCTGGCTACATAAACATAAAATCAACTTATAGACCGCGTAACAAAAGATAGAAACATAGAAACTGACAGCAGAAAAGGGTCACGGCCCATCTAGTCTGCCCACACTAATGACCCACCCCCTAACTTCCTCCTTGAAGAGATCCCACGTGCCAATCCCATTTTTTCTTAAAATCTGGCACGTTGCTGGCCTCAATTAACCTGTAGTGGAAGACTATTCCAGCGATCAACCACCCTTTCGGTGAAGAAATATTTTCTGAGTTTCAACGGATGCCCTCTTGTAGCCGTGGGACCTTTAAGAAAAAAGATATCTTCTTCCACCTCGATACGGCCCGTGACGTATTTGAATGTCTCGATCATGTCTCCCCTATATCACAAATAGAACTCTAAAGAAATTAATTACCCAAAAATCTGGAAAATAAATAAGTCTTCAAATGCCTTCTGAACTCCAAGTATGACATAGATACAAAGAATAGTTGCCTACAATCTTTATCCCAAAGAGCGGCCTGCTATGACAATGTACATTCACGATATCGTTTAAACTTCACTGATGGATAAATGAAAAGAGCACGAGCTTGGCGAGAATATTTTGGATTAGGGACTGTAAATACATCAAACAGATATGAGGGTGCCTGACCTCTTATGATTCTATAATAAATACAGCCAAAATTGAAGATGATACAGGCCTCCATAGGAAGCCAATGCAATTCGCGATAAAAGGGAGATACTTTATCATATTTTTTCAAACCATAGATTAATCTCACCGCTGTGTTCTGTATGAGTCGTAGTCTGTAAATATTCTTTACCCCTGCTAGATAGACTATATTGCAATGGTCTAGATGTCCCAATACCAGCGATTGAACCAGTAACTTAAATGCAAAGATATCAAAATAAGCTCTGATAGTCCACAATTTCCATAAAATGTGGAAAGCCTTGCAAACGACCATGTTTCTGCATAGTCAAATTCTGATCCAAAGTAACTGTCAATATTTTAACCAAAGAACAAAACAGGTTATAGCGCAGTCTTGATAGTAATAGTATCCTCATATGAATTTTAACAGGGCGAAGCAAAAAAGAATTTGTTTCTTCTGAGTTCAGAATTCCCACATCCAACCCTCGATTAATTCAATTACTTCAGCAATGATGTGAGTAACCTTGAAAGCAAAAGAGGGCATAAGGTTGTAAATGTGATGTCGTCATCAAAGTTTCACTCCAAATTTTTTCAGTCTGTTTCCTAATGAAGAAAGATAAGCTCCTCTGACTGACCTTTTCAATGAGTCTCTAGAGTCAGGAATGGTAACGGAGGACTGGCGAAGGGCAGATGAGGTCCCTATGCACAAAAGTGAAAGTAAGGAAGACGTTGGGAATTACAGGCCGGTAAGTCTAACTTCTGTGGTAAGCAAATTAATGGAAACACTTTTAAAACAGAGTGTGGTCAAGTTTCTGGAATCCTGTGGATTACAGGACCGGAGACAACATGTATTCACTAGAGGTAGGTCTTGTCAGACAAATCTGATCAATTTCTTTGACTGGGTGACCAGAGAATTGGATAGAGGATGTGCACTAGATGTGGTGTATTTAGATTTTAGCAAAGCCTTTGATAGTGTTCCACACAGACATCTAATAAATAAACTGAGTGCCCTCGGGATGGGTCCCAAAGCGACGGGCTAGATCAAGAACTGGTTGAGTGGAAGACGACAGAGGGTAGTGATCAATGGAGATCGCTCTGAGGAAAAGGATGTTAGTAGTGGTGTGCCTCAAGGTTCTGTTCTTGGGCCTGTTCTTTTTAACATTTTTATAAACGATATTGCTGAAGGGTTCTCGGGTAAGATTTGCCTCTTTACAGATAATATCAAAATCTGCAATAGAGTAGACACGCCAGACGGCGTGAATAACATGAAGAAAGACCTGGCAAAGCTTGAAGAATGGTCTGGAATTTGGCAGCTAAAATTTAATGCTAAGAAGTGAAAGGTCATGCATTTGGGCTGCAAAAACCCGAGGGAACGGTACGGATTAGGGAGTGAAGAGCTTATGTGCAGGACTTGGGTGTGATTGTATGTGATGATCTTAAGGTGGCCAAACAGGTTGAAAAGGTGATGGCGAAAGCTAGAAGGATGCTAGGTTGCATAGGGAGAGGTATGGCTAGTAGGAAAAAGGAGGTATTGATGCCCCTGTATAAGACTTTGGTGAGACCTCATTTAGAATATTGTGTGCAATTCTGGAGGCCGCACCTTTGCCCCTGTATAAGACTTTGGTGAGACCTCATTTAGAATATTGTGTGCAATTCTGGAGGCCGCACCTTCAAAAAGATATAAAAAGGATTGAGTCGGTCCAAAGGAAAGCTACTAAAATGATATGTGGTCTTCATCATAAGGCATATGGGAACAGACTTAAAGATCTCAATCTGTATACTTGGAGGAAAGGCAGGACAGGGGAGATATAATAGAGATGTTTAAATACCTACGTAATGTAAATGTGCATGTGTCGAGTCTCTTTAATTTGAAAGGAAACTCTGCAGTGAGAGGGCATAGGATGAAGTTAAGAGGTGATAGGCTCCGGAGTAATCTAAGGAAATACTTTTTTACAGAAAAGGTGGTAGAGGCAAGGAACAGTCTCCCAGAAGAGATGGTGGGGACAGAGACTGTATCTGAATTCAAAAGGGCCTGGGATAGGCACGTAGGATCTCGCAGATAATGTTTACTGCAGATGGGCAGATTAGATGGGCCATTTGGCCTTTAAATGCTATCATGCTACAGTGTTTCTATAACCATAAATTTCTATGACATCACAATGAAGGTATAAAGAGTCTTAGCCTATAGGAAGAGGAGGAGATAGTGGATGTTGCGGATGGGCAGATTAGATGGGCCATTTGGCCGTTATCTACCATCATGTTTCTATGTTATATGTTTCTATTAAATAGAAGTGTGGAGAGTGGAGAACCCTTGGGACACCACAAGGATTTTTCCAACCAGAAAAACAGGTATTATCCATTCGAACACAGTAAGAGCGAGATATCAAACACAGCTGAAAATAGAATGGAAATTCAATGCCAGTCTCCAGATACGGCCCCAGCATTGAATTTCCGGGTTGTCTGCCCACCGCTGGAGGTAGCTGTGTCACCTCCTGCAGTCTGAAAATCAGCCCCCAAAATATATGAGTCTCACATATCAGATGTTCTGAATTATCTGTCATACCCAAATGATGTCACAACATTTTCACTGAGAAGGTTTCTCTTTCTTTCTCCTGGTATCAATTTTAATTAAAAAGCAGCAGTGCAGGTAAGATTCTTGGGCATATTTGGTTCAATTTTTAGCCAGCAGCAGGCAGTATGGTTAGGTGCCACTGGTGATGCTAACCTCAGATATTCAATACTGGGTCCTATCTGGCAACTGGCATTGAAGGTCCGACAAATTAAAAAGATCCGACAAACTAAAAAGTGATAAATCCCCTGGACCGGATGGAATTCACCCGAGAGTGCTAACGGAGCTTAAGGTAGAAATCGGAGAACTGTTACAATCCCTAGCTAACTTGTCAATTAGAACCGGGAAAATACCAGACGACTGGAGGATAGTAAATGTCATCCCAATCTTCAAAAAAAGATCAAGGGGAGAACCGGGGAACTACAGACCTGTGAGTCTTACGTCGGTTCCTGGGAAGATGGTTGAAGCACTAATTAAGGATAGCATAATGCAACACCTGGAAAATCATGACCTACCAGCGCCTACCAGGCCTACCAGCGCCTAATGATGCCTACCTCAAAAGTGGGTGTGTTTAGGGGGTGGAGAACAGGTGTGATATGACTTAGATGCCGTTAAATAAGGCCTGGTAAGCCCTGGCCTAATATACTGGCAACTAACATTAGAATGCCTAGTGACATCTATGCCAAGTTAGGCCCCAGCAGGTGCAATTCTGTAAATGACGCCTAACTGTTGATTGACAACTATGCCAAGTGGTGCCTAGGAGATAGGCAGCAAAAGAAGAAAACCCAGCAGTTCCACGGTGAATGGAGAAACCAAAATAAAAGAAACTGCGGAGAAGATGCTCTTGATGTAGGCTTTTATTCAGTCTGTTTTGGAAATGCAGAAACAATCCACAAAGGACCCAACACAGTCCATGTTTCCACGAATGTGCCTTCCTGGATATGAATGTACGTATGAGCGTAAAGGAGTAATGATGGTATATCAAGGGTGTTTTAGTGAAATACCAAAATGGAAGTGTTTTATTTTTATTTATAATCTGCTTTTAGCAAACCAGAGTACAGCATAACATACACAATAAAGTGAACTAACAACATTACAATCATCATACAGGGGTCCATTTACTAAGGGACGCTAAACGCTAACGCATCCATAGAATATAATGGATGTGTAGCGTTTAGCACGTCTGAGTAAAAGGACACCACAATGATTAAAAATTCCACACCGTCATAAGAAACAAAAACAAAAAAGAAACATAACAGCAATAATATTATAGAGGCATCAATATATAATATATTATATTATATATTATACTAGTCTTTAAGCCCGTTACATTAACAGGTGCTAGAGCAGATGTCTGTCTGTTCTGTTTTGTTTTCTTTGTCTCTCTCTCTTTGGACGCTGTTTGTCTGTCTGTCATTCGTTCTGTCTGTGGCTCTCCCTGGCCCCCTTTGGCTGTCTGTCTCTCTCCCTGGCCCCCTTTGTCTGTCTGTCTTTCTCCGTGGCCCCCTTCTGTCTCCCCCCCCAAAGCAAACCAAGATTGCTCCCTGCCCCCCAGCACACCCCTCCCCCCCCTAAAGCAAAGCAAGTTTGTTCCCTGGCCCCCTTTCCCTCTCCCCCACCCCAACTTCCCTGTGCAGCACAGCATTTCCCTCCCCTCCCCCCTCCCCCCTCCCCACTACCCTGTGTAGCAGCAGCATTTCCCTCCCACCCTTCCCTGTATAGCCGCAGCATTTCCCTCCCCCCTCCATTTCCCTCCCCCCTCTATTTCCTTGTGCAGCAGCATTTCCCTCCCCTCCCCACACCCCACTTCTCTGTGCAGCAGCATGTTTGTTTCTGGCTGGCTCCCTTACCCTTTCAGCGCACAACAAACCTTCCTCTTCCCCGGACCCGATCTCCACGCTCCCGCCCCTGTACCGCGGAACACGTGAAGTGTCCAGCAGGTCAGGCAGTGCTCCGCGCCGCCACCTCAGCCAGTCACGTGCCTCCAGCCACCGCACACGCCTCCAGCTAGCGTAGGTGCTGTGAGGACTGGCACAGAAGCACACCTCACAGCGCCAGGAATCACAAACTTTCAAGAGCTCATGCGCACTCTAGGGTTTTATTATTATAGATTATATATAATTATAGAGGACAGCGGGAATGGCACCGAGTTTGGAGACAGCAGGGCCACAGACATGGAGACCTGGGAGCAGAAGCCAAGGGAGCGCAGGGCAGCCTCTGACTGCGATGAAAGAAACTTGTCTGGCGGCGGAGAAGGGAGAGGAACAAATGAATGGGGTGGTGGAGATCCCGGCTAAGCAGCGGTTGACATTGGGCCCTGCGGCTGTTCTTCCCACTGGCTTGTCGGTGCTTGGTGCTTAGGGGGCTGTGACCCGATGGTGATGTTGAGTGGAGCTGCACATCGGCAGAAATCAAGTGCTGCCAGCTGATTGGTGCCGGGTGAGGATTAGCTCTGTGGTTGCTCCCCTGTAGTTGCTGGCTGGACTTCACACATCTGTCTTGCTTTGGACTGCTTTGGGACATTTTTTAAAATTTACTTTTATTCTTTTATTTATTTTTTATTATTTGAATTTTACCCTTTCCTCACCATTCTTATTATTTATATCTTTATTATTTTAATAATTGTTTACTGAGGTACTTTAGCTAGATTGTTTTTCAAGTACCTTTCTTATTTCTAATCTTAATATATATTTTCTGTAAACCGCTTAGAACCTAACGGATGTAGCGGTATATAAGAAATAAATTACATTACATACTAAACTAAACTAAACTAAATCTTGGATTTATATACCGCAGCCTTCAGGACAGATAGGGAAGTTCTAAGTACCTAATTTCATTTTGTTGTAACCCGTTCTGGGCTCCTGGGGAGGATGGGCTATAAAAATGAATAAATAAATCTTTCTTTAGACTGCATTCAGTGATAAAAGTAGATTATATGTAGGGTGAATAAATTAGTATAAAGTGAATCCAAATTAAAGTTATAAGTGATACTTTGAGTGAAATATGGGTGATCTCAGATATGAGCATAAGGACATTGACTTCGTGTTGTGATACCTGCCTAGTTTAGGGTGTAAAATGATTAATGAATGAACTGTGTACACACAAAATGTGGTTTGATGACAGTGATGAAAAAAGGAAATATATATGAATGGATATCACACACATAACCATTTCTATTACTTGTATCCATTCATATATATTTCCTTTTGGCCTAGGAGATAGGCACCATTTATATAATCAGGCCCTTTATCGCCAAGTAGTGAAATTATATCTGACAGATGTGTTTCAATAATAATGCACTTGATGAAGAAAAAACTCAGGAGACAGAGTAATAAAGCTCCTTCAGTGACGAAGAGTTTCATTATCCTGTGGCCTAAGTTTGTTCTTTATCAAGTGGATTATTATTGGAACACGTCTGACAGATGTAATTTCACTACTTGGAGATAACTGCATAAGGCTACAGGACAATTGTTTAGGTATAAGCCAAAACGTGGCCGCATCGGGCTCGTTTGAATAAAAGAGACTTTCACCATACTTTGCTGGACTAGCCCCCCTCTTTTACAAAGGTGCGCTAAGCTTTATGGTGCGTACTAACCACGCGCTAGAGGCTAACGCGTGCATGTTATCCTAGGGACGCGTTAGCGATTAGCGCACACGTTGATTTAGCGCATGCTAAATCCGTGCTAAAACGCTTAGCGTGCCTTTGTAAAAGAGGGCCTATGGGGCTCATAATTGAAAGAGAAAAACGTTCAAAAACCGGCCTAAGTCGGCACTTGGACGATCATAAATGAAAGGCGTCCAAGTGCCGATAATAAAACCGAGTTTTGGACGTATTTCTAAACGACCTAGGCCTTCATAGTGCCGCTGAACGACCATAGCTAAACGGGGCATTTCAGAAGGAGTGTCGAGGGCGGGATTTGGGCGGGACGTGGGCAGGCTTAGGCTTAGTTGTACTGCACGTATAACCGAAAGTTATACAGCCCAGGATCAACGGAACTTGGACGTTGTGACTTAGACCATTTAAAACATGGTCTAAGTCACAAAAACCCACCTAAAGTCACCAGATAAGCACTGCAAACACATAAAACAGACCCCCCACACACTACCCCAGTGATCACCGATGCCCCCAACCCCATAAAAATTGTAATCACACCTTTAAAATTCAGCCTCCAGACTATCATCACCTGGCAGCCTGGCATAGGAAAGCCTAGTCGTCCAGCACAGAGGCGGCTTAAGCCGTCTTGGGGGTGGGTTAGGGACTCATGGAGAGGAGAACCCATGCCCATAAGCCCCTGTAATCACTACATTGATACTTAAACATGTGCACTCCCCTATACATCCCCAAAACCCTTTTTTACTGGCATATAAGTGGCTCCTGCATCCATAAGGGCTATTAGGGTGGTAGATAAGTAGGTCTAGGAGATTCTGGAGGTGGTTTGGGGGGTTCAGCATGACCTATAAGGGAGCTGTAGTGGGGAGAAGACATAGCACCCTTTTTGTGAAGTTCAGAGCAGTGCCCTGTAAGGTACCCCACTACTTAGGTGTCATGTCTGGGCGTTCAGTCCATCACTTTGCTGACCTCTCCCACGTCCAACAGGGCTTGTTCCAGGCGTTTTTGACTTGGACAAATAGTTGGACGAAAATGTGGTATAAAGATGGATGATTTAGCGACTTGGACGATCAGATCGGCAGGACGTATAGTTAGACGATTTTCGAATCAAAAAAAATTTTGGACGTATTTTTTGAAAATGTGTCCTAGGCTGTTTTTTTACTTTGGACGACTTGCGACTTAGACACAAACGGACTTAGACGTTCCTTTCGATTATGCCCCTCCACATGTTTTATCCAACTCTTTTATATACCTGAACAGCTATCAAGTTACCGTAACAGTTACAGTTACTTTATTTGATATATTGCCATTACTGACAAAAAAAAAAAGGTCAAAGCAAAGCGGTTTACAAAATGTAAAAACGACAATTTAAAACCAAAAAAAACCCAAATAGGTAGGGAAAAAATACTAAAGACTGGTTAACAAAAATATGACAAAGGATGCATTTGAACTTTAAAATTCAAACGAGTCCTCTTCTTATGCCACCGGTTGCTTTTCGTTTCTTTTTCATGTGCCTCTTTTTTTTTCTTTTTAGCGGGCATGCCCCAACCTGATATTATTTCCTTTTATGTTCTCCATTCCTATAATTGATTCATTCAATTTTCTATACCGTTCTCCCAGAGGAGCTCAGAATGGTGTACATCAGTGGTCTTAAACTCGCGGCCCGGGGGCCACATGCGGCCCGCCAGGTACTATTTTGAGGCCCTCGGTATGTTTATCATCATCACAAAAGTATAATAAAACAGTTTCTTGATCATATGTCTCTTTAGCTATAAATGACAATATTATTATTGGAGACTTGGCCAAAAGGAAAGATTTATAAACTATGAAGAGTTTTACCTCATGCAAAATTGTCATTTCTTTAATAAGTCATTAACTATTTTTTCTGCGGCCCTCCAAGTACCTACAAATCCAAAATGTGGCCCTGCAAAGGGTTTGAGTTTGAGACCACTGGCTTAACTATAAAGACATCCTGTTTGTCTTTGGGAAGCAGAGCTGAGATTGTGATGTCATAATGCCTCATTCCAATAAGAGCCAACCTCATCAGTGATGTCACAATGGCTTGATTGTCCTGTACTCCCCTCTGGCCTCAACCCAGCCAGCAGATTAACCGTTCCTCTTAACTCAGTCATCTCAAACTCTTTAATAAGTCATTAACTATTTTTTTCTGCGGCCCTCCAAGTACCTACAAATCCAAAATGTGGCCCTGCAAAGGGTTTGAGTTTGAGACCACTGGTGTACATGAATTTATTCAGGTACTTAAGCATTTTTCCGTGTCAGTCCTGGCAGGCTCACAATCTAGCTAATGTACCTGGGGCAAATGAAGGGATTAAGTGACTTGCCCAGTGTCACAAGGAGCAGCGTGGGTTTGAACCCGCAGCCTCAGGGTGCTGAGGCTGTAGCTTTAACCACTACGCCACACTCTCCCCTAATTATTTCCGTTCTTCCCTCGTCCCTTTTGTACCTCGTTGTTTTTTAATCGGCGTCCTCGTCCGTGTCTTTGTCCACCAAAATATGCTGT
This sequence comes from Geotrypetes seraphini, assembly GCF_902459505.1. Lineage (NCBI taxonomy): Eukaryota > Metazoa > Chordata > Amphibia > Gymnophiona > Dermophiidae > Geotrypetes > Geotrypetes seraphini. Next base: position 18,820,936 of record NC_047091.1, read on the forward strand.
TTGTCCTTCCCCTTTTTAAATTGTACATCGCTTTGAAATTTTGATAATGCAATACAATCAAATTTTAATGAAACTTGAAACTTAAATGAACCAGGTAACTATCTGGTACCATCACTGAATATCTTAAATGAAACATCACTTAAATGAACCAGGTAACTATCTAGTACTATCACTGAACAGTGCTACCTGGGTGCTATTTCCTCCAAACTGAATGGAAGTCCTAAACCTATTGTCCTATCTATGGATGGTGCTGTTTCATGATCACATTATCAATAGTGAGGGACTGGCAAGCTCTGGAGGACTCCAGGAAACCTGCTTATCTGTAGCAATTGAAAACAACAATTTTGAAGCATCACCATCTATTAGTAGCAGTGTGCCAGACGTCCGGGTCCATGTCCTCTTTTTAGAGAACTGTCCAGGCTTCCGGATGTACTTTCCAAACCCCAGCATTTGTCCGGGTTTTGGAAAACCCTGGCCAGTTCTGGCCGCATCTAGTGGGCCTCGGAGCATGCGCGGATGACATCATGCACATCCGCACATGCTCCAAGCCTTCCAGACGCAGCCGGAGCTGGTTGTAGGAGAGAGGAGGCTTGCAGGGGGCAGGGCTGGGGGTGGAATGGGGCGGGATTGGGGGAAGAACGGGACGGAGCTGGGGGCGGAACGGAGTGGGGTTATGTGTCCAGGGTTTTCTTTTTCAAAATATGGTAACCCTAACCTGGAGAACTTCTGCTCAGCTTAGAGGGAACAGTGGGTAAGTTCCAGTAAGCACCGAAGACCCAGATATGCAGTACTGGGACCTGGACATTAGCAGGCACTGTATATCCGGACCTAATTTAGCCACTGGTGACCATAACATAACATAACTTTATTTTTCTATACTGCCTCAATCAAAAAAATTCTAGGCTGTTTACACAAAAGAGAAAAACTGGACAATCAGCGAAATATAACGTATTAATGGTAAAAATACAGCACATTAACTAAAAGACAATAAAAATTTAAGTTAATACAATAAAATTATTACATTAAGAATAAAACCTCGAGTTAAGAGATAAATTTATCAAATAGTACTGTCTTAATTTCTTTTCGGAAGGCGCCATAAGACAGCATGGCTCCACTAATGTAGTTGCCCAATCAGGATTGTTGTTTACTTGCTTGAAATGCGAGCATCCTGTCTAAGAAAGACCTAAATTTACAGCCTAAATTCTTAGGGTCTGCAAATAAATTACAATTCCTGATTACCCTCACGGGGTTATATAGCACGAAATGAGATACACTTCCCCCTCCCCATTTGCATTTTCATATAATCGCGATTTGTTTCTGGGGAGGGGGAAAATTAAAAAAGCAGTCTTAATTTTAAAATAACCCATATTTTTTTCCTCCCTGCCGCCTTCCCGGCCTTACTTGGTGGTCTAGAGGGTTTTTGGGGCAGGAGTGATCTTCTTACGCTCCTGCCCCGTGCAGATCGCCATGAGGAAATGGCTGCTGTGAGTTCCCGTAGTCTCTCGAGACTACGTCGGGAACTCCCCACTGCTGAAATCTCCGTCAAAACCTACTCCAGTCCATCTAAACCCTCCCGGCCATTGAAGCCCTCCCCGGCCCATCCTCCCCCAAAAGGCCATCATCTAGGGTTACCGGACATCCGGATTTCCCCGGACATGTCCTCCTTTTGAATCAGGTTGGGCAGACTGGATGGACCATTCGGGTCTTTATCTGCCGTCATCTACTATGTTACTATATGTTACTATGTAACTATGATATCCTCTGGATATCTGTCAAAAAATCCTTTTGAGGGCATGTCCGGGGGTCCATACGGCTTTTCAAAAACCGGCACTTTGTCCAGGTTTTGAAAAGCTATCCTCCACATTGCGTCAGGCAGGAGGGCATCCGCGCACGTGCGGATGTCCTCCTGCCCGACGAGAGCAGGCAGTGGGGGATGGGGCAGGGATGGGTGGAACTGGGCAGGCCTGGGGGTGGGTCTAGGGCAGGGGTGTCATAGGGCAGGGGTGTCAAAGTCCCTCCTCGAAGGCCGCAATCCAGTCGGGTTTTCAGGATTTCCCCAATGAATATGCATGAGATCTATTAGCATACAATGAAAGCAGTGCATGCAAATAGATCTCATGCATATTCATTGGGGAAATCCTGAAAACCCGACTGGATTGCGGCCCTCGAGGGGGGTACTTTGACACCCCTGGTCTAGGGAGTCCGGATTTTCCAAACGGAAAATCTGGTAACCTTAATATCATCTATCCCTGTCCATAGAGAGAACAAACTGTAACTGGCATCCAGGGTTCACATCCCTGGACACTGTCTTTGGAGGCTTAGGTTTATATTCACCTTTAGAATCCTGGGATAGGAAGTCGCAGATGGGGTCTGTGAGCTAAAACAATAACTAAACTACATTGTAAGTGACACAACAGAGGTAATCTCTCGTATGTATTTGAGCAGAACAATGTACTGCAATAAAAATGGGTGACAGGTCTAAAGCGCGCCGGGACAAAGGCGCGCCCAGACAACTGAGCGCAGCACGGGGGTGCGCGCAGCAGAAAATTACTGTTTTTAGGGCTCTGACGGGGGGGCGTGGGGGGGAACCCCCCCACTTTACTTAATAGAGATTGCGCCGCGTTGTGGGGGGTTTGGGGGGTTGTAACCCCCCACATTTTACTGAAAACTTCACTTTTTCCCTGTTTTTAGGGAAAAAGTTAAGTTTACAGTAAAATGTGGACGGTTACAACCCCCCAAACCCCCCATAACGCCGGCGCGATCTCTATTAAGTAAACTGGGGGGGCTCCCCAACAAAACCTCCCGTCGGATCCCCTAAAAACTGCAATTTTCTTTGGCGCGCGCCTTTGTCTTTCGCGGGGTTGTCTATGAACCATAAAAATGATAAGATGTAGAAGTAAGTGGTAACATTCAGTTAATCTGTATTATTTTTAATACCAGAATAAGGTACAGAATTGAGATCAATACACTGTTCTCTTCCCAGCTGAGTCTTCCTTCTGCCTCCTCCTTTCTAGCCTGGTCAGCGGAAAAAAGCCAATTTATCTTTAAGCCATTCTTCGGTCAGGTCTTCCGTATTCCTGATCTCAAACACCTTCCAGAGAACAAGCAAAAAGCTAAGTGACAGGAAAAAAGAACAGAATCTAACAGTTAAAAAAAAAAAAAAAAAGCATGCACTAATCCCTAAAGTATTTATTATTGCTGTCTGGATTTGAATCATGTGTGGTGGACGTAAACAGTTCTTTTCAGGGACAAGTCAGACGCAGTCCCTGTCCTAGGAGCTTACCAACTAGACAAGATAAGACAGGCAGAAGGCACACCAGCTTATCTTTTCTCCTAACAGATTCGACAGAGTAACTCCTTTCTTTGTCCGATTCCAGTGGCTCCCGATTGAAGCTCATATAAAATTTAAGATCTGTTTGATTGCTTTAAAACTATTATGTGGTACAGCCCCAGCTTATTTAGCAGGTTCTGTTTTAACATCTCATGATAACTTTCACCCTGGGCAAAGTCATTCAGTCCTCCAAAGCCCCAGATACGTTAGATAGATTGTGAGCCCACCAGGACAGAGAAGGAAAATGCTTGAGTACCTGATTGTAAAAACCGCTTAGATAAACCTCGATAGGCGGTATATAAATCACCTAATAAACTTGAAACGTCAACTTGAACCAGACAAGGTTAAATCTCATAAACATGCTAACTCAGAATTCCCTTCCCAGTGGCATAGTAAGAGGGCGGCGGTCCGCCCTGGGCACCATCTTGCTTGGGGCGCTGGCACCCTCATCCTCTCCACCCCCCCCCATTCCCACTCGTCCCCCTACTACACACACTCCCCTTTCCCTGTACCTTTTTTAACTTTGGCACGAGCAGCCAACAAATTGCTGCCCGTGTCGACCTGGGCGCTCTCTCTGATGTCACTTCCGGGACCTGCGTCTAGGCCAGTGGTCTCCAACTCAAACCCTTTGCAGGGCCACATTTTGGATATGTCGGTACTTGGAGGGCCTCAGAAAAAAATAGTTCATGTCTTATTAAAGAAATGACAATTTTGCATGAGGTAAAAACTCTTTATAGTTTATAAATCTTTCCTTTTGGCTAAGTCTTAATATTGTCATTTATAGCTAAAGAGACATATGATCAAGAAACTGTTTTATTTTACTTTTGTGACTATGATAAACATACCGAGGGCCTCAAAATAGGACCTGGCGGGCCGCGAAATTAAAGACCACTGGCCTAGAAAGTGACATCAGAGAAAGCGCCGATGCCGACACGGGCAGCAAGTTGGTGGCTGCTTGCGGCTAAGTTAAAAAGGTACGGGGATGGGGCACATGCGCGCACGGTTGAGAGGGGCAGGGAAGAGGGTGGTGGAGGAGCACCACTGCCCTGGGCGCTGCTCACCCTCGCTATGCCACTGTCCCTATTGAAATTTGATATTTAACAGATTGTATGTGTCATTTAGAAAAGCAGTTAAAACATTTTTTTAGAGAATATTGGATTGATGGTTAATTATCAGTTCATTTAGGGCCCCTTTAACAAAGCCATGGTAGCGATTCTCCAGCAGCAATTGCACCGAAGCCCATAGGAATTGAATGGGCTTCGTTGCATTTGCCATGGGGGAATCACTACTGTGTCTTTGTAAACAGGGCCCTTAATTCTTTATATATCAAGCTGTATCTCCTGGGGTATTCCCAGCTCTTTTTTTTAGGTGACCCACTTTAGGCTGAAGAGGTATATTTATCTAATTTATTTATTTATGTAAAAGAGTTATATCCCACCTAAACCTTTTTGCAGGCTATAAGAATTGGAAAGAAAGGTAAAATAAACAAAAAACAAACAAACAAGGGAATAGTAGGGTTCAGTGGAGGATTTTGAGTATAGTCTACCCCCGCATATTCGCGGCTCCAAATTTACAGACTCAGTAATTTGCGGTTTTTCCCTCACCAACCAACTTCTGCCTCCCCATCACCCCCTGCATAATTTACCTCATGGAGCAGCCAATAGCTGGAAAGTTCACATCTCCCCTCTGCCACCAACCAATCCTGACAGGGATCTCAGTGCTTGCAAAGAAGGAGAACCGCACGGCTGAATGACAACTGAGCCCCATGCGAGGTGAGAGGGCAGGACCGGAACCAGAGAGGAGGAGGAGAGGGCATGCCGAGAACATGTGGTTTAGATCACTGGCCACAGCTTTCCTCCTGTTAATTACTGTCTGCAGAGGATTGCCGGCATTGGACAGTTTCTAACAGGCAGCCTGCGGCCTCTGCTGCATTTTCCCTCTACCATGGTCCCGCCCTTCCTCTGACTTAATATCCTGTTTGCACTGGGATATACTGCAGAAGAGGGAAAGTGCAACAGAAGCCATCCACATCATCTGCCTCCCCCAGGGGATCTTGGGGGGGGGGGGGTCTTTCATGAGGTCCCTCTTCGGGTGAAACAGCATCAGTGAGGAAAAAATCCTCATCCCAGAAAACCTGCAGATGCTTAGATGGAAGCAGGGGGCTGGACGGGGGCAGATGCTGGAGGAAGAGACACCCTCCCCAAAGAACCGCAGAGACCCCCCCGAAGAACTGGAGAACCCAGGAAAGAAACAGGACCCCCCAGTCACCTGCAAGTAAGCCTTGTACATGGCTAAGACAAAATCAGGGGCAAAACCCCTTGATGGCAAAAAGGCCTGTACTGCAGGTGCAGAAGAAACATCTAAGACCTGTTCCTGTCTCTCTAAAACAGGAGGGAGATCACCTGAGGCCGCAGGCAAAATGGCAGAGCTTCCTGCCAAGACTGATAGTTTATAGTTTATTCAATTTTTGATTAAACGCTTTTTCGTTTCTTCAAAGCGTTGTACAGAATAAAAATAACTTTACAGAAAAAAGTTAATAAAACATTTAATACAAACTTTTTAATATCAACATGACTGACGTATTAGGTAATTATAGACAAGCATGCAATAGACACGATTGGTAAAGGGGGTAAGAAATACAATTGATAAAATAAAAATGAGAAACATTTAAGGTAAACACAAAAGGAATTAGGGAAAAGGGTATAAATTAAAAACAAATATTAATTATTTAATCTCTAAAATGTGCCTCTTTTTTTTTTTTTTTTTTTTCAGTTAAAAGCTTCATTAAAAAGGAAACATTTTAAGTTGCTTTTAAATTTTTTTAAGTTTTTTTCCATTTTTAAATATAGTGGAAGAGTGTTCCAGATTGTAGGGGCTGTAACTGAAAAAATTGAGGTACGGCGTGTGCCAATATTTTTTAGGGAAGGAATGTTGAGGTTAAATTGAGATATAGACCTTAAGGATCTTGGTGGGTCGTATGGAATCAGTAATCTGTCTATGAAGGCTGGGGCATTTGACTGCAGAGTTCCGAATGTTAAGAGGGCGATTTTATATGTTACTCTTTGTGAGACTGGCAACCAATGGGCATTTTGTAGAAGAGGGGTTACATGATCATACTTCTTTGCTCCTGAAATTATCTTAATAGCAGTATTTTGAATCAGCTGCAAATGTTTTAAGTCTTTATGATATATTCCTTTTAAAAGTGAGTTACAGTAATCTAATTTCGATATAACGAGTGATGAAAAACCCGCCCCCACCCTGTGGCTGTAGTGGCAAAGAGGCCTGCATGGGCCCAGCCGCTAAAGCAGAACTGCAGGCAGCATCAGCTGTGGTGGTAGGGGAATCCCCAGTACTATCGGCGGAAAGGGAAATCCGAGTTCCCTGACCACCAGCGGCTGGGGAAATCCTTAACTGGGCAGTAGAAGCCCAGGCTTCTCCACTGCCTACAGCTGACGAGAACTGTACGTGCGAAGGGGAACCCTGCTCGCCGGCACCTGAAGGCCATGAGGATTCCCCCTCACAACAGCCGGAGCACTCGTGCACACATCGACTACATCAGCCGCTCATCGGGCACACAATGAGCACCTATTCAGTCTCTTTAAAGTGCTCATATTAAACTGCTAATAAGGAAAAAAATGTAAGGGCCGCTTAGCAATAAAAACCAATAACGACAACATTAAAGGCTTCCTTTCAGGACTTTTTTTTTTAACAAAAAACTTTAAACTGAGAAAGGAGCAGACCCCACAGGCGCTCAAAGCTCTAGTCTTTGCCTGACTGTGGCAAGGCGTACAGCTGAGGCACCTCTAAACAAAAATTGGGGAGGTGGGGGAAATGGGGGGAGGGACTCGGCCGCCCAAGTGTGGAACCCCCAAAGTCGGACGTACCCCCGAAAGGGTCCCCCAAGCTCTATCCAGACAGCAAAAAAAAAAAAAAGGACAATAAAGGCCACTAATCAGATCCAACAAGCCCTAACTATCAAGAGGAAAGACTGCACAGGCTTACCACCTCCACCTGCTGGAGACTGAGAACAGACTGACTGTAGATGGGACTGCACAGCCCACTTGTACTACTGCCAAAGTCAATGTGTCCTCAGTCTCCACCTGCTGGCAGAGGAGCGTAAACCCTTCTGTCTGTGCCGGTCTGGAGGGACAATAAAGAAGCGGCCTTTTCTCAGGATAGGGGAGAGGAAAGAAAACAGACTCTCTTAAGTGTTTGGCAGAGGGATGAAGACAACCCACTGCCCATATGAGAAGAAATATAACATTCTTGAGAGGGGGGGGGGGGGCGGGGTGAAAGAGTATGAAATGGTAGGTGGTGGAAGAACGAGTCAGGAGACAGCTGCTTTTTCATATGAAACAGACAGACTATTGTCTTCAAATGCAATGTCTGAGGGTGACAGGGCCTGTTGGAGAGTCCTGGGGAACTCTTGGCCACAGAATAAGAAAGATTTGAGACAGGATAGCTCTTGAATGTACCTTTGTCATTTCAGCCGTCTGTACCAGTCTGTTCTTGCTCCCAGCATACATCATCTGCTGCTCTGGTTTGCAGCCTGTACAGAATAGAGAAATGGTGTTATTTCTTCAGAAGGATGAAGCAGCAGAGGATTTGTGGCGGGGATAAAGCCAGGTAGAAAACAGTGGTGGACACAGAGCCACTTGCACACTTTTGTAGAAAAGACACCAGTAGTCACCTCTGTAACACTGATATCTCCAGAGCACCCACCTGCCGTAGCTACTGGATAGCAGCTGACTGAACTGAGAGAGAACTGGAAGTAAGCTGAACTCTCCGAACAGCAGACTACAAAATTATCAGGTATCAGCAAACAGCAAGAATGGAAGGTAATGATGCACATGCCACACTTTCCAGAACACTGTCAATTTTACTCACCTAAGGGACTGGAGAAGATGAAACAGAGAGGATAGGAGATACGCCCATCACTATGTACATATCTATAACTGTAAGCCACAAATGTAAGACAGTCAAGGAAGCAACTGTATTGAGGAAGCTGATTGTGAAGTTAATGACATAAACCTAAAACCACTTCCTACTACTACTACTACTATGTATCATTTCTAAAGCACTGCTAGAAGAGACAGTCCCTGATCAGTAGAGCTTACAATCTAATGAAATAGATAACTAGGACAAGTAGGGGGGTCAGGGAGTTTCTCATGCGTGGGTGCTTTACAAGCGAGTGGGAGTTAGGAGTTAAAAGCAACATTGAAAAAGTGGGCTTTTATCCTGGATTTGAATACTGCCAGGGATGGATTGGACGTACTGACTCAGGCAGTCTGTGCCAGGCGTATGGTGCAGCAAGAGAGAAGGAACGTAGTCTGGAGATGGCAGTGGAGGAGAAGGGTTCAGATAAGAGAGATTTGCTCGATGTACAGAATTCCCGGGGAGGAGAGGAGAGATATTGAGGATCTGTACAGTGAAAGCCCTTGTAAGTCAATAAAAAGAGTTTGAACTGCATGCAGAAATGGATAGGGAGTCAATGAAGTGACTTAAGGAGAGGGGTAAAGTGAGCTTAGTGACTGGCGGAATATAAGGCATGCAGCAAATTTTTTGAAAGGATTGAAGGGGAGAGAGATGATTATGTGGAAGACCTGTAATAAGCAAGTTGCAATAGACTAGGTGACAGGTGATAAGGGTGTGGATAAGGGGTTCAGGTGGCAGGACAAGTAGCTCAGTCTTGGCCATGTTTAGATTTAAGTGGTGGTGGAACATCCAGGCAGCAATGTTGGACAGGTAGGCTGAGACTCGGGCCTAGATCCTACAGTGCTCCCTGTCAACACGTCCAGCTTCTCACACTATTGCAGCACCATTCCCAACCCCTTTGCTTGCTCTGAAAACCATGACACCCAATCCTCGCCTTCACTGCTAGCCATGCCTTGCCTTCTCCTGCCTTTCAGTATGTGCTTCCCCTCAATCTATTCCTTCACTGGAAGGATATCTTGGCTGTCGCTCTGGAAGCTCACTCTTCAGTTCATCAGGAGAAATATTCTGAAAAGTTCAAACATTCATTTAATCTTAAGTATCTCTGCATGTGGGTAAAAACAGTCAGAGAAGGAAAAGGATGAATGAGAAATGGGAAAAGTCAAACAAGAAATGGGTACAAGAGAAGAAGTGAAAGGAAGATACTGAGACAACAAGGATTTAAAGAGAGAAGCAGAGCATGGGGACAAAACAGAGAGATAAGTGAGGTGAAAGAAGGGGAGGAAAAACAGATCAGACAGCAAGACAAGACGAGGAGACTACAGAGAAAGTTTAAGCATGATGATAAGAAAAATAAAAAAGAGACACTGAGAAAAGAGAAAGAAATATAATGTGATGAGAAGAAAAGAGAAAGGCCTGGGGAGGAGATAAAAGAAAGGGAAATTGATGAAAGAGAAAGAAGCAAGATTTGGGGAAGAGAGAAATAAGGACATGGAAACTAATCATGAAAAATAAGAGGATAGGGAGCAAAATCTGGGGAGAACAGAGAAAGAGGTGATGCATGACAAGCAGAAGTGTAAGGCATATAGAACAGAAATATGTAACAGACAGACAAGTTTTAAAAAAAATGTCGGTTCTCTATTGCTCCACATTGAGAGAAGGTTATGTACAGCCCTCTCAAATCTCACCTCATATTCCTCTTCCAAAACTACCAGCTGCTTTTCTTTGTCAATTTTCACTGAGGAAAGGAGCACAGGTAAGATTACAGTCATGGGTAAGGATGGGGCAAGGGGCCCTAGAGCTGAGTGCAATCTATTGTTGCTCCTAGCATAATGCATCAAAAGTGTTTGCTGCTCTCCTTGCAGAAAGCTCCATAAAAGCATACACAGTATGGTCTGAGCATAAGAACAGAAAGTGAGAAAAAAAATAACTCACAGTCATTATATGTACATGCTGCAAAACTTTGGAGCACAAGCAAATCTGTTTTTTGCAGCACCTCCTGCTGAGAAAGGCTGGAACTGCAGGAGCTGTGTCTCTCCTCGCTGCCTGCCCCTGTCAGCACTTGAATCCTTCAGTGGTGAAAGTGTGTCCAGGGAGCCATAATTTGTGTTAAATTTAGCATCTATTCATTTTGAAAAATTAGCTCCATGCCTGATACATTCTCTGTAGCACCACCTGCTGGGAGAAGCTGAGACTGCAAGAGCTTTGATTCCCCCAACATCCAGCACTCCTCCTACACCATTTTACTACAGCACCTTCTGCTGGAAGTGAATATATCTCACCTGGGCACTTTTGGATGTCATATTGCTGAAGGTCAGGGACAGAAGAATGCCTAGAGCTCTGGAATCTCTAGAGAAGAGTCACTAACTCCAGATGTGGCAGAGCTGAGGGTCACAAATATTGCCTGCATTTTAATTTTCTTAATAAGAGTATCTGGACTCACTCAGAATGGCAGCATTATTCGTTTCTTTGCGAAACCGGAAGCATCTCAACTTCTCCTTCAGCTCTGGAGCCACATCACATACTACCAAAGAGTCTGACTACCAACAAAACAAAGACATCACAGACCATCAGTAAACCCTACTAATAACCCCATACAAAGGCTTCACGATGCCACTACTAAGACTCACAAATCCCTGTCACCCAATTACCTCTTAACTGTTTTTACCAAAGTATCCATCACTAGATTATTAACATTATAAAACTGCCCATTTCCCAGCCAGCTACTACTCAAGATGCCAGCTTGGGTTATTTGGCTGTGCCATAGGGTCTGCAAATGCATTCCACATGTATTCCAGGGCACAGCCGACATTGGGCTCTTTCTTTAAGCAGCACCACATTTTAACTAAGGTTGGCAAGGTATCAGTTAAACATGAATCCTCCCCCCATCCCATTCAATGGAGGTGCTACTTACCATTCTTAAGGTTATAGATGATTCTGGTCTCCCCTTTGCAATCTCTGCTCTCACTCTTCCGGATGGTAGGATAGGAAATGAAGTTTTTTGTTCCTCTCTAGAGATAAACGGTGTTGCAGCGCTTTGCTGAGGGAGGGCGAAAGGGGCAGGGCAGAGCTTGAAAACTTGGAGAGGTTTCTATAAAAAGCTTTATATATGGGTAAGGGGAGAATTCTTTCAAACCAGGTTATGTACCATAGAGTCTAATTTAAAGCACGTTAAGAAAAGAAAAAAAAGCAACCTGTAAAAATATCAGATAGGTCTGTTAGCAGATGGTTTGGAAGGGTTGGAGGCTTGCTTGGTTGGTCAGGATCGTGTCACCACATCCTGTTTTGAAAATGCTCATAACCAACAGCAGCCATCTGACATGTAATTACCCTTCCCAGTTGCACTGACTCCTGGCACCTCTCTGAGCCAGCCACAATGGCAAATATTTTTAGCCCCCTTTACCTAGTTTAAGGAACAAGGTGGATTATAAAAATGATATAAAGCAACCTCTGCAACAGCTGATAAGCTGTATTGTAGAAAAGCATTAGCGTCATAGCTATATTATTTGAATGTTCTAATGTGTGCTTATTAGGTGTTTCATTAATATTATGCTGACATTGTATTATTGAATTTCAGTGCTGTTATAAGTATGGGGTCCTTTTACTAAGGCGCGCTAAAAGTTACCACATGCTAAGTGCTAACGCACTCATAGAATATAATGGGTTCGTTAGCCTTTAGCGTGCCTTAGTAAAAAGACCCCTATATTTTTGAAACTGTTTCAAGGTAGTCCTATTATTAAGTTTCTAACTCACAACGTATAAGTTTCGCCTAGGCCAGGGGTGTCCAATGTCGGTCCTCGAGGGCCGCAGTCCAGTCGGATTTTCAGGATTTCCCCAATGAATATACATGAGGTCTATTTGCATGCACTGCTTTCATTGTATGCTAATAGATCTCATGCATATTCATTGGGGAAATCCTAAAAACCCGACTGGATTGCGGCCCTCGAGGACCGACATTGGACACCCCTGGCCTAGGCAGTCTCTTCAAACATTTGATTATCCCTGCAGGACAACTAAGTCTAGATCGGCCCACATTCCACCCTAACCACTCCTCCAACACCCCTTTCAGCTCTGGGTGCACAGCAGGATTCAGAGGCCTAAATGTCCCTGGATACGCCCAAAAAGCCGTTTCCATTATTGGCACTTGGACAACCTGTCTTTTAGATAGTCCAAGTGCCAACTTGGGCGGATTTTTAGACGTATTTAAGTTTCGATTATGAGCCCCATAATATATAGACAAAATGGGTTACAATTTGCCATACTTATAGTAGTGTGCTAATCCTAATTTGACATACATTAAGAATCTCATTCAACATACATTTAGTATACATTTCTTTTTAATCATGCGGGCATTACGCAGGAGGATTAGGTGAGGAGGTAAGTTTTTATTGCTTTCCTGAAGTTCAGGAGCCCTTCGAGAGATCTGATCTGTTGGGGCAGTTGATAAGAGTAGCTTGATATGAAATGGGAGTCGGATAGTCATCTGGCATTTTGGAGTTGGAAGGCACCAGAGGATATTTTTAGACATGTTTCCTCCTGGGAGCGAAGCGGCCTGTTCGGGATGTAAGGGGGAAGCTTAGCTGAGATACAATCGGGCGCCATGTTATGTAAGGACTTGTACGCTAGAATCAAGCCCTTAAAGATACAGCGTTTGGCTAAGGGTAGCCAGTGGGCTGATGATGGAGCCAGGGAGTTGGGGTCATGGGCGTGAAGGTTCTTTAGTAGCCTGATTGGTGTGTTTTGCACACATTGTATATTCTTTGCTGTCAGTCCGGTGAATAGTGTGCATTGTAGTAGTCCATAAGGGAGAGTACAAAGGCACAAAGAAGCTGGGTAATGTCAGGTTCAGAGTAGTCCCTAATTTTTCAGAATTGTCAGAGATAGTAGAATGAAGAAAAGACCACTTGTGAGCAGTGGTGTAGCAAGGATGAGCAGTGCCTGGGGCAGTGGGGCCCCTCCCCCTGCCGCGCGCACCCCCTTCTTCATACCTTTTTAACTTCAGCACGAGCAGCCACCAACTTACCACCTGCGTCTGCTTCGGCGCTCTCTCTGTCACTTCCTAGGTGTGGATCCAGGAAGTGACATCACAGAGAGTGCTGAAGCCAATGTGAGCAGCATGTTGGTGGCTGCTCACTCCGATGTTACAAAGGTACAGGGAAGGGAAAGGGCGCGCACGCCAGAGGGGAAGGAGTGGGAAGGGGGGGCGGAGAGGAAGAGGGATGCCAGCACCCTGAGCAAGATGGCACCTGGGACAGACTGCCCCCCTCACCCCTACCCACCCCCTTTACTATACCACTGCTTCTGAGATGTGGTTGGAAAGTGATAGGCTACAGTTGAGGAGTATCCCTAAGCTGTATTCTTGGAGGGGCATAATCAAAAAAAATGTCTAAGTCCCCTTTTGGCCTAAGGCCTTAAACGTTGAAAGTAGAAGCAGGGAAAATGTCCATTATAAAAAAAAACCGCCCAAAAGGAGGTTTTTTTTTATAATGGCCTGTCTCTACGTTCAGCTGTTTAAACGCACAAACCACCACTACGTCTAAACTTATACCATATAATCAACCTAAAAAAAGCTTAAGCCCCAAACGTCCAAAACAAGGGCTTTTAGGCGAAGGAGCCAGTCCTTTGCCTAAAAGCTGGATTCTGTAACCAGTGTGTGTCAAAAACAACACCGGTTACAGAATCCACCCCCCTCGACAACATCTGGGCAAGAGGTAGCCCAAACCCTCTTGCCCCGCCAGCCGCGACCTTCCCTGACAACATCGGGGCAAGAGGGAGCCCGAGCCCTCTTGCCCCGTGATCTTCCCCCCTCCCCCCCCACACGATCCGGCCAGGAGGGAGCCCAAGTCCTCCTGGCCCAGCGATCTTCCTCCCCCCAACACAATCCTGGCCTGCAACACCCATTAACCCCCACCCCCCCACTAAAATACAAGCAGGAGGGATCCCAGGCCCTCCTGCCCTCGATGACCCCCCCCACGACTGTCCCCCCGAACGGCCATCCCCGCCGATCAACGACCCCCTCTGCCGACCCCACGACACCCCCCCCTTCCCCGTACCTTAAAAAAAGTTGGTCGGATGGACGAGTGCCAAGCCCGTCCGTCGGACAGGCCAGCCATCATGGGAATGGTTGGCCTTAGGGCTGATTGGCCCAGGTGGCTTAAACCCCACCCAAAGGTGGGGCTTGAGGCGCCTGGGCCAACCGGAATCAGCCCAGTTGTCTTAGGCCCCTCCTGTGCCTAAGGCCCCACCCATAGGAGGGGCCTAAGACAACTAGGCAACTAGGCCGATTCCGGTTGGCCCAAGCGCCTCAAGTCCCACCTGTAGGCGGGGTTTGAGCCGCCTGGGCCAATCAGGCCCTAAGGCCAGCCATTCCACTGATGGCTGGCCTGTAGGACGGACGGGCTTGCACCCATCCGTCCGACCAACTTATTTAAGGTACGGGGAAGGGAGGTGTCAGCAGGGATGGCCGATCAGGGGTTCAGGGGGGTGTTTGTGGGGGGGTTTCATCAAGGGCAGGAGGGCCTGGGATCCCCCCTGCCTGTATTTTAGTGGGGGGTGGGGGTTAGAGGGTGTCGTGGGCCAGGAGGGCTTGGGCTCCCTCCTGGCCGGATCATGTGGGGAAGAGAGGGGGGAAATCATGGGGCAAGAGGGCTTGGGCTCCCTCTTGCCCCGATGTTGTCGGGGAGGGTCGCAGCTGGCAGGGCAAGAGGGCTTGGGTTCCCTCTTGCCTGATTGTTGTAAGGGGGAGGGCTCATCACTGCAGGAGAGATGGCTCATCTCTCCTGCCGCGATGATGATCGCCTACACCCCTCCGAACCGCATCACTTTGGTGTGAGCATCGCTGGCAGGGGTGCTGCGGTTCGGAGGAGTGTAGGCGATCATCATCGCGGCAGAGGAGATGAGCCATCTCTCCTGCAGCGATAGGCAGGTTGCTGGGGCCGCTGAGCAGCAGCGATCAGCTGAGCGGCCCCTTTTTCGGCACTTATACCTGTTTTGACGTGTTGTACGCCTAGGTGTAGGTCGGCCAACCGCCCGCCCTTTCCCTCCTCTAAAAACGCCTCTTTTCTCTCTGTGCTTTTAGAGGCAGGGGAAAGGCCTAAGCTGGTTTTAGATACGTCTAAAACCAGCTTTGATTATGGATACTTGGACGATCAGGCTTTTTGATCATCCAAGTAGCCATTTAGGCCACTTTTTAGACTTTTTTTTATTATTATTATTATTATTATGAGCCCCTTGGTCTTCTGCAGTTGTGGTAGCTGATTCCTAGAAAAGATAGGGATGGGTGTAGGTGCAGTGCTCTTTGCAAATCCAAAGGAGATCTGTTTTGGAAGCATTTAGCTGCAGTTTGTTAATGGACATTCAGTTTTTAATTACTGAGAGGCAGTTGAGGAGTTTTGTGATCTGGGAGACGAAGTTTATTTATAATTTGGTATACCGACCATCGACAAGTATCTGGCCAGTTTACAATACTAAAATTTATAAAATATAAAAGTAAAAATAATATAGGGCAGATCGTAGCCTGGACAAGGACAAAGATTAGAGAAGTTGTATACGAGAGGGACTAGGGTAGAGGGAGATTTTTAAATTACATCGAAATTACATGGCAAAATATTGTGGTGAATAGTCATCAATTCTCTTCTTCTTTTCTTTTTCATTTTTAGCACACTAAGGTGGGGAGGGAGTAGGGAATAATTTTACATAATATGTTATAATATGCTATATAATATATGTACATTTCTATTGAAAATGTGATGAAGGGTGGATGGTTGGGGGGGGTTATTGCATCACTAGGTTTTTATGTGCTAGATATTAATGTGCTATTGTGGTATAATTTGTATAATATATTCTTTTGTGCACTTGCTGATCAATTTGAAAACGAATAAAGAATTATTCAAAAATAAATAAATAAATAAAAAGGGAGGGAAGAGGGCAAGGAAAATAAATACAAGAGGGCAGGGAGGTCGCTTCTTAAAAGCGATTCTCATTATTTCTTGGAAAGGAATGGAGGAATCTTAACTGGAATTTTGGTATGCGTCTTGAAACAGAAAAGTTTTAAGTTTAGTTTTAAATTTGGTAAGAGAGTTTTCATGGTGGAAGTGTGGTGGCATCGCGTTCCAAAGGGCAGGGGACAGTGGAAGATATAGTTGGATGTTTTCCACGAAGAAGTAGATCTGGATTTGATATTTATGTGTTATGTCTAGGATAGGTCTAATGTAGAAATTAAATGGTAGAGGGGATAGTAGAGCCCCTTGAGGAACACCGTATTTGATTGGTTTTGGTTGATAGGGCCATGCTGAGAAGTATGCTTTGGGATTGATTACTCAGGAAGAAAGTGAACCAGCGTAAAGCAAAGTACCGGATGCCAATTTTGGAGTCATTCAATTAGGAGAGGGTGATCGATGGTTTCGAGGGCTGTGCTGAGATCCAGCAGCATCAGGAGGACATCATTTCCGTTATCAATGGGCTTCCATCAATCATCATTCTGGATAGAGCTCCACCGCATACCTCTCAATTCCCTAGTGGTCCAGCGGTGAACCGGAGCAGGAATGATCTTCTTGCGCTCCTGTCCCATGTAGATCGCTCCTGCCTTGGTTCACTGCTAGACCACTAGGGAATTGAAAGGTACACAGGGGAGGCGTGAGGGCGGTAAAAGTTGTCACAGTCGACCACAACAGGAGGCAGGAGGGATCTCTCCTTTCCCACCACTGTACTATCAGGTCTTACAGGCCATTTGGAGGCCTGCAAGACATCGGGACGGAGGGGGGGGACAGGGTGCAGAGCCTGACAGGGCAGGGAAGGAGGGGGCTTTTTGTAGACTCGGGCAAGTCAGGGGAAGGAGTGAGGAGAGGCTGAGTACAAAGCTTGGCAGAGCAGAGGAGGGCACTTGAATATTAACCACCTGGTTTATATTTGAGTCAACCTTTTTTTCTCCTCTTTGTGGGGAAAAAGGTTACCTTGGTTTTATTTGGGTCAGTTTATATTCGAGTATACGGTACACAGAAAAGTGGACTCAAATTTCTATCTGCTGGTTAGGGCATTTGGCTTTGCTTCTCTTGGGCTTGCCACTCATTAAGGGCCCCTTTTACAAAACCATGGTAGCGATTCTCCTCTGGCAAACACACCGAAGCCCTTAGGAATTGAATGGGCTTTGATGCGTTTGTTGCAGGAAAGTCACTGCTGCAGCTTTGTAAAAGGGGCCTTAAAGCAGTGATCAGAATTTTGTGACCCTTAAGAGGTACAGAATAATGATGAACCTAAGGAGAGCCCACCTAGATCGTGACCCTAAATGTGGGTTTTATATCCCCATCTGAGTAGGGTTACCAGACATTCAGATTTACCTGGACATGTCCTCTTTTTAGAGGACTGTCCAGGCATCTGGATAGCTTTTCAAAACCCGGGACTTTGTCCAGGTTTTGAAAAGCTGTGAGCCTGGAGTAGTGCTGCCTAATTCATGGAAAAAATTTTTGATTCGATTTGACCTATTGAATTGATTTTTAGATTTGATTCGATTCACTTTTCCCACCTAATAAAAGTGTTTTTTTCAAACGTCCTGGCTGGTTTATTTTGTAGCCTCTTCACCCACCCCAGCCCCATGCCGGTGCTATTAGTGTAACCAAAATAAAAAACACTTTTCCTCCCTCTGTTAGGTCCGACCTAGCTCACGCTCACTGTCTAATACCAGCTCTAGCAGGATACACATTTCAAGCCTGATATGTTGTTATCACAAAATAGAAAATAAAATTATTTTTCCACCTTTTGTTGTCTGGTCATTTTATTATTCAAATCATGTTGGTCCCAGGCTCTAGTTTCTGTTTGTCTTCTGTTAACTCGCTTGCCAGGGTCTCCTGCCCATTTGGCATTTTCTTTTTTCTCTGTGCTGCCATCTCTGTACATTCCCTTTCAGTGCCATATCCAACTGTTCTTTCCTACTGTCTACCATCTCTCTCTCTCCCTGCCTTGTGCTATGGGTCAAACCTCTTTATTTCCTCCATGCAGCATCTATTCCTTCCTCCCCTCCAATCAAGTGCGCCATTTCTTTCTCCCCAGGAACCATCTCTCCCTGCCTTCTACCCTACGTCCAACATTTTTCCCTCTTCTGCATGCAGCTCTGCAAACAGACCTCTTGCAGCCTGCCCACCAAGGCTTCCCTCTGCCGCGTCATCAGTGACACAGCAGAGCAGGCCAGGACAGGATAAACCTGTTTACTATGCTGTGTCTGCCAACCCGGTCACTACTGCTATTTAAGAGACTCGGAGGTATGTCTGGAGTCAGGACTCACTGAATCTGTGAGTCTGATTTTTTTTTTTTTTTTTAAAGTGAATTGATTTAAATTGGACAGCACTAGTCTGGAGGGCATCTGCACATTCGTAGTTGCCCTCCAGACATGACCCAAACAAATGAGGTTTGTATGGGGCCGGGATTGGGGAATGGAACGAGGCAGAGCTGTGAATGGGGCGGGGCTGTGGGCAGAACAGGGCATGTCCATGTGTCCTCTTTTTGCCCAGCAAAAATCTGATAATTCTGCAACTGTGGTCCTAACCCAGTTTGGGAAGCTCTGTTCTGATGAGAAAATGGTGTTTTAACAGTACAGGAGTGAGACAGCCTTCAGATTGAGTGTAATACACTCCTAGGTAAGCTTGTTTTCTCTGGAGTAGACATCCAATAGTCTCTAATACATTATGGAGGGAATTCATCAAAGGGTGGTACCGCTTTAGCGTACACTGAACGCTAAAGACGACCATAGGAATATAATGGGTGTCTTTAGCATTTGGCGCAAGCTAACATGCTTAGTGCATTTTGATGAATTCCTCCATGTGTAAAAAACCAGGTTTTTAAAGCTTACCCAAGACCTTTATAATGATCTAATTTGTAAATTTATCTCAGGTATAGTCATTGTGGATATTCTTAAAACCAAATGACTAAAGTCTATAGAAAATCCAACCCCCATCCCTGCTCTGCTTCAGGAGGGTTCAATTGTGAGGGCAAAAAAAATCACGAGAATGCACCTCTATTATACCGAGGCAAGAAGCTCAAACACAGGCAGTATACACCTCTAGTTAATACATTTTATTGAAAGGAATAGCCACCCAAAAGCAGTGTTAAGACTAATTTTTTTTTTTTTTTAAGTATTTAGAACGGGCAAAGAAAAGCATTACTGATGAGAAAAAATGTCCATGACATTTCAAAAAGAAAAAAGGCCAGCACCAGACGTGGCCTGCAAGGCATTAGCCGCCATGTCTCCTGTTGCCATAGACACCGACTCTCAACCCGCCTCCAATCCGGGGATTCGTCAACTGGCGGGAAGACTACAAACCACGCCCCCTATGGAGAATCCTGCCAATCAACAGCTCATCTGTCAATCTCGGCGGTGGATACGTCAGCTTCTGAGCGAGACTCATGTCTCAGGTTAGGCCCGAGGAAGGTTTGTAAAAGCTTCTCAAACCTTTTAACCGCTTTTCCGATCACCTTTCCCCCTTTTGGCTAATCGTTGTTTAAACTTGGCATTGCTCAAGCCTTCGCTCTAGCCCGCCGCCGCAGCTGGCCTTCAGCGACTAACGCGGCAACCCATTGGATAGCGCCTTCCATAGCTCTCCGCCCGTTTTCTGCAGATGACGCCGTCGTGCGTCGTGACGCTGGAGGGACGGCGGCGTGCGTGACGTGTTGCGGTGGGCTGCAGTTGGGGTTGTGTGGCTGGGACGGTGGCGCCTCTTCACCGGGGCGGCGGCAGTAGTGGGTGAGTTTGACGCTGGCGCTGCCCTTGCGGGCGGGGAAGGGTTGGGGACTCTCGACTCGCGGCCGCGTCGCGGAGGCTCTCCGGGTGCGCGGGTCGCCGCGCGGAAGAGGCTTCACAGGAGGGGCCCTAGAGTTTGGGGGAGGGGAGGAGAGCCTGAATGGGTGGTATAAGGGTGGAGGTCCTGAGAGGAGGGCGCTCTATAAAGGCGAGTCCTCGGCTTGGGACGGCGTGATGTTAAGAAGGGAAAAGACTTGAGGAGTGAGCCTGGCAAAAATCAGGGGAGGGAAATAAGGCAGCAAGCGGGATTCCCCCCCCCCCTCGAGTATTTAAAAAAAAAAAAAAAAAAAATCTATGCACTGGGGCAACATCTGGGCTGGATCGGCTTCTTGGTTGACCTGCAATGATGTGGCGGCTGGGAGACGGTGGAAGAAAGACATTTGCCTGCCTTGGGGGTGTGGAGGAGAGATACCACCTTGGGGGTAGTTGGGGAAAGGGAGGTGAGATGGAGCCCTGCCATGGAGTGGGAGAAATTTTATTTATTTATTTTTATTTTTTTTTTAAAGGAGCCTTACCCTGGGGCAAGATAAATTGTCACAAGGGACTTCTTTTTTTTTTTTTTTATCCTTATTTTGGACCTAGCAACTCCCTTAGTGTCATGTTGTGTAAGAATCCAAAGAGTAGGCGTGTTTTGCATCAATACATAGTGTTTAGGAAAGGGGATTTGCTACTAAAAATCTTAATTGTATACAAACAAAAATCGCTATTTATGTAGTTGCTGTTAAAGACCCTGGGGAATTTGGTTTGCTTTCTTATTGGTAGTGTCAGTGGTCTTTTGCTTTTCTGAGGAAGCAGTGATTTCATATTTGCCCTTTAAGTTTCCTAACATTACTGAAGCGTTAAATTGTTCCTAGCATTACTAAAGAGTTAAATGTGATTTTTCCAAAACTATAGTTAGTTGCATTGCTACTTTCTGGCTCTTCTGGGCCTGTAGTGTCTAATTCTATAGACTGGGCTCGCTTAATTTGACTTCAGGATATCTGGTTGTTGGGTATCTCTCAAAAAACCTTTTGTAGAATTTGCATCCTTAATCCATTTTAGCTTTGATGTTAATTATCTATTTTCCGAAACTGTTAGCCAGTGGCCTGTGTTCAGCTGACAAGTTACAAGAGCTTACAATTCCTTTGTTTTAATTATGTTCTCGCCCGTTTTCATTGCATTAATTTGTCTATTCCCTTACTGGAAATGGGAAAGAACTATAAAAGAATAAGGGCCCGCTTACAAAGTGATAGCACAAGTTGCTGTACCTATATTATTCCAATGGGTACTGTAGCAGCCCGTATAAAATGACTGTTAGCATATGCGGACATAAAATGGAATGTTTTAAAAAAATAAACCTGTTTGGTTCTGCACAAACTTCATCATAGAAGAAGGTTCAAACTGTTCAACCAGTCAAGTGATTCAGTAGGTGAATTACTTCACAGGAGTGAACACACACTAACATAGGAGTGGGCAACCTTGGTCCTTGAAGGCCACAACTCAATCGTGTTTTTAGAATTTTCCCAGTGAATATGTGTAAGATCTATTTGAATGCATAACCTCCTTTGTATGCAAATAGATCTCTTGCATTTTCATTGGGGAAATCCTGAAAAAGCAACTGGGTTGCTGTCCTTGAGGACAGAGGTTGCCAACCCATGCCGTAATACAAATAATGCCTTTATTTTTGGAAAATAAGCTTCTTAGAAATAAGAGAATACTGAAAACCTGGCTATTTAAGCAAGCATTTACCACCTCACCCCATTTTTTACGATTCCTATGAGCGTTGGAGCTGTTACCACCACGGCTGGCCCTATGGTTTTGTAAAAAGGCTCCGGTTAATTTTGGAATGAGCCCCGCTTGCATGTTCATGGATCTTTAAGAAACCAGATTTCATATGTAGCTTGATAGCATTATAGTGATTATTTGGTGTTCATCATTTCCCAGAGTTTTTATTGAGCAGGTATTTTAAATGACACAAAAACAATTCATCATTTTTAATATTTGTGGGTTCTACACACTCTGTTATACTTCTTGGTCTCAACATTTTGCAATAATGCAAATTTGCTTTTAAAATTTTTTACTTCTTGATTTTTGAAGCAAATCTGCATTCATTACAAAATATTGAGACCAAGAAGTATAATAACTTCTGTGGAACCCACAAATATTAAAAATGATGACTTTTTCAATATTAAAAGAATAAGAGTGTAATTCCTTAGCTTTACAGTTAAATTGAATAGTTAGGATGTAATGGGTCATACTATAAGAGCCAGTTGATAAAACTTGATCAAAAGGAGCAGACTAATTTTGGTTCTGACTTTACCCCAATGTATGCATACATTTATAATGTCATTTCACTTAAGGAAATCAATAGGAAAAAGAAAACTACATGTTCATACATAAGTATGATTTAAAAACTAGAAGTGGATTAGTCTATTCTTTTTGGCATGGCGTTAGCTTTTGGCTGTATGTACTATGTTGATTTTGGCAGAGGCTCTGCTTTGGGCATTATAGATTGACAGACATTGGTTCTCTCTGGAGATGCTTTTATATATCTCATTAAGCACGTAAGCTATGTTAGTATATCAAGAATCAATAAGCATAAACACTGAGTCTGCCTGTTTGGTCATATGAATGACACAGGAACATAATTTGTCACCGTCCCCATGGTTAACTGCTGGAAACCAACCCCATGTTATTCTTTAAGGAGAGAGGGAAGAATCAGAGTATGAATGGGCTCAGCCACTGACCCTCAAGCCTTGCATTGAAGAATGCTGGTGTAGAAGGAGTGAGGTTGAGATAGACACTAAAGAATGACAATCTCTGGTATCCAGAGCAGACATTGGGATGTCATAATGCTTCATTCCACCAATGCCTAAGAGCCAACCTCATCAGTGAAGTTACAATGGGTTCATTATCCTATACTTGGCTCACATAAGACTCAGAGTATGAATGGCCACAACCACTGACCCATAAGCTTTTCTTTGAAGAATGCTGGTGGAGAAGGATTGAGGTTGAGATAGACACTAAAGAATGACAGTCTCTAGTATCCAGAGCAGACATTGTGATGTCATAATGCTTCATTCCACCAATGCCTAAGAGCCAGCCTCATCAGTGATGTCACAATAGGTTCATTATCCTATTCTTGACTCACATAAGAATCAGAGTATGAATGGTCTTGCATTGAAGAATGCTGGTGTAGAAGGACTGAGGTTGAGATAGACACTAAAGAATGACAAGGGATGGGTTCCCAGTTATCCGCAGGGACAAGGACAAATTCTGTCCCCCATGTCATTTTCTACAGTGTGTTGCATATGCCACCCGATGGAGTTCTGCTTGGAAAGGCATAGCCACAGGTGGGCTGGTTGCTCCATGAACCCAACAATCTATTGAGAGTTACGCCTACCCAGTGAATGGCAGCAGGTGCCAGTGACAGAACTGGTGGCAGTGTAACCATCCATGTTAACCTTAGACCTCACCAAAATCTATCCTAACATTGCTCAACTCATTTAAAAAAAATTAAGAATATTTGGCTCACAGAAAACAATTAATTTGGCTATTAACTATCAACTCTAGTGTCTCGAAGTCCTGACTGCTTCATTCTTGGGGCTGTTATCCAAAATATGTAAAAATTCTGAAAAGATGGATACTAAATTGGTTGATAATGCAATATAATTATTGTCTTGATTAATTAAGCTCTCTGAAGTGTAGTTTAAATTCATTAGCAGTGATATAAACACCCTAAGGTGTTGAATTAACACACATTTATACCAGGGGCTCTTAACCCAGTCCTTGGAACATACTCATCCAGTCATATTTCCAGGCTATCGGTGAATATGCATAAGATAAATTTGCATGCACTACCTCCAATATATGTAAATCTATCTCATGCATATTCATTATGGGTATTCTGAAAACCTGACTTGGCTGGGTGTGTCCCGAGGATTACTTTGAGCATTCCTGATTTACACTTGAAAACAAAGAACTTCTTTCTTAAAGATTCAAAATTTTAAAGTGTTTTTTGGTGTTGTATTCTCAGAAGTATTAATAGGGCTATGAGTTGTAGGCAGTGATGACTTCTTGCAACTGCCAATACATACAGCAGCAGAGCAGTGCACATGGTTATTAATACAGATGTGAGCAGCTGAAAGAAGTTGGTTGCACCCTACAACTCCTCCTAGGCTCAGCAGACTGCCAAATTGAAAATCCTTAAAATTCAACCGTTTAAACAATAGGGCAGTAGATAACTTCCTCTTCTCCCCCTAGCATGCTCTCCTCTTGCCCACATCCTTTATTCCAATCTCCAAAATTCCCTCCCCAAGCTTTTTCTCTTTCCCAACTCTGCTTCGTCACACCCCTCCTTGCTCAATTCCTGATGCTGTAGGCGCTTCTCCCTATACAGTTGTCATTGTCTTGCGTCGCATGCCATTCTCCGAGTAGATTTCCAAAATCCTGCAGTGTGTTCAGTCTCGCGAAAATAGCACAGGATCGCATTTGGGGAGCTATGTGGTGCAGGAAGAGCTTCTCGTCGACCAAATGTAGCACACAAGAGAAGCAAAGATTCACACCACAATAGACGATGACAATGAAAGAGTGGATCTAGAAACACAGGTGTAGAAGGCAGCTGACTATTCAGAACCAAGGTCAGATAACCTGACATCACCATGTTTCAAAAATATCTTCTTTGGGGGTAAAAAACAAAAAATGATAACAAACATAAACATTACAATAAAATATATATATACATCAATAGAATAACTACATAGTAACATAGTAAATGACGGCAGATAAAGCCTGAATGGTCCATCCAGTCCATCCAGTAATCAAATGTACTACAATTTCATGATTAAATTAAAATGTCTTTTTTTTTCTTTGTTATTTCTGGGTCATGGACCTTAGAAGTCTATCTGGTACTGTTCTTAGGTTCCAACTAGAGAATGACACGGTGACAAAGTTCATCACCGTTCCCGTCCCCGCAGATAACTGCGGGAAACCATCTTCATGTCGTTCTTTAAGGAGAGAGGGAAGAATCAGAGTATGAATGGCCACAACCATTGACCCGCAAGCTTTGCTTTGAAGAATGCTGGTGTAGAAGGACTGAGGTTGAAATAGACACTAGAAAATGACATGGGATTATTTCCCGCGGTTATCCGCGGGGAAGGGAACGGTGATGAATTTTGTCACCGTGTCATTCTCTAGTTCCAACTACTGGAGTTGCTGTTGAAGCTCACTCACTCTAGCCCAAAGGTCCCAAATTCAGACCCTTTGCAGGGCCACATTTTGGATTTGTAGGTACTTGGAGGGCCACAGAAAAAATAGTTAATGACTTATTAAAGAAATGACAACTTTGCATGAGGTAAAACTCGTTATAGTTTATAAATCTTTCCTTAATTGCTTCTGATAAGTTCAGCTATACACAGCTGAAAGCAGTGCAACATGCAGAAAGTGAAGTTTAGCTAGTTTTCCACTTTCTGCATGTTGCACTGCTTTCAGCTGTGTATAGCTGCAATTATCAGAAGCAACTAAGGAAAGATTTATAAACTATAAAGAGTTTTACCTCATGCAAAACTGTGATTTAGATTCTAATCTAAAGTATCAACTGCAAGAGACAAGATTTTGGTGTAGTCCTCTAGGCTTTTTTGTAGATGGGAGAATCAATATCCGACTTGTGCCTTAAGCATCCGCCTTCAGCTCTCACCTCCTCCAGCACCAGACACAACCGCCATCTTACATCAAGCAGTCACTGCCAGGAGAGGTGCCGAATTACGCGAGAGTTCATGAGATTACGTATACATGCACTGCCTTCAATAGTTACCTTACATTCTGGAACGTTGCCCGCCTCACTTCTGTAACCTCACGCAAGCACTTTCCTGTGTCTGTATGCGATTGTCTTCTCCACCCCACAATCGCGTACAGATGCAGGAAAGCGCTTGCGTGAGGTTACAGCAGTAAGGTGGGCAACATTCCAGATTAGGATATAAAATGGAAATCTAGACTAGAAAGGATGATAGAACGGGAGTTTAGAATTTAGATAGAGATATAATAGGAGTTTCTAGGATATTTGATGGATAGAAGGAATAGCCTAGACTAGGGAGAAGAATATAATAGGGGTTTAAATGTCATAAGACAGGGCGACAGGCTAGGAGGCATCTAGAGGAGCGAGGGAATGACAACACTCTTATTAGGAGCCACCTGTAGGACAGTATGATAGAGAAGGGGCTGGGGAGTAGAGAGCTGGACCTGGTCTGGAGCTGCCGGAGATCTTTGTGGGTTCCACCTGCAGTCAGGCCCTCTCATTGGCCATGACGTTGAGCAGGCGCAGGTTGCTCACCTCGTGCGAGGCTACCTCCTCACGCTCCTCCAGCTGCAGCCGCAGAAGCGCCTTGTTGACCTCGAGTGCCCACACGCGCTCGATGTAGGTGGCCAGCCAGTCATTAAGGTGCCGCAGCTTGTCTCTCTCTTGCCACCGACTCAGTTTGATGGAGCTGACCGGGGAAATGGTGCAGCTTGGACCGGGCCGACAGGTGCTTGTCGGCGTGGAAGTGGCCGAGGCCATGTCCTCATAGTCCTGTATCGGTCAAGGGAGCGGGTGAAAGAAGCCCAGCCAGCAGCTGCTGCTGCTGCTAACAGGAATAAACGGCAAAGGCTGGAAACGGCCCCGCTGCTCGGTTCCTCATTGTAGGAGCAAGAGAAGGAGCAGCACTAAGCCCTAGGGGCTCCAGGGAAGGGGATACTTCGGGGTGGGGCTCAGTCCCTTTAACACAATGGTAACATACCGAGGGCCTCAAAATAGTACCTGGCGGGCTGTATGCAGTCTGTGGGCCACGAGTATGAGACCACTGCTCTAGCTTATCCAAACTATCTCCTTTGCTAGTTTCAGACTGAAAGTTTCTCATTTATATTCTAATTAGCTCTCCTCTGTTCATGCTTTTTTGAATTCCATCACCATTTTCCCCTCCACCACCTCTCTCGGGAGGTCATTCCAGGCATCCACTACCCTCTCTGTGAAAAAGAATAATTATAATGCAAAATCAAATATTTTCCATCTCAGTCTGATAACTCTTGATAGTGCAATATGATTGTTCTTAAGGTCTATTGAGCTAACAAACATAAAAATAATAAATCATATCCAAGTGATGTTAAACAACTGAACAGATCTTGGCCTTAAATTCAAAAATGCACACATTTGTGCTTCTTTATCTTTACTAGTTTGTTTTATTTCCTTCAGCCAAAGGCAGCTGCATTGGCTTTACCTTTTGCTGATTTGAGGTGATTCAACAGCTAAGCAGGTATATTCTGCACACATTCTGCATAACAGTTGTGCAGAATTCTCCCAGGAGTCAAGATCGCTAGAGTAAAATCTCTGCAAATCATGAGCCCTAACCATAATGTAGTTACTGTTTTTATCCTCTACTCTTCCACCCTGCACTATGTACATTCTTCCCACACTCTCTCCCCCATCCCTATATCATCACTACAATGCGCTTATCACCAAGCCTGCGAGCCGTTGACTTTACCCTCAGCCAGCCAATCACATGCTCCAGCTCCCCAAAGTACTTGAGACTGATACATGAATACAGGATTGATGGCTGAAACTCCTTAAGCTAAAAGGTATCAACTGAACTAGGAGCAGCACCAGGGGGTACCCGAAAAAGGGCAAAGGAAGGTGGGATTAGCTTGCAGGAAAAAGGGAGGGGGATGATGTTAGCCCAGTAGCTACTACTACTACTAATCATTTCTATGGCACTGAAAGGTGGTCGCGGAGCTGTACATTTAACATTCAATAGACAGTCCCTGCCCAGAAGAATTTACAATCTAATTTGGACAAACAAGAGATCTCTGGGAAGACTGTGTCCAACACTGGTCTCCCTACCTAAAGAAGGATATAACCCTGCTGGAGAGGGTGCAGAGATGAGCCACGAAACTAATAAAAGATGTGGAGAATTTGAGCTACAAAGAACGCCTCAAAAAATTGGGATTGTTCACCCTCCAGAAGAGAAGGCTGCGAGGGGATATGATAGAGACTTTTTAAATACTAAAAGGTTTCGACAAAATAGAGCAAGAAACTTTGTTATTCACATTGTCAAAAGTGACTCGAACAAGAGGTCATGAACTGAAACTGAGGGGCGGCAGACTCAGGACTAATGTCCGGAAGTTCTGCTTCACACAGCGAGTGGTGGACGCTTGGAATGCTCTCCTGGAGGAGGTTGTGACAGAGACCACCATTCTGGGATTCAAGGGCAAGTTGGATGCACACCTTCTTGCAAATCACATCGAGGGATACGGGTGAACAAGGTGTCCATTAGGGAACACCTAGCTTAGCCTCTGCGTGTGTGGGTCGCCAGACAAGATGGGCCTAAGGTCTGATCCGGTGAAGGCATTTCTTATGTTCAGGGTTGGGGAGTTTCTGGCAGAAGCTCTTTATATTTGCTCTTTTTGGCCCAATTTTGCAGGGCACTGTGAAATTCTATAAGAAAGGGAAAATTTTGTGCTGTGGAGAACTTCCTTAGGGAGTACAAGACAAGTCAACTCTAGTGAGCACATCCACAGATGCTATGGCACTACCAAATCTGTCTTCATTATCAGGAGTTGCTGCAGTTTTTGACACCAAGATCACTAATCCTAGATATTTAAATTATTTCTCCAGGCTGGGACTCTATAGATCAAATCTTTTCTGTTAGACAACTATTTGAAGAAAAGATAAGATGCAGAACAGCCATCACAATATTCCTTGACTTTAAAAGTGCTTTTGCCAGCAACCATAGGGAATCTATGTGGAAAGCACTTTAGATAACATCCCACAAAAATTTCTCCAAATTAGTTCTCCTTCTATGATAGTGCACCTTGCAGAGTGAAGATGCATGGTCATTAATTGGGTCGTGAAGCAAAGTTTGGCTGGGTAAATGGGTGTGGGAATGTGGAGTGGATGACCTGACATTTACCTGTGCAGGATATCCCAATGATATCATTTTCATGGAAGGATCAGAATCGAAGTCCCAAGAATTACTGGATATGATCATAGATGAAGCAAGATAACTGAGATAACAGATCAATGCAAAGACAACCAAGTGCATGACGACAGCCAAAAATGTGCCTGCTAGTCTGTGGTAAGCTAGTAGATCAGTTGAAGGAATTTAGATAAGATCAGAAATTTAATTGTCTGGCTGTACCATTCTGAACAAGTGAGTGTTATCATCTTCTACCAGCAGATGAAGGCAGAGAAAACTGATCTTTTCCAGTGAACCTGGTATAACCTGCTGATGCTCATTGGAAAATTCCAGTACCACAAAAGTCAAAAGCAGCACACAATACAGTTTGTATATAGATTCAGAGCCTTAAATGAAGATATGACCATGTCTATGAACTAGGCTTCCTACCAAAGCAGCTTATGAAATGAAAATTGGAAGTTCAAAACATAAACAGCTAAGGGAATTAGTGTCCTTATGTGTGTGACAATGTTATGAACTAGACGCAAAGTCTGATCTCTAAAATTAACAGTAGCCTTCCTGCAGATTTTAGGGGCTTTTCTGATGTATACATTACAGCTGAAGCTTGCTCCTTCTACCCTTTCCTGCTGTGTTGTGTCTGCATACCTATTTATCATTCTGATGCTTTTCCCTCCTCCCTGCCTTAATTCCCTTAAACCCAGAAAAACAGGAAAGATTTACTTTTCTTAAAAAAAAAAAATAGCTTGGAAATTTATGGACGATCAAAAATGCAGATTTGTTTTCCCCCCTCTTTTCACAGAAAAGTCTTGCCAGTACCTCTAATTATCCCAGGACAAGCAGGCAGCATATTCTTAACGCATGGGTGACATCACCGACGGAGCCCCGGTATGGACCTTTTTAACTAGAAAGTTCTAGTTGGCCGCACCGCGCATGCGTGAGTGCCTTCCCGCCCGACGGAGGATAGCGTGGTCCCCAGTTTCTTCGTTTCTGCGGAGCGAAGAAGACGCATGTGTTTTCAACGGCCGTTGAAAAACTAATTTTTGCCTTCCCGCTCGCGTATTTTTTCACTTTTTTTCCTTTTTTCTTATCGGATTCCCTTTATTTTTGTTTTAAAAAAAAAAAACGTCGAGTTTTCCTTATTTTTTCAGGCCGGCCCCGGCGGGGCCTGTTGCCACCATACAGGCCTCCGGGTTCGATTTTGCGGAGGCCGTGCTTCCATTCATGCCCCCTCAACCGGGTTTTAAGAAGTGCCAGCGGTGTGCACGCCCGATCTCCCTCACCGACCCACACAATTGGTGCATCCAGAGCATCGGGCTGACACCTGCACCCGCTGTGCTACGCTTAAAAAGCGTACTTTGAAAAATCGGCAGATCCAGCAAAATATTTTGTTTGGTACCGGATCTGCCATGGAACCGGCTACGACGTCGACGGCACCACAAAAGTCGGCACCGACGACATGAACACCACCGGACCCTTCCTCGGGGTCGTTGGGCCCAGGTAAGCCGGCTAAGAAGCCTCCCACTTCCCTTGAGCGCCCTCCTGCCACGGTTGCGACACCGGCCCTCCCGGCACCGCACCGGCCCCGCAAACGCTCCGCTCCGATCTCGGTGAGTGCCTCATCATCGGCCTCCTCATCGCCGGAGCGTAGAGTGGCACCTATGGTACCGAAGAAGAAAAAAGCGGTACCGGTGCCTCCCCTGGATGACCGCATCGCGGCCATACTCCAAACACAGTTACAGGAGCAGCTGCAACAACAGCTCCAACAACTGTTGCCGGCGTTGCTGGCACCGCACCTTCCGGTACGGGACCGGTCCGAGCCTCACACTGTCCCATCGGTGTCAACCCCCTCGGTACCGATTAATACTTCCATGCCGGTGCTCTTGGCAGAAACACCTACAGTACATACCCGTGATGCTGCCGACCCTGTCCGGTCCCAGGAACGACATCGGTCTTCCTCACCCGGTACCGCCTCGGTGCGCTCAGGCAAATCTCTTTCAAAGACCCGCCATGCCGAGCCCTCCACACCGATGTCCAAACATACGCACCCCGACGTTAGGAACCCAGATTTGTGGGATAGGTACCCACGGTACCGAGGAGGACGCTTCGTCAACCGACGAAGAACCCTCCATGACCGACACCGTCTCCAAACCAGAGCAATCCTCTTTCTCCAAATTCCTTAGGGAGATGTCAGCAGCTCTTTCCATTCCCTTAGAGTCCGACTCTAAAAAGTCTCAGGCTTTCCTCAATGCCCTAGACTTTGAGCAACCTCCCAAAGAATTTCTGAAGTTGCCCGTCCACGACATCTTACGGGAAACTTTCTATAAAAACTGGGAAGCTCCCTTCACGGTTCCTGGAGCCCCTCGTAAACTGGATAGCTTGTACCGGGTTATTCCAATCCCAGGGTTTGATAAACCTCAATTGCCCCACGAGTCCCTCCTGGTGGAATCTACTTTGAAAAAATATCAGGGTTCCAGTGTATATGCCTCCACCCCTTCTGGCAGAGAGGGAAAAACCATGGATAAATTTGGTAAGCGCCTTTTCCAAAATGCCATGCTAGCCAATAGAGCCAACAACTACACCTTCCACTTCTCCTTCTACATGAAGCATCTAGTGCAACAGCTCTCCTCCTTACAGAAATACCTTCCTGAACGTAAGGTCCCTCTTTTCCAGCAACATATTTCCAGCCTCCTCCAACTCAGGAAATTCATGGTTCGCTCCATCTACGACTCATTTGAGCTGACCTCTCGCGCATCTGCCATGGCGGTGGCCATGCGACGTTTGGCATGGCTGAGAGTCTCTGACCTGGACATTAACCACCAGGACCGCCTGGCTAACGCACCTTGTCTGGGTGATGAACTCTTCGGAGAGTCCCTGGACTCAACAACCCAGAAACTCTCAGCACATGAGACCAGGTGGGACACTCTGATTAAACCTAAAAAGAAGACTCCACCTGCTCGCACCTACAGACAGCAGTCTTCATACCAGCGCAGGTTCTCGGCCAGACCTCTCAACCCGCCTCAACAGCAGCCTCGCCGACCTCGTCAACAGCATCAATCTCAGGCTCGCTCACAGTCTCACCAACCTGCCAAGCCTCTCCCTCCGTCAAAACCATCTCAGCCCTTTTGACTTTTTCCTCCAGGGCATAGCCAGTCTCCCATCATCATTGCCTCTTCCTCAGCCTATCGGAGGTCGCCTCCAAATCTTCCTCAGCCGTTGGGAGGTCATCACATCAGACCAATGGGTCCTCAACATCATTCGCCACGGCTACTCTCTCAACTTCCAGACTCTTCCACCAGACAATCCTCCCGTAGAGTCTGCTTCTCACTCCTCCCAAACCCCCCTCCTCCTGAGGGAGGTCCAATCCCTCCTTCTTCTCAATGCCATCGAAGAGGTGCCTCCGGACCAAAGGGGTCAGGGATTCTACTCCCGCTACTTCCTGGTTCCCAAGAAGACAGGAGACCTTCGTCCCATCCTCGATCTCAGGGACCTCAACAAGTGTCTGGTCAAGGAGAAGTTCAGAATGCTCTCCCTTGCCACGCTTTACCCTCTTCTCTCTCAACACGACTGGCTATGTTCCCTGGACCTCAAAGAGGCCTACACTCACATCCCAATCAATCCGACTTCACGTCGCTACCTACGGTTTCAGATACAGCACCGTCACTATCAGTACAAAGTGCTACCTTTTGGCCTCGCTTCATCGCCCAGGGTGTTCACCAAGTGCCTTATTGTGGTGGCGGCCTTCCTCAGGTCTCACAACCTCCAGGTGTTCCCCTACTTGAACGATTGGTTGGTGAAAGCACCTACGTCTCCACTTGTGCTACAAGCCACTCATCACACCATCTCTTTCCTCCATCTCCTAGGGTTCGAGATCAACTACCCCAAGTCACATCTGCTTCCCACACAGCGACTTCAGTTCATTGGAGCAGTTCTCGACACCACACTAATGAGGGCGTTTCTCCCCTCCGACTGCTCCACCTCTGTCGTCAGGTGCTCCTTCATCACTCCATTCCTGCCCGACAGATGATGGTCCTCCTGGGCCACATGGCCTCGACGGTCCATGTGCTTCCTCTGGCGCGACTCCACCTCAGGACACCTCAATGGACTCTTGCCAACCAATGGTCACAGACCACGGATCTTCTTTCTCATCCCATCTCTGTGACATCGTCTCTTCAGCAATCTCTTCAATGGTGGTTGAACTCCTCAAATCTTTCCAGGGGTCTACTCTTTCATCTACCCCTTCACTCCATGATCATAACCACGGATGCCTCCCCCTATGCTTGGGGAGCTCACCTGGGAGATCTACGCACCCAGGGACTCTGGACCCCTCAGGAGCGTCAACATCATATCAATTTCCTGGAACTCAGAGCCATGTTCTATGCTCTCAAGGCCTTCCAGCACCTTCTCTGCCCTCAGGTCCTTCTCCTGTGCACAATCAAGTCGCCATGTACTACATAAACAAGCAAGGCGGCACCGGATCTCGCCTCCTTTGTCAGGAGGCTCTCAGCATCTGGACCTGGGCCACGGCCCGCAATCTCTTCCTCAAGGCTGTCTATATCCAGGGCGAACAGAACTCCCTGGCCGACAATCTCAGCCGCATCCTTCAACCTCACTAGTGGACTCTGGACCCTTCAACACTCCACTCCATCTTTGCTCGCTGGGGCACTCCGCAGGTGGACCTCTTTGCAGCGCCTCACAACCATCAGCTACCCCAGTTCTGTTCCAAACTCTTCTCTCCTCATCGTCTGACCCCAGATGCATTCCTGCTCGACTGGACGGATCGGTTCCTCTATGCCTTTCCTCCACTACCTCTGATGTTGCGGACGTTATCCAAACTCCGCAGGGACAGGGCCACCATGATTCTCATCGCTCCTCGGTGGCCTCGCCAACACTGGTTCTCCCTCCTGCTTCAGCTCAGCTCCAGGGAGCCCATTCCTCTTCCTGTGTTTCCTACTCTACTTACGCAGCACCGTCAGTCTCTACTGCATCCCAATCTGTCTTCGCTCCACCTGACAGCTTGGTTTCTCTCGGGCTGACCTCTCCAGAGAATCTGTCTCAGCCTGTCCGTCGCATTTTGGATGCCTCCAGGAAACCGGCCACCCTCCAATGTTACCATCAGAAGTGGACCAGGTTCTCCTCTTGGTGTCTACTGCATCATCACGATCCCACCTCATTAGCGGTGGAAACTGTACTGGACTATTTGCTCTCTCTGTCCGACGCTGGCCTCAAGTCTACCTCAATCAGAGTCCACCTCAGTGCCATCACTGCGTTTCATGAGCCTATCCTCGGAAAACCTCTCACGGCTCATCCACTGGTTTCCAGGTTCATGAGAGGCCTCTTCAATGTCAAACCACCTCTGAAGCCTCCTCCTGTCGTCTGGGACCTGAATGTGGTTTTATCAGCCCTCATGAAACCCCCTTTTGAGCCTCTTGCCACAACTTCGCTCAAACTTCTAACATGGAAGGTGCTTTTCCTCATTGCCATCACCTCTGCCAGGAGGGTTAGTGAGATGCATGCACTGGTCGCCGATCCACCATTCACTGTTTTCCACCATGACAAGGTGGTTCTGCGTACCCATCCTAAATTCCTTCCCAAGGTGGTCTCGGCTTTTCACCTCAACCAGTCCATTGTGTTGCCTGTCTTTTTCCCTAAACCCCATTCTCATCCTGGGGAACAGGCGTTGCACACGCTGGATTGTAAGCGTGCCCTTGCATACTACCTTGACAGTACCAGGGCTCACCGCTCGTCCCCTCAGCTCTTTCTAACCTTCGATCCTAACTGTCTAGGTCGTCCTGTCTCTAAACGGACGCTTTCCAACTGGCTTGCTGCCTGTATTGCGTTCTGTTATGCTCGGGCCGGTCTCTCACTGGAAGGTGCTGTCACGGCCCACAGGGTCAGAGCTATGGCTGCTTCTGTGGCTTTCCTCCGTTCCACACCCATCGAGGAAATCTGCAAGGCTGCCACTTGGTCCTCAGTTCACACGTTCACTACTCACTACTGTCTGGATGCCTTCTCCAGACGGAATGGACACTTCGGCCAATCTGTGTTACAAAATTTATTTTCCTAATGGCCAACCATCCCTCCTCCCTCTCTGTTAGCTTGGAGGTCACCCATGCGTTAAGAATATGCTGCCTGCTTGTCCTGGGATAAAGCACAGTTACTTACCGTAACAGGTGTTATCCAGGGACAGCAGGCAGATATTCTTGCGTCCCACCCTCCTCCCCAGGTTGGCTTCTTAGCTGGCTTATCTTAACTGGGGACCACGCTCTCCTCCGTCGGGCAGGAAGGCACTCGCGCATGCGCGGTACGGCCAACTAGAACTTTCTAGTTAAAAAGGTCCGTACCGGGGCTCCGTCGGTGACGTCACCCATGCGTTAAGAATATCTGCCTGCTGTCCCTGGATAACACCTGTTACGGTAAGTAACTGTGCTTTCCTGTTGTGTAGCACCCTCTACTATTTCAGGACTGAGCTCTGCAAATCTACTTCCATACTAGCCTGCTTTTTCAGTAGCTGGACACCATATATATATATATTCTAATGGACCTTCCTGGAGTAAATTTAGGACTAAAATTATGTTGGAATTTTGACCATTCATGCTGTCTGATATCTGCTTCTCTTGTAGGGCTGTTCAGAGCTCTCCATAAATAAGAAGAAGCCAGAAATATTCACTCGACAAGAAGAGAAGAAGGAAAACACAAGCTGCTTGAAGAAAGATCCCCAGTATCATTCCCATGTGATCCAGAACTTGCTACATTATAATTCTTTGGGGTGCAGGAGTTTACCAGAAACTAAAACATGTGATGGGGGTCCTGCTGCCCAATTTGGGTGCCTAAAGGGACGTGTGGTGTTTGGGGTAAGCGCCTCCCATCATGATGTTTCGTGACCAGGTGAGCGTGCTTTCCGGCTGGTTTAAGGGCTGGAATGAATGTGAACAGACAGTGGCCCTGCTCTCCCTCCTGAAGCGCGTCACTCGTACACAAGCACGTTTCCTGCAATTGTGCCTGGAGCACTCGCTGGCAGACTGCAATGATATCCATATCCTAGAATCCGAAGCCAACAGCGCTGGTATGTAGCTTCTTATCTTGTCACCTGTTTGCTCTAGGACTTCATTGTGTTCACTATGCTTTGAGCCGAGGGCATCTGAGTTTAGAATGCAATTAGAGAATGGCAGGAGAAATTTTTTTTCCCTGTCCCCGCAGAAACTCATTTTCCCACCCGTGAGTTTTTTTTCCTGTCCCTGCTCCATTCTTGCAAGCTCCATCCTCATCTATACGAGCCTCAAACACTTTAAAATCATAAGTGTCCGAGGCTTGTGTGGTTAAGGCAAAGCGTCAAAACTCGCAGGGATGGGATGGGGAAATTGAGTTCCTGCTGGGATGGGGACAAATTTGTCCCCTGTGTCTTTCTCTAAATGCAATAACTCACTTGCTTTATGTGCTCAGTATTGAGTGCAGGGGGAGGATGGCCCAAGATCAAAGCATAGGTCTTTAGATAGCAGCTAGTAACGTTTCTTGGTACTAAGAGCACTAAGCAGCAACTTCCAGCCTTCAAATAATGACAGCAGAGGAATAACACCTGTTCTTTGGGTGTCCCACCCCTAGTATTTTTATGATATACTCTTATTTAATAGAAGGCAGAAATTTCCATGCTGCAGGGCAGGAAGGAAGTATTTCTGTATCCCAGTTACTGCTCCTGTTAACCTCCTGTAGCCTATTGGCTAGAATGTCTGACCAGTGAGTTACTGGAGGAAAAGAGAGAGAGAGCTATTTCACCGCCTATTGGCTGGCTGTGTCTTCTAGATGGCCTTTGGGTGCAGGGGGCTTCAATAATGCTTCCTGTCTGCAGCCAATGGAAAGAGAAAGAGGAGAAGATTGTATGCAGCAGATGTAAAATTGTCATGCCAATAAAGTAATACGTTTAGCAGTTAAGGTAAAAAAGACTAGAGTTGCTGAGGATTAGAGGAGAAAGGATGGAGTGGAGGGATTTGAAATGGTTTACTGTAACACTTCCCCCCTCTTAGGCCTCTCACCTTCCCCCTTTACACCTAACTCTTTAATCTCTCCACTGTAGTTCCTCTCTCATCTTTCTTCCTGTAAACCGTGCCGAGCTCCGCATTCGTAGAGATGGTGCGATATATAAACCCAAGGTTTAGTTTAGTTTAGTTTACCGATTGGGAGACAGAATGCTGCTGTGAAGACCTGGAGTGGCAGCAGCTGTCAAAGGAAAAAAGGCTGGGTGATGGGGACATGCACTGGGCATGGAGCTGTGAGGAGGAATATAGGGGGCTAGGAAAGGCTGAAGGGAACTAAAAGGGGTTTCATACTGGGAGCGAGAGAATAATGCTGTACGGAGGTGGCAGAAAAGCAGTTATAAGGGGGAGAGGTGCTTGGTGATTGAGACATGCACTGGCAGTGGAGCTGTAAGACAGGGACAGAGAGCACGTGGAAGGGATGGAGGGAATTAAAAGGAGTTACTGGCAAGGAGTGAGAGTTCCGTTGTGAAGGGCTGAAAAGAGACAGAAGGGAGCTATATGGGGAAGCGTGGCTGGGTGGTAAGGAGAGTCCTGAGAGCCGATTTGTAGAGAGACAAATAGGAAGGAGTAAGTAAATTGAAAGGGGTTGGGTGCTGCCTGGGAGAGAGAATTCTACTGTGAGAGGCTGAAACAAACAGAAAGAAAACTATAAGGGAGAGAAGGGCTGGGTAATTAGGACGAGCAGTGGTAAACAGCTGTGGGGAAGAGGAATAGGAAAGGGCTAAGAAGGTGTATACTTCTTCCTCCGTATTCACGGTTTCAATTGTTCGCAGTTTTTAGCTTGCTGACTCCTCCCCCCCCCCCCCCCCATTACATCAGCTTGCATAGAGAAATTGCCAATTCCAAGCGTATACAGAGAAAAATCGCTGATTCACGGCACTTTCTTCACCATATTTTGCCTCTCCTTCAGGAACAGGCCAGGTCTCCCACCATGTTATTCGCGGTTTCACCATATTCACGATGGTTTTTAATAGAAAACGGCGAATAACATGAAAAAGTTATTTGCGTTTTTTCTGTATTCACGGGTCTGTTAATCCCCTATCACAGCGAATATGGAGGGAGAAGTGTAAAAGAAACTGAAAAAGGTTCTTAGCAGGGAGAGAGAATTCGGTGAAGGGTTGTAAGGGGAAGAGGGGTTGGGTAATGGGGACAGAGGCTAGGAGTGGAATTATGGGAGATAATAGAGAAGGGGTACAAGAAAATGAAAGGGGTTTCTAATTGGGAGAGAGAGTATTGCTGTGAGGAACTGGAAGTGGCTGAATGCTGCTCCAAAGGGAGGAGAGACTGAGTGATGAGGACAATAACTGAGAGTAGAGCTGTGTGAGTGTTGAAGAAACAGGCTGTGAGGTTGAGAGTAGAGAGCTGCACGGGAACGGGGATGACGGGAATCCCGCAGGACCCACGGTGATCCCACGGGTTCCCCCTTCAGGTCACAGGGATCCCTTGGGGATGCCTCCTAAGGTTGCGGGGATCCTGCGGGGTTCAATACAACTTGAGCTGCGAGGCTCATCTTCTTTTTCCTACCTGCCCTGCCGCAGAACACACAGCCGACCGGAAGTCTTCCCAGATGTCAGCGTTGACGTCGGAGGGAGGGCTTAAGCAAAGCTGTCCCTCCGATGTCAGCGCTGACATTGGGGAAGACTTCCGGTCGGCTATGTGTGCTGCGGAAGGGCAGGCAGGAAATAGAAGACGAGCCTCACGGCTCGAGCTCCATTTGGCTGAGAAAGTTGCTAAGGTAATTTGCTTGCAGATGAGGGCTGGGAGACAAACGCGGAACACAAAAGGGGGAAGGGAGTGCGTTTTTGGATACAAGGCATGAACTTGGGAGAGAAGAAGGGGGAGGGAAAGAGATGCTGAGGTGGGGGAGGGAATGCGTTTTTGGACACAGAAGGCATGAACTTGGGAGAGAGGAAGGGAGGGAAAGAGATGCTGAGGTGGGGGAGGGAATGCGTTTTTGGACACAGAAGGCATGAACTTGGGAGAGAGGAAGGGAGGGAAAGAGATGGGTGTGTATACGGGAAATGGAAGAAATAATTTTTGGTCATATGAAGGGAGTGAGTTACAGATGAGAGGGAGAAATATTGTGGTGGAAAGGGAACAGTGGGACAGATTGAAATGGATGCAAGAGGGAGGAATGTTGGACATAGTGGTGAAGGGAATGGAGGGAGAGATGTGGCATGGTGCTGGAGAGGGGTGATAGAAGGAGATATGTTAGGCATGGGACTGGTGGGCAGGGGTGAAAGATGAGAAAGGGATAAATGCTGGACAGCAACAGAAGAATTTACAGAAGATGGGAAAGCGGAAAAAAGAAACTGGGACCAACTTTGTGGAAAAATAAGTCTCCAGCCAACAAAGGTAAAAATCGGAATTTATTGACTAAAATATGTTAGCTTTGGGAAATGTATATAGCAGATGTCTTTGTATTGTGTTCAAAAGAAAAGGAAATGCATTTCTGTTTTTATTTCTAGTGTTGAAGTACTTGCTGACCCTTGCTGTGACTGATGGGTATCCCCAAGCACTGCCAGCAGAGGACCTCCTCTAGAAACGGCCAGAACTCCCCTCCACCAAGCACAGCAGTCGCTGGCAACATCCATGAGCCACTGAGGTGCCAGTATCTGTGACTCAGGGACGCTACTGCTACCTGCCAAGCTTGGCAAAAGGGACCCCCGGCCAACTGCAAAGGAAGTCCTCAGCTGACAGCTTTGGGGTTCTCATCAGCTGAGTATTTATATTTTATATTTACATTAGAGGCTCTGGTAGAAACCCGTTTACAAAGTATGTATTCTTCCCAATTAATATTTCCAAATTAATAAAGTGTCTTTACTTATTTGTAAATGGGTCTCTACCATTCTACTGTTTCTGAAGTTTATAGGGACGGGTGGGGATGGAGGGGATTCCTCGCGGGGGCAGGTGGGGACGGAGGGATTCCTCGTGGGGACGGGTGGGATTTTGGCGGGGATAGGTGGGATTTCTGTCCCGCGCAACTCTCTAGTTGAGACACGCTTAGAGGGAGCATGAACTTGTGATGAGAGAAGAAGACTTGATTTGGGAGAGAGGACGAAAGATGATGGCTGATAAAGGCCAAATGGCCCGTCATTTCTGCCTTACCGCAGCATCCACTATCTCCTCCAAACTACAGAAGAAAGATGAGCTGAAAGAGATGGAGCGTAGTTGAGAAAGATTGGGAAAAGAAGGACTGAGAGGCAGAAGAAAGGTCATGACGGATGGAACAGACATGGTGAGAAGTAGAATAAGGAAGTGCCATAAAAGGAGCGAGACGGGCTATAGAGAGGCAAACACATGGGAGTAAAGAGAAATGAAAGAAATGAGAAGATGGGAAAAGAAGTCATAAAAGATAAGAAGGCACAGAAGAACTAAACTGAAACTTAGCTTTGTATACTGGATCATGTCCAAACAAGGAGTTCAATTTGGTTAACAGTATTTAAAAAAATCAAAATGAAGGGAAGAAAAAAAGAGCCAGTGAGTGGGAGAAGGCAAAGCTAGGAAAGATTTCTAAGGTGGTTAGAAAACAAAATTGTTTTTAAAGCTTTACGAAAAAATTGAAAAGAGCTGGAGACCCTTAGGATATTGGGAATTCCATTCCATAATTCAGTTAATTTGAAAATAAAGATTGACTGAGGTTCCTAGTTAAGACCAAGATTAAGGAGAGGCAGAGGATGTAAGGCAAACCAGACAAAAAAGTAAAGATTTCTGTGCTAGCTGGTTTGAGTCAAAGGTGAGAGAGAGCTGATATTTTGCCATTCTCCAGTCCTATGGTCACCAAGTTAAATAAGTTATTTTACTGAAGGCAGTATATAATGCTATGGTTTGAAAAACTTCTGTAATAGAGAGGACATATAAGTCAAGTCTCAAACTGAACAAGAAATGGAAAGGAGCATTATTTCCTTTTTCAGAAAAGTAAAATCATTCCACTTGAGTGGGGCGTGGTATGAATAGGCCAGATTGGACTGGAATGCATATGGCTCTTGTATGGAGGGCTGTAGGGGAGCGGGAGGAGAGGAAAAGTGAGATGGAGCGAGTTGGGGTTGGGAAGAGAGAGAGAGACTGGTGGGACATTCAATGCTTCCTTTAAGCTACGAGTTCTTCCAGTATGTGTGCTCTACCAGCGGTTTTCTGCATCTAAATATGGTCTGGCCAGTTGTGCCCATGATCCTACCATACTTTTTCCTTTTCACAGACATAACAATGTATGCCAAGTTGAGTATCCCTATTATCTTGCAAAGTTGGTTCCTATGAGCAGAGGCAGCTGTTGGAAGACTTTAATCAGCTGGGTATAGCACCTTGAAGTAGCCTTCAGATCATTGGAGGGGAGGGGGGAAGGTGCTAGAGGCAAAAGTGGAAAATCCCCAGGTGACTAAAAATTGATGCTTACCTCTGGCCTAGAAGCTGTCTCTGCTGCAGCATGCCAGGGCTTTAGGGAAGCTGATTGCTTTGGCAGGCCTGAGCCTGAAGAGAGCTACCATTGCTGCAACCTGGGGATATTCTCTCTCTAATCTGGAGGGAGGGAAAAAGAGTCTTTAGAGAGGAGAGATGGTAAAAATAAAATGGAGTAAGGAGTGTCCAGTTTCTGCTGAAAGAGTCCAGAGGTCTCATTCACAATTAGCCCACCCACAAGCTTCTAAAATGCTCTTCACCCTAAACATAGAAACATAGAATATGACGGCAGAAAAGGGCTGTAGCCCATCAAGTCTGCCCACGCTAATGACTCACCCCCAGACTTCACCCGGCTAGAGATCCCACATACATATCCCATTTCTTTTTGAAATCGAGCACGCTGCTGGCGTTAATCACCTGCAATGGAAGTTCATTCCAATGATCGACTACCCTTTCGGTGAAGAAATACTTCCTGGTGTCGCCATGAAATTGCCCACCTTTGATTTTCAGCGGATGACCTCTTGTGGTTGAAGGTCCTTTAAGAAAGAAGATATCATCTTCCACCTCGATGCGGCCCGTGATATATTTAAAAGTCTCAATCATGTCCCCCCTCTCTCTACGTTCCTCGAGCGAGTATAGTTGCAGTTTATTCAGTCTTTCCTCATATGGGAGGTTCTTGAGTCCCGAGACCATCCTGGTGGTAATTCGCTAAACCGACTCGATTCTCCGCACATCTTTTTGATAATGTGGTCTCCAGAATTGAACACAATATTCAAGATGAGGTCTCACCATGGATCTGTACAGGGGCATTATGATTTCGGGCCTCCGGCTGACGAAACCTCTACGGATGCATCCCACCATTTGTCTAGCCTTGGATGCAGCTTTCTCCACCTGCTTGGCAGTTTTCATGTCTTCACTAATGATTACTCCCAAATCACGTTCTGCCCTAGTCCTAGCTAAGGTCTCACCATTCAGAGTGTAAGTTCTGCATGGGTTTTTGCTGCCAAGGTGCATGACCTTACATTTTTTGGCATTAAAGCCCAGCTGCCAAGTCGAGGACCAATGTTCCAATAAGAGCAGGTCCTGCTCCATACTGTCGGGTAAGGTGCTGTTATCTACTATGTTGCATAGTTTGGTGTCGTCGGCAAATAGTGTTATTTTACCTTGAAGCCCTTGAGTCAGGTCTCTTATGTATATGTTGAAAAGGATCAGTCCCAAGACCGATCCCTGTGGCACTCCACTGGTCACCTCCGATGTATTGGAGGGGGTACCGTTAACCACCACCCTCTGGATTCTACCGCTTAACCAATCATTGACCCATGTCGTCAATATCACTCCCAATCCCATCGAAGTCATCTTGCTCAACAATCTGCGGTGCGGGACGCTATCAAAAGCTTTGCTGAAGTCCAAGTACACGACGTCTAGAGACTTCCCCATATCCAGTTTCCTTGTAACCCAGTCAAAGAAGCTGATCAGATTGGATTGACAGGACCTTCCTTTTGTGAATCCATGCTGCTGGGGATCCTGTAGATTCTCCTCGGTCAGGATCGTATCTAATTCTTGTTTAATAAGTCTTTCCATGAGTTTGCTCACTATTGAGGTGAGACTGACCGGTCTGTAATTCGCAGCCTCCGTTCTGCAACCTTTTTTGTGCAATGGAATGACGTTAGCTGTTTTCCAGTCCATGGGGACTTTTCTGGTACTTAGGGAAAGATTGAACAGCACGGATAGCGGTTCCGCCAGGACATCACACAACTCCCTAAGAATCCTGGGGTGTAGATTGTCCGGTCCCATGGCTTTGTTCACCTTGAGTTTTGATAGTTCACCATGGACGCTGCTGGGTGTAAACTTGAAGTTTTGAAACGGGTCTTCCGAGGTTTGCCTTGCCTGCAGTTGTGGACTGGTCCCCGGCGCCTCACAAGTAAAGACTGAGCAAAAGTATACATTTAGTAGTTTGGCTTTATCAGAATCCGTTTCTGATAGGTCCCGTCTGTTTTCCTGAGACGTACTATCCCATCTGTGTTTCGTTTCCTGTCGCTAATGTATCTGAAGAAGGATTTATCCCCTTTTTTAATGTTTTTCGCTAGTTGTTCTTCTGTTTGAATCTTGGCCTCTCTGACTGCCGCTTTGACTGCTTTAGACCTGGTCAGATAGTCTTCTTTTGTCACCCTGTTTCCTGTATGCTTGTAGGAAATAAAAGCTTTTTTTTTTTCCTTGACAAGATCCGAGATCTCTGCAGAGAACCACTGGGGCTTGTTCTTCCTCTGTGTCTTCAATGAGGAAGAGAAACCTGTGATACCCCACTCCTGAATGGCAGTGCTCAAAGTGAAGGACTGTATTTGGGGCTGTTCTAAATGGATTTATTATTTTCTGCTGGGATTATTGATGGTGAATGCCTTGTAATCTACCCACATAACTTTGCTTCAGGCAAAAGAGAGCATGCATATGACTTATTTTAAAGCATTCATGTGTGTTTTTGCTAATTTAAAAAAAAGAGTAGCAACCTCTTCCTCTCCCCTT
Source organism: Geotrypetes seraphini (assembly GCF_902459505.1). Taxonomy (NCBI): domain Eukaryota; kingdom Metazoa; phylum Chordata; class Amphibia; order Gymnophiona; family Dermophiidae; genus Geotrypetes; species Geotrypetes seraphini. The sequence goes on from NC_047091.1 coordinate 18,864,856, forward strand.
ATTTTGAATCTTCATTTCTGAGGTATAAATACAGTGACAAAGTTTTTCCTGCCACCTGGTTCCCACTATTATTGCATATTTGTCGCACTGAATGGTTTCTAATCTTTAAACAAAATGTAATATTAGACAAAGGAAACCCGAGAAAATGTTTCTGTATTATTACTTCTTATATTTAAAGAATAAAGTTATGCAATGCCCACATTACCCATGTAATCAACACTTCAGGATGGGATCGTTCCCAATGGTCTAAAACTAGCAGCTGCAAGGTCTTTTCTTAAGAAGCCCTCCGTGAATCCCAATTCAGCTGACAATTATAGACCTATATCCTCTCTACCATTCCTAGCTAAAGTTCTTGAGAAAGTAGTCTTTGATCAGTTAATAAAATTTTTACATAATAACACTATCCTTGACCCCCTATCAGTTTTGTTGCCATTCTGATCATGGCACCAAAACTCTTCTCCCATCATTCATGGACTTTGTCTGTCTAGGTTTTAATCAAGGTGAACGTTTTCTCTTGGTCAACCTTGACATCTTTGCTGCCTTTGATACATCAAGTCCTGCTTAAGACTTCTTTCCATTGGTCTGTCGGTCACAGTATGGAAATGGTTTCAATCCTTCCTTTCTAACAGATCGTACTCTGTTTTCTATTCCAAAATAGGTCTAAGGAAACTCTTATTACCAGTGATGTTCCGCAAGGTTCTGTCCTCTCGCCTATTCAATATTTTTCTCCTGCCACTTTGTAGCTTCCTTAAGAACCTTGGTGGTATCTATTGTCTCTGTCGATGACCTTCAATTCCTGGTTAAGATTAAACACAAAATTGATGAGATAATCATCGAGTTACAGTTGCACCTGAAATTGATAGAACACTGGCTACATAACAATTTCATGAAGCTCAATGTTGTCAAAACCTGCATCCTACTCCTATCTGAGTCTCCTTCTTATATATACCGTACCAAGATCCCATAGGATCAACAATTTCAATATTGCAAGAGTTGATAAAATGTGCAGTCTTGGAGTGATTCTAGACTCCAGCATCTCCATGAAATACCAAATCTTCAGGGTAGTTTCTATGGTTTTCCACAAACTAAAAGTTGTCGGACGTTTACATGAGGTCCTGTCCTTCTCCACCTTTCACTCAGTTGTTCAGACCCTTGTGTTTCCCTGCTTTGACCACTGTAACAGCCTTTTAGTTGTAATCTTGAAGCAGATTCTGAGAGTTCTGTAAGTTGCCCAACAATGCCTTTGCATGTAGCATCACCAAAACCGTGGAGAAACAAAGAGATGCTGTGACAATATCTGAAAGAAGTTCTGCAAAGAAAAGTGAGTTCAGATTCTCAAAAGCAATGTGAAATACTCAAATTATAGGAAACATTTGGTTGCGATTATTGTTGCTAAAAGTGGTGCAATCGTTACTAAGTTTAGGGAGGTAGTTGGATTACTTTGTCGCTTAAATAAATGAAACATAGAAACATGATGGCAGATAAAGGCCAACTGGCCCATCTAGTCTGCCCATCCCCAGTAACCATTATCTCTTTCTCTCTCTGAGAGATCCCATGTGCCTATCCCAGGCCCTCTTGAATTCAGACACAGTCTCTGTTTCTACCACCCTTTCTGTGAAAAAGTATTTCCTCAAATTACTCTGAAGCCTATCACCTCTTAACTTCATCCTATGCCCTCTCATTGCAGTTTCCTTTCAAATGAAAGAGACTCGACTCTTATATATTACATAGGTATTTATATTACATAGGTATTTAAACGTCTCTTATCATATCTCCCCTCTCCTTCCTTTCCTCCAAAGTATACAGATTGAAATTTTTAAGTCTGTTCCCATACACCTTATCATGAAGACCACACACCATTTTAGTAGCCTTCCTCTGGACCGACTCCATCCTTTTTATATCTTTTTGAAGGTGTGGCCATTGAGGAACATCGTCATTCCACAGAGTTTCTTTTGGTTTCCTCGAGAATTGTACACGATATTTTAAATGAGGTCTCACCAGAGTCTTATACAGAGGCATCAATACCTCCTTTTTCCTACTGGCGATACCTCCGCCTATGCAACCTAGCATCCTTCCTTTTCAACCTGTTTGGCCACCTTAAGATCATCACATACAATTATACCCAAGTCCTGCTCTTCCGTCATGCACATAAGTTCTTCACCCCCTAAACTGTACCATTCCCTCGGGTTTTTTGCAGCCCAAATGCATGACCTTGCATTTCTTAGCATGAAATTTTAGCTGCCAAATTTCAGACCATTCTTCAAGCTTCGCCAGGTCTTTCTTCATGTTCACACCATCTGGCATGTCTACTCTATTGCAGATTTTTGTATCATCCATAGAGGCAAATCTTACCCGACAACCCTTCAGCAATATCATTTATAAGTAATTTTAAAAACTGTGTTATATTTACTCAGGCTCTTTCACTGTATTTCATTTTGTTTAAAGATCATAAACCACTGGTGACATGTAAAAAAGTTTTTCCCCTCCTAATTCCCCTTATTATATCAGAGCTCTTGTCTGTTCTTCAGGGATTGTGATAACGGGTGGTAATTACTAGCCTGAATTGACCTAATTATCTCACCACTCAAGTGTAAATGAAAGTTAACTCTTCAACTTGCAAGCCTAGCTTAGAAGGGACTTCACAAACCTTTCCCTTTCTAATTTGGGATGAGTCTAGGACAGTGTATCGCAAACTGTGTGCCTCCTGAGATTTCAGGTGTGTCGTGACACACTGGTGAAGAGGAGAGTTGTCCAAGCGGCAAGAGGCACGTCCTTTAGAAGTCAGCTGGCACAGATGACTCGCCTCCTGGCCTGCATTTCTCCTCCTCTCTCTGCACCTCCCAGATCCCTCCAATGAAGCGAGTCATGGCCAGATGGGCCCCCGTGCGTACACAGACGTCAATTCGAAGACATCACGCATGCAAGTGACGTCATCGCTTTGACGTCTGCACACTTCCTGGTGCCTTCCGGCCAGGGCACTATATCTAGTGTGCTGCCAGCCGGAAAGTTTGTGAGACACTGGTCTATGACCTTCTGAAGTGCCTGAATGCCTTGCAGCTTCTAGCACTCTTCTTGTTAAAGAGGACTCTTGTGTGTAGTGATCCCTCTTTGTCCAAGAAAGGATCCCAGATGTCCGTTAAGACAGTTTATGATAGCGCAGGAATTTCCTTCCGTATATTTATCTACTATAATAAAACGCAGCAGAGGAAATCACAGGCAGTAGAAGGCCACGAAGCAGCGTGTTTAGAGTGCTGCGGACGCTGCTGGAGTCGGGAGGTTTGTATGTCGTCTCGCGGTGGGAGGGCCAGTGGGGTTGGCTGCACAGTAGCGGGGGGGGGGGGGACAACGGTTCTACTGCACAGGGGGATGGGAGGAAGGGATAGAAAAATGCCAGCTTCTACTGTACGGGGGGATGGGGGCTAGAAATGGAAAGATGCTGCTCAAGGGTTCTACTGCACAGGGGGATGGGAGGCAGGTAGGCAGGCAGGCTGGCTGGCTTGAGGGGGGGTACAAATTCTGGAAGGTAGTGAAGGGGACATAGGAAGGAGGCACTGGGGGCACTAAGGACATAGGAAGGGGAACTGAGGGCACTAAGGCCATAGGAGGCACTAAGGACACAGGGCAGAGGCACTTGGGGCACTAAGGACACGGGAAGGAGGCACTGAGTACACAGGACCGAGGCAATGGGGGCACTAAGGACATGGGAAGGAGGCACTGAGTACACAGGACCGAGGCAATGGGGGCACTAAGGACATGGGAAGGAGGCACTGAGTACACAGGACCGAGGCAATGGGGGCACTAAGGACATGGGAAGGAGGCACTGGGGACACTAAGGACATAGGAAAGGGCACCTAGTACCTGTTAATGTAACGGGCTAAAACACTAGTTACCATATATACTCAAATATAAACTGAGATATCCTTTTGTCCCTCCAAAAAGGGAGAAAAAAAGTTGACTTGAATATGAACCGAGGTTAGAAATTTGGATTTATCATGGTGAGCCAACCTATAAAGATTGCTCACCCTCCCTCCCTATTAGCTATCTTGTAAGTCACTAAACATAATACAAATATCCCAAAGCTAACATTTTCACAAGAACCCTACAAAGGAAAACACAACTACAAGTAACCATAAACTTAAATAAATGTAGGCAAAATCAAACTTAAACCTCAAGAAGCCATATGCAGTTCAACACCAGAGAAAGAGAAATGGCACTCTACATTTTTTTTTTTAATATAAAAGAAAGCAGTGCAAATTTACATTAAAACTGCATTTTCTGTTCATGAAATTAAAAATAATATTATTTTTTTTTTTCTACCTTTGTTGTCTGGCCATTTTATTCATATTTATCCTGGTTTCTGCTTTCTTCTGCTTTTCTTAATTTTCTTTCTAGGGTCTGCAGTCTATCTGCCTCTTCTTTTATTCCTGTCTCTCTCCTACATCCATCTCTGACTTTAATCTTTTCCTTTCAGTTTTCCTCCATTTATTTTTCCACATCTCTAGCTGTTTCTATTTCTCCAGTTTGTTTGCTATCTCTTCCCTCTCTTGCCCTTCCAGCATCTACTTGCTCTATCTTTCCCCCTTTGTTTTCACTAGTATCTACTGTCTTGCCCCCTCCATCCAGCATATCCTCCTTCTTCCTCCAACCTCTCATCTCTCTCTCCCTCCAGCTACAACCAAGATCTCTCCCCATCACCTTTTACCCTTTGCTTCTTCCAACAGAGTAGCAGGTCAGGGGTAGGCCCAACATGTGAGACAGACAGCTGAGTCCTCCTGTCGGCAGCTGCGTGGTTTGCTGGCCATTGGGGGGGGGGGCGCGGGAGTGAGGAGTCAGTGGCGCATCTGGATTGTGAGCAACCCTGCCTTTGGTCCTGTCCTGGTCTCACTAAATCAGCCGGCAATAACGAAGCTAGATATCGCAGGGACCTTCCCTCTTGCCAGATCGCTAAAGGCTCTGCTGGTCTTGAGCCTGACCCCTCTAAAATTACTTCCTGATTTTGAGGGGCAGAATCAAGACCTACAGAGCCTATAGCAATTTGGCAAGAGGGAAGGCCCCTGCGGCATCTGACTTTGTTATTGCCAGACGGTTTAGTAGGACTGGGACAGGAACGAATGCAGGGCTGCTCACGATCCGAATGTGCCGCTGACTCCTGACTCCTGACTTCTCCTCCCGGCAGCCAGCAAACAGCATGGAGGACTGTTGCGGCTGCTGGTGGGAGGAATCAGCTGCCTACTTCTCATGTCGGACCTGCCCTGACCCGAGACTCCATTCCCCACAGCCCAGTAGGCTTTAATTTGGATATTTTTTTTTTAAACTATGGTGGTAGACTCAAATATAAACTGAGACCCCCATTTGGGCTGTTTTTTTTTTTTTAGTATATATGGTATGCTCTTTAAAATGTGTTTTAGATGCTTTATCGAAGCTCAGTATGTTCCCTTTTAGTTTCAGGACCACTCTTCTTGAGATCACCCTTGTTTGTGTCTTGTGTGCTAGTCATGTTTTCCTTTGCTTGCTTGGGGAAGGTTATGTCTTTATTACACTTTTACTCTCTGATCTCTACAATGTTCCCTTCCCCGGTCTTGAGACCACCCATCCCAGTCTGTGCTGTATTTCAAACTCACTGCAGATATCCATGAGGCCTCATTGCTCTTCAATGACTGTAGTTTCTTCCCAGGACTCCATGCCAGGTACAGATGGGTTCCTCGCTTCGGTCTCTCAGCTTTTTACGGCAGTTAACCCTAAGGTACACAAGAGGGACCAGCTTGGTAGTCTATGTAGCAGGAGGTCTGCACAACTATGCAAAAGATCTCCACATTGAACTATTGGGTCCCTGAGTCAGTATTCTCAGCTCCCTGTTCTGGGGGAAGTGAGCCAGTCACTATTTAAGGCTGACACTCATTGATTGGTTTTAGAATCCAGCGTTGATGAGTTCCAGAAACAACCTTGGTGAATTTTCCCAGTTGAGGACCATCACTGCAGCCACCAAACTAGGTGTGTTTAGGAAGAGGGGCTGTAAAAAAAATGCTTTGAATGAATTTTCAGAAAGAATAATGAGTGCATTAAAATAAAAATTTCCTCAGCAACAGCAGCAGATGAATCCAGAGACTAGTGGAGATAGTACACATCTACAAGCAGGTGGAGATAGAGAACTGATTAACAGGTGGTCCTATTGGTTGGCACCCTCCCTGTATCCTCGGTATTCTCTATCTCCCAGCAGGTGATGGTTGTTGTTCCAGGAGCTCCTGGATTCTGGCTGGATTCTTGTTTATTCTTCTGTTGATAGTTTTTCTCTTCAGATAGATCGGGGTGTTTGGCTGAGCGGTGTCAACTTTGGGAGTCACACCTGGGCCCCCCAGGACCCTGCTCCACCCTCCTCTCCAGTGGATTGAGGTTTATTCCTGGTCCTCTGTTTTCTTCTTTCCCAGAAAAAAAAACAACAACCCCTTTTAAGAGGCCAGTGTGCTGTTGCTGGACAGTGCTTTGCTGTCTGTCCCAGTCTGATACTACCAGCCTTAACAACGGTGGATTCGGATGAGAGTGCTTTTCTTTCTATTTCTTGGTCGTTTTTAGGTCTGCCGGTTTAGTCGCTGGGGTTTTTTGGCCACGAGATTTGTTTGGGGCGGCTGCAGTACTCGGCGGTTGTTCGTTATGGCAGCAGAGGCAGTTAAGAGGTGTTCCCGCTGTGGGAAGCGGCGAACACCATTGGGCTTCTGTTCGGCAGGGTGTACAGACATGGTGGGGGACGAAGTGCAGCTCGCACCTGATGTGGCAGCTGTTTCCCACGCAGTTGAAGTCGGCCCTGCTCCCGCGCTCGCGGCTGCTTCCGTTCCACTTCAGTGCACGTCGGCGGCTGCACTGGCTGTCGGCTGTTTTTCTTCGTCATCTTCCTTTGCAGTCCCAATTTCTGAACAGGAGCAGACTTTTTCGATGCAGGCCCAACCGAATCCGGTGGCATTTTCCACGGAATTCATCATGTTGATGCACAGGGCCTTTTTGATGCAGAAATCTCAGCCTGCTCAGTGCTAGGACTGTATCTTAAACCAGGGGTCTGTTTTTCATGCCAGTGGACCTCCTCTGGAGTCTCAAGCCGCTAAGAGGCGCAGGGTGGTGCCTGTGGACATCGGGGACCCTCCCTCAGAATTTGCATTCCCCCTGTCTCATCCAGATTCTCTGGAAGACGGTGAGGTGTCGGATTTAGAGCTTGAGGATGCACTGGCTAGGAAAGTGGATGATCCTTCCATGCTCCGGCTTTTTCATAAGGAGGAATTGCCATCCTTTATTGCCAAGGTGCTGCAGTGCTTTAATATTTCTCAGCAGGATATGCAGGCGTCGGGTACGGCTAATCCTCTTATGGAGGGCATGAAAAACCGGCTAAAGTGTTTCCGGTGCACGAAGCGATGCTTGAGCTTATTTCTACACAGTGGGACACGCCGGAGGCTGGTCTCCGGGTGGTGAAAGCTATGCGCCAGTTGTATCCCATATCTCAGGACGAGCTGGACAGGTTTAAGAACCCCAGGATGGATGCTTTGGTGGCTGCGATTACCAAGAGGACTAACTTGCCGGTGGAGGGTGGTATAGCCCTCAAAGACATTCAGGATAGGAAAATTGAATCTTCCCTTAAGCTGTCCTTTGAGGTAGCGGCAGTTACCTTGCAAGCGGCAGTGTGCAGTTCCTGTGCGGCACGGGCTTGCTTGCAATGGACTCAAGGTATGGCTGATAAAATGATGGAGACAGGGGTGCCTGTGCTGGCCGACTTTCCAGATTTGGAAACAGGTCTAGCATATATGGCGGATGCCCTCTATGATATTATTCGGGCTTCAGCAAAAAAAAATGGCTCTTTCTGTTGTTTCTCGATGATCACTGGGCGGCGGATGTGGCTTCCAAGCTTAACCTCGTGCGGCTTCCTTTTAAGGGTCGGCTGCTATTCGGTGATGACTTGGACAAATTGGTTAAGGATTTTGGGGATACCAAAACACAAAGGTTACCAGAAGATAAACATAAAGCCCCTTTGAGAGCGTTGTCTTCCAGAAATCGTTTCAGGGATGTTAGGAGATAATAGGCCTGGAAAGCCATCCTTTCTCCCATCTTCCGGGTCTTCCTGTGCTTCTAGACCTAGGTTTCCACCGAAAAATTCCTTTCGTCCTGCAAAACCCCCAACCTACCCCTCCAGCCCGAACCCCGGCCTTGCGTAATTCCCAATGACGGGAGGTTGGCTTCCTCCATCGTGACCATTGGGGCGGCTGTCTTCCTTTCTGGTGGAGTGGGCCCGGATCACGTCCGATCGGTGGGTTTTGGACATTATTCAAGACGGTTACAAGTTAGAATTTTCCTCTCCCGTCGCAGATTCTTTCTTGGTCTCCCCGTGTACGGGGGCTGCCAAGAGAGATTCAGTGCAGTGCACTCTTCAAGTTCTTTTGGAGATTGGGGCAGTTATTTCTGTCCCTCTGGCAGAGAGGGGGCAGGGGAGGTAATCCATTTACTTCATCGTGCCCAAAAAAGGGGCTCGGTCAGGCCTTTGTTGGATCTCAAGAAGGTCAATCGCTTTCAGCGGGTCCGGCATTTCCGGATGGAAACGGTGAGGTCGGTCATTGCGGTGGTTCAGCCGGGGGAATTCCTGACGGCGGTCGACCTCAAGGAGGCTTATCTGCACATCCCCATATGGCCACCGCATCAGAAGTATCTTCGCTGTGCAATCCTGGGTCAGCACTATCAGTTTCGAGCCATGCCATTTGGATTAGCCACAGCTCTACGGATGTTCTCGAAGGTCATGGTTGTGGTGGCAGCTTTTCTTCGCCAGGAGGGAATTCGAGTGCATCCTTACTTGGACGACTGGTTGATCCCGGCAGCGTCCAGACAGGAAAGTTTGTCTCTATAAAACTCATTACAAAATCTAAAAAATTTGATCATGTTACTCCCCTACTTGAAAAAGCACACTGGCTACCTGTCATCCATAGAATAACTTATAAAATCTGTTTACTTACATTTAAAACACTATTATATAAGACTCCTGCTTTTATTCATAAACTTTTAATACCTTACCATCCTACTAGAACATTAAGATCTACTGATCAAAATTTATTAACAATACCTTCATTGAAATTGATCAATACAAGGCGACAATTTATATTTTCCATAACAGCCCCTCAAACCTGGAATGCTCTTCCAATTTTTATACGGAACGAACAAGATTTAGTAAAATTTAAATCATTATTAAAAACATTTCTTTTTAATGATGCTTTTAATTCCTGATTTAATGATGCTTTTAATTCCTGACTTTTTAGTTATTATTTTTCCTAATGTGTTTTCCTATGTTTAATCTTTTATATAACGAATGTATTTCACAACCCTATTTTTACCCAATGTAGTTTAATAAGTTTTAACCTCTGTAACAATTGTAAATCCCTATGTTTGGTTTGTTTGTTTGTTTGCTCTCTTTTAACTAAATTTGGATTTGTACATCGCTTTGAATTAGAGAAAGCGATTAATCAAGAATAAATAAAAAACTTGAAACTTGAAACTTGTCAGTGACCCAGATGGTGATTTCTCTTCTTCAATCCTTGGGATGGATAATCAACTTTCCGAAGAGCTCTCTTACTCCGTCCCAGTCATTGGAATATCTGGAGGTGCTGTTCGACACGGAGGTGGGGAAAGTGTTTCTTCCCTGCGACCGGGGAGAGAAGTTACGCTCGCAGGTTCGCCTGCTTCTACAGTCCCAGGCCGCAAGTGTGGATTATGTGCAAATTCTCGGCTCGATGGTGGCTACGCTGGAAGTGGTGACGTGGGCGCGCTTTCACATGAGACCGCTGCAACAGTCCCTTCTCTCTCGATGGTCCCCAGTGTCTCAGGATTATAATCGTCGTCTGCAATGGATGCCGCAGGCGTCTCTCAGCATGTCTTGGTGGCTCAGCGATTTCAGTCTGTTCAAGGGCATGCCTCTGGCGACTCAGGATTGGATGGTTGTTACGATGGATGCCAGTCTGTTGGGCTGGGGAGCTCACTGCCTTCAGTCCACAGCGCAGGGAGTCTGGTCTCCAGAGGAGGCTCAGTGGCTCTTCAATCTTCTGGAATTGAGAGCGACCAGGCTAGCCCTTCAAGCGTTCCTGCATATGATATGGGGCCGTCCAAGGAGGGTTTTTTCAGACAGTGTCACGGTGGTGGCATATATCAACAGGCAGGGCAGTACACGCAGTCCTCAGTTGGCGACAGAGGCGGTGCTTCTTCTTCAATGGTCCAAACTTCATCTTCCTCTACTGTCGGCGGCTCACATTGCAGGTCAGGCCAACATTCAGGCGGACTTTCTCAGCAGAAATCTTCTAGATCCCGGAGAATGGGGACTCTCCGCTCAGGCGTTCGACCTCATTGTGCGACGGTGGGATCTACCGGACTGCCTCGTCCAAAAATGCAAAGCTTCCTCGGTTCTTCAGCAGACACAGGGAGAGGGTAGACGCTTTGGCTCTGGCTTGGCCTCCGGGTTGTCTCCTTTATGTGTTTCCTCCTTGGCCGATGATAGGGTGTGTGTTGCATCGCATAACTCGCTTTTCGGGTTCAGTGATCCTGGTAGCTCCGGATTGGCCGCGTCGTCCTTGGTATGTGGACCTGGTATGTCTGTCGACAGGCGATTGGTTGCCCTTTCTGGTGACGCCAGACTTATTGACTCAGGGTCCAACATGGAAAATCCATCCCGCTTTGGTCTTACGGCCTGGCTCTTGAAAGGTCACGGCCGAGACATAGGGGTTATTCTGAACCGGTTATTTCCACTCTTCTCCAAGCAAAAAAGAGATCAACCCCTGCCTCATATTCTAGAGTCTGGAGGGTTTTTGATTCTTGGTGTGCTGCTCAGGGTCTGTCGCCCTTCCAGGCTTCACTTTCTAACATTCTTTCCTTTCTTCAGGATGGAGTGGCCTTTAATTCTCTTAAAGTTCAAGTGGATGCTATTGCTTGTTACTGGGGCCGCGTGGCACATTCTTCCTTGGAGTCTCAACCTGATGTGGTTCGATTTCTGAAAGGGGTGCAACATATTCGTCCTCCTCTTAGATCTGTCCAGAGTGGAGTCTTAAAGTAGTCCTTGGTGGGTTGCAAAAGCCTCTCTTTGAGCCTTTGTCCAAAGCGACTTTGAAGGATGTGACGTTGAAGGCGGTTTTTCTTGTCGCGGTGGTTTTGGCTAGGCGAGTGTCTGAGTTGCAGGCGTTGTCTTGCAGAGATTCTTTTTTGCGCCTTTCAGATTCGGGCGTGTCGGTGCGGACTGTTCCGTCGTTTCTTCCTAAGCTGTTCTCCACCTTTCATGTTAACCAGTCTCTCTTTCTTCCAGCCTTCAGAAAGGAGGATTGGGGAGAAAAGTTCGCTTCTCTGCGGTTCCTAGGTCCATAGGATGCTTCTGCATTATCTCCAACTTACTAACAACTTTCGCCGTTCTGATCACCTCTTTGTGTTGTTTGCGGGCCGCAACAAGGGTATGGCTGCATCTAAAGCTTCCATTGCTCGCTGGGTCAAGGAGATCATTGCTTCCACTTACTTGACGTCTGGTAAGCGGTTGCCCGACAAGCTTCATGCTCATTCCACTAGAGCAGGGGTAAGGAACTCCGGTCCTCGAAAGCCATATTCCAGTCGGGTTTTCAGGATTTTTCCAATGAATATGCATGAGATCTATTTGCATGCACTGCTTTTAATGCATATTCATTGGGGAAATCCTGAAAACCCGAATGGAATACGACTTGAGGACCGGAGTTCCCTACCCCTGCACTAGAGCAATGGCTACTTCTTGAGTCCAGAGGTTTTTCTTTGGAGGAGATTTATCGCACAGCTACTTGGTCTTCTAAGAATACTTTTTCTAAGCATTACCGGTTGGATGTGGCGGTGCGTGCGGAGGCTGCTTTTGGTGCGTCGGTTATTGCCGAGGCGGCATTCGTTTCCCACCCTGATTGAGGATTGCTTTGCTACATCCCACTAGTCTCTGGATTCATCTGCTGCTGTTGCTGAGGAAGGAAAAATTATGTTCTTACCTGTTAATTTTGTTTCCTCTAGACGCAGCAGATCAATCTAGAGCCCCACCCTTTTTGGCTATTGGATCCCTGTTCGTGTTTCGCTTTTTCCACGATTTTGATATTGTTAGTAGTTCTCTCTATTATTACCTTTGCGATTTGTGATGGGAAAGAAGTTTTTTACATGTCGGACATATTCTGGTTCCGACTGCTTGGGCAAGGAGCAATACTGAGGATACAGGGAGGGTGCCAACCAATAGGACCACCTGTTAATCAGTTCTCTATCTCCACCTGCTGGTAGTTGTGTACTATCCCCACTAGTCTCTAGATTCATCTGCTGCGTCTAGAAGAAAGAAAATTAAGAGGTAAGAACATAATTTTTCCTTAATAGAGGCTTGTAGTGTTGAACCGGAAGTATAAAGGAGCAGGAGGAAACTGCTGAGTGATAAAAATGCCAAAAGCTTTAACATCCCTTTCCACTGTGCTCGGGAATGAGGGGTTGTGGGGCTATTGTAAGGGTCTTTGAAAAATCTATTGTGAGGTGCAAGGGGAAGAAATGTCCTGATGTATTATTTTTCTGACTAGTATGGGTTCATGTTAAATTGGAATTTCGTATTCCAGGCATGTGTGGGTAGAGGATTTGAGGCTAAGAGCTATGCCTGATGTGGATAGAGGATCAGAGGACATGGATATATTTCATAAGGAGCAAATCTTTTTTGCATAAGGTGAAAGGAGATTCGGAGGCTTTGGTTCATATAATAAGGCTAACCATAGTGATGCTTTTTCTTGTTTTTCCTTTCTAGCCCTCATCAGCCAGTGGCATCAAGAGTCAAAGGAGAAGACTCTTTCCCTTTTGCTGTCCCATTTGCCGCTGCTCCAGCCTCGCAACACAGAAGCAAAGTCAGAGTACATGAAACTGCTACAAAAAGTGCTTGCATATTCCATTGAGAACAACACGTATATTGAGGAAAGCCGCCAGCTTCTGTCCTATGCGCTAATCCACCCGGCCACCACCCTTGAGGACCGTAATTCGCTGGCACTCTGGCTGAACCATCTGGAAGAACGTCTGTCGGGCAGTTTTTCCAGCCAGGGCAGGGGGAGGCTAGATACCATCTACCACCCTCGTCAGGGCTCCGATGAATGGCAGAGCAACATGGACTCTGGCATCGGAGAAGTAGGACATGGCTGGCAAGAGAAGCCTCCCAGAGAAAATGGACATTTGAGTTTTCATTCTTCCACCTCGGTCCCATCTGCTATCAATAATATTGGGAGCAGCACAAACTCAGGTGAGAAGCTAATAAGTGTCGCATGACCCATGTTCTGCAAGTTGAATAGGCTGCTCTGTCGCACTGACTGAGGCATGAATGTATTCCTTTCTATGTGATTCTGTGGTACTGTAGTCTGCTGTGTGCAGCTTCCTCAAGCATCATCTATCTTTCTGCAGACCTGCTCAGCTGAGCGAGTTCTCTCTCCACCAGGTGATGGGGAAGAGAAATAAAGCTCTGTAGCCTCTAGTCCAGGGCTGCCCAAGTCCAGCCCTCGGGATCTACTGGCAGGCCAGGTTTTCAGGATATCCACAATGAACATTCATGAGAGAGATTTGCATACCAAGAAGACAGTGCAGGCAAATCTCTTTCATGCATATTCATTGTGGATACCCTGAAAACCTGGCCTGCCAGTAGATCTCGAGGACCAGACTTGGGCAGCCCAAGTCTAGTCCCAGAAAGAATCCTCAATATTTGTGTCCAGCAGATGGTGCAGATCTCTGTTCTTGTGTGGTGCTTTCACACTGGAAAGGAAGCCTGGGCTAGATCTCCAGGCCTCAGGAAACTGAGATAGCAAGGAATTTAGGTGATGGTTCTCTTATGGCTGATCTTCCTTTCTCTAGGGTTAGAGCTTCTAGAGCAGAGGATGTGCAGCCTTTCTACACAGAAGGCCTCATGAATATTGATATTATCCCTAGTGGGCCACAACATTATGCAATATTGGAACCAGAAATGCACAGAACTCCATAGATTACCTGTGATTTGATAAATAAGTACAAATGTAACAAAAAACAATGGAAAAAAACCGTTAGAATGGCTATTCTGAAAATATTTGTGAAATAAAATATTTAAAATTGCCAAAGCTCTGGTTAATGTTTTGTTCATCCCTGCTCTAGAGCAGGGGTGTCAAAGTCCCTCCTTGAGGGCCACAATCCAGTCGGGTTTTCAGGATTTCTCCAATGAATATGCATGAGATCTATTAGCATACAATGAAAGCAATGCATGCAAATAGATCTCATGCATATTCATTGGGGAAATCCTGAAAACCCAACTGGATTGCAGCCCTCGAGGAGGGACTTTGACACCCCTGCTCTGGAGGGATCTATAGCCCTCGATTGCTTTTCTGGACCTACTGTGGTACCAGCAATCAATTCGTGCCATTCTTGCCCTTAAAAAAAAAAAGGAGGTGGGGTGGAAAAGAAAGGGCATTCGTTCAGTGGGATATTTTTGTGTAAATTAATTTTTTTAAAAAGTAGATAAAGAGCAACATGCCCATCCAGTCTGCATACTAAACTAATTAGAGTTGTAATTGTTGTTTATCAGCTGACCCCTACCCTTCATATTTATTTTGAAGGGAAAGATCATTTTTGACTGTTTGAATAGAAGTGCTCTGTACTTGATTTCCATCCTTTTCCCATTTAAGAATCTTCTGGGACTTCTTTTGAATCCCATCACTGTTTCCTCAATCGCAGTTTCATATGATGCCCTCTAATTCTGCAGTTTTCTCCTTTTGAAATAGGTTGGTTCGTTCATTAATAGTCATTGAAATGTCTTTCCATTTCGGCTATACCAGCCCAGTCCAGAATGAATTCATTCATTTGAGGAGAGTGCGGTGCAGTGGTTAGAGCTACAGCCTCGGCACCTTGAGGTTGTCGGTTCAACCCCAATGCTGCTCCCTGTGACCCTAGGCAAGTTGCTTAATCCTCCATTGCCCCAGGTACATTAGATAGATAGGGAAAATGCTTGAAGAACCTGTATGTAAAATCACTTTGAGTGTGGTTGTAAGACTACAAAAAGGCGGTATACACGTCCCAATCGCTTTCTCTTTCCCTACTAGCAGATGGAGACAGAGAAAAAAATTGTTTCACGTGATTTCTCCCTTAAGGGTATCATGCAACCTGAAATGTTCAGTATTTTTCTCACTCTCCAAGCGGATGGTGAACAGACATGCAGCTCCTTAGTGGTGCTTGTCTGTCAGCTCAATTAAGCAGGGGGTTGTGCTGGATGAATTAACTAATTCTTCACTGCAGTTCCTCTCTGGGTGACAGGCAGTGGCGGGTCCTTCCCTTTCCCCTCAATATCCAATATTCTTCCCTGATTGCCTGCTGTATGAAGCAAAGCAAAGCTAAAGTTTGTTTCTTACCTTATACATGTGACGGTCTTCAGCAGGCAACTGTCCTTGCTGGCAGTTTGACTTTCTCCGGACACAAAGCAAGGGAGATGCAGGCACACTTGTTAGTGAAGTCCTCAGACTGATCCTGTGTGTCTATGCTCTGCTAGCTATAGTAAGCGATTTACTGAGCATGTACAGGGACTCCCACCTTCAGTAATGCCTCACCTTGATACTCATTTTTTTTTTCCTTCAGCTGGTCCTAATGGTTGCAGTTCTCCCCTCTTTCTCCACACACTCACTATTTAAAAAAAGAAAGAAGAAAACAAGGAAATTTAAAATTCCAAAGAGAAATAGATTTTTTTCTCCCTTATGTAAAAAAAATAAATAAATAAAAATCTGAGAAAAGGATCAAACTTCAAGTTTGCAGATCAGAACTGCAACTTCACAAAGTTTAACTACTCCTGAAACCAACGGCTCTTTAGGATCACCACAGAAGCCATTCTCTCCCTGAAGGTCGGTAAACACAGTGGAAGTTTTCTTATCTTTGCAGCTCTGCAATCTGACAAGAAGTGTCTGTATCACATCCAAAGGCTGCCCCCTCCCCCTGAGCCCTATTTTGGCACCACTGGGAGAGGTAACTTGATGATCTCCGACTACAGTGGACCAAAGACAGTCTGACATATCTCGCCAGGCAGGCGAAAAGCCATCAGAGACAGTCAGAAATGTGACCCTTTTCCTTTAGCTTCAGTAACTCTTCAGCATGATGCCGGTTCAAGGCTCACCCAGTCAGTTAAGCTGCATCGGCAAGCAGGGAAGACTTCCGCAGGCCAAGCTTTGACTTTGTGGTCCACCCCCCACCTCAGCCTCAAGGCATCATAAGGAGCCAGGTAATTTTTCTCAGTTATCAAAGGGCAACCCCCTTCTTTCCTGAAAGGCTGTTCTCAAGGCCCAAACTAAAACTTCGGCCCTTCAGGGGGAAGTGAAAGCAAGCCTTTATTCCTTCATTCAGCCTCAGCCTCTACCGCCCTTCCACACCTAGATTTGATGCTGGTGGTGGGGAGCTTGAGTAGAGACAGGTCTCCAGCATAGGGACTGCTACTCTTACCCCATCACACTGAGCCCTTCAATGACTTTTCCTACAGACTCACAGAAACGGGCTACAAATGTTAAACAGGGTACTCATAAAGTACAGCTATTTTTCAAAAGCACAGCTATTTTTCAGGTACCACTTCATAAGCTACTTCCTCCTCCAAGTATTTAGAGTAGACAGCTGGTAAAACAACCACTTTTTGACACCTGACGCCACTGTAGATGTAGCTAAAGCTGGAAGTAGCATCAGGCATGATTTGTGTCAAGGATAGGTGCCGGAAATCTAGTCCTTGAAAACCCTGGCCTACATTTCCGGCCCCTATCTTTCCCGAAGGTGCGATTCTGTAAACGTCACTGTCGTATAATTGACACATTGCTTTTAAGGCGGCCGCCAACAGCGAGCACTATTTATAGAATCCAGGCCTCGGTGTATTCCGACCCAGAGCAATAACCATATATCACTGCTTGCATCATTTTGGCTTCCTTGCTTATCCTCAATTCCTATACCTCCAGCAAGAGATTTATTTATGTATTTATTTTGAATCATTTTTATTAAGGAATTCAAGTAATAATAAACAAGGCATAACAACTTACAAAGCAAACACAGTACCAGCAATGAAATTAAATACCGACTGGAAGAACAGCAGACCATATCATAGATTATTTTTATCAAGATTTTTTCTTTAAAAAAAAAAAAAGGAAAGAAATTCAACTTTATTTCCACAAAACAATAAATAGAAGAGATTCTCTAGCTATACTTCAGTTATGCGCTATCTCGTCCACAGCAACAAAGAAGACGTAGGTATCCCACAGAAAACAAAGTGAACACAAATGAAGTAGGAACCAAAACAGGCAAGTGAACAAAGTAGTGCTGTTCAATCAGGAGTCCATTGATATCTATAAAACAATATACAATAAAACAACTATAACATAGAAAATAAAATCAATTTATAATAATAAAATATTTAGGTCCTCCTTTACAAAGCTGCGCTAACGTTTTTAGCACCGGTCGCTGTGGTAAAAACCCCAACACTCATAGGAATTCTATGAGCTTAAGAGTTCTTACCACCATGGCCGGCGCTAAAAACGCTAGCAGGGCTTAAAGGAGGGGATTAAAAAAAGACATGAGCCTCTTAACCTGAAAATCCATAAAAACATGTGTAAGGCGACAGAAAAGAGTTTGTTCAAAAACAACTATAACATACAAAATAAAATAAATTTATAATAGTGCCATCAAAAGTATAAACAGCTTAAGTTCTATGTACAGTAGACGAGTGTCTCTTAACCAGAACTCAAGCAACCAGCAAAAAAATCAAAGAAATACTGTAAATAAAATCAATTTCTGGCAGAAATGTAAACTTGGCATGCCACATCTGAGTATGTCCACGCTTTGCCTACCACATGTCCGATAGTTTGTCTGGAACAGTTTATGGTATGGCATAGTATAGGATCAAGTATTAGGTAGGCCTATTTTTAATAGTAACTTTCAAGCAACCAGAAGCTACATTTATCTGCCATCTATCAATCCCCATGGGTGCCGGTTAACTGATAGTCTACTGTATATTTTTTATGTGCATTTTTGGAACATACACTTCCCCCTCCCTATTCGCGGTTTCGATTATCTGCAAAAAATTTTTTTTTTTTTCAGGGGTGGGAAAGCATAGTTTAGGACCTTCCCGTCTTCAGCATTTCACAGATTACTCCTTACCTGGTGGTCTAGCGGGCTTTCGGGGCAGGAGCGATCTTCCTACGCTCCTTCCCCATGTAGCTCGCCAATAGGAAATGGCTGCCGTGAGCTCCCGTCATAGTCTCGAGAGACTACAGGAACTCAAGGCAGTCATTTCCTATTGGCGATCTGCATGGGACAGAAGCATAGGAAGTTCGCTCCTGTCCCGAAAGCCTGCTAGATCACCAGGTAAGGCCGGGATGCCGGGGGAAGGTGGGAGAGAGGCGAGGGTGGGTCAGAGCTGAACGAGAAGTTATTTGCGGTTTTTCATACTTCGCAGTCCGGCTCTGCCCCTATCCCCCGCGAATACCAAGGGAGAAGTGATACATTTTATGGATTTTCTGATAAGAGGCTCATGTCTATATTTCCTTTTTTTTTTTTTTTTTAATATTTTGTAACAAACTTATTATATTTTGTTTTATAGATATCAGGGGACTCCTGATGAAGGCTCTTTTGCTGAAACAGCTTGTGTTGAGTCCAGGGAGTGAGTGTTCCATAATAAAAAGAGCCAATTTAAACTGTCTGAACCTCGCCACTTTGTTCGCTTGTCTGTTTTGGTTCCGTCTTCATTTGTGTTCTACCTCTTTCACGAACATTCTACACTACCTTGCCTGTGAATTTTTAATGACCCTCAACTTACCAATTACCTAATTCCTTGGTTGATTCATCCACCTTCAAATTGTTTACAGTGGGATTATAAAGGACATCATTTTTGGTTTCAGACTTAAAAAAGAATCAAAATCAACAGAGTTCCTCCAGGGACAGAGCTAAGACTGAGTATTAATGCTGAGCATTGCCCATCCCCATGGATAACTGCGGGAAATAATCCCATGTCATTCTTTAGTGTCTATCTCAACCTCGGTCCTTCTACACCAGCATTCTTCAATGCAAGGCTTGAGGGTCAGTGATTGTGCCCATTCATACGCTAATTATTCCCTCTCTCCTTAAAGAAAGACATGGAGATGGTTTCCCACGGTTATCCACAGGGACGGGAGCGGTGATTAATTTTGTCACCGTGCCATTCTCTACTTTCATGAGCTTGATTAGCTGTTAGGATATTGAAAATTCTCTAGCAAAGGCTTCTCTGTCAATATTTAAGTCTCCTTTAGTTGAAGATTCCACACAGTATGCAACACCGTTTTCAAATATTGATTATTTAACTAAACCCACTTTGGGCTGCAACCCCTAAACTTGAAGTTTCAAGTTTATTAAAATTTGATCACTTTATATAAAATTCTAAGCGATTTACAATTAAAATAGGGGAATACAGGCAACTTCTGTGGCTCCCCTCAGTACTCCCTTCGGAACCCAAAATAGTTGGCAGCAGCCGCTCTGTTTGCAGCTCGGCGCGTCAGGAGAAATTACTTTGCAGAGACCGTAAGCTGCTCCACTCCCACCCCCTCAGGTCCTGTTTTGGCCTGCTGGGGGAGATGAATCGCTGCTCCCCAACATTAGCTGATCGGGAGAAGACCACGGCTGCTTTGGGACACAGCCAACAATCATCAAGCAAGTGTTAACGCTCATTAAGAAATCACCAGCAGCATAGATCCATATAAGGTACCACTACAGAACGTACCATCATGAATCAGAATGAAGCTAATTGAAATCAATCAAAGCTGAAACCAGCAACTATCGCCAAAGTCATGGTGAATGCTGCTGAGTTAGCATTATAGCAGCAGCTAAAAGGATCCTATATGGAAGACATTAAACCAAACCAACTTAATGGTGATTAGCTGGCTACTCAATTGAGAAACAAAGCCAGTGTCAGACAGTCTTCTACAGTCTGTGCCCTGATCGTGGCTGAGCAGACAGGCCAGTGCTGGGCCGACTTCCCTGGTCTGTGCCCTGACAATGGCAAGGCAAATCAAGTTCTAATACACATAGATAATAGCACATCATACCTTATGCGTTTGCCTTGTTGGACAGACAGAATGGACCATGCAAATCTTTCTCTGCCTACATCTACTATGAATTATAGTCATATGGTATTATTACATTAGGTAAAACTATGCAGAACACAGTTGATGCTGACCCAAAACATGCAGTCGATGTGCAGATGTCACAACGGCAAAAACAGTTCCTAGACATGCAAATGCATAGTAAAGAGTGACACGGGGACAAGTTTTTCCCGTCCCTGCAGGAACTCATTTTCCCGTCCCATCCCCGCGAGTTCTTTTCCTGTCCCTGTCTCATTCCTGCACGCTCCATCCTCATCTGCACAAGCCTCAAACACTTTAAAATCCTAAGAGGCTTGTGCGGTTAAGGCAGGGCTTACAGGAATAGGGCAGGGATAGCGACAAAACTCGTGGGGATGGGGAAATTGAGTTTCTGCAGGGATGGGGACAAATGTCATTCTCTAATGCATAGCCAGCCAAAGAAACAGGCATGTTAGATGACACTATAAAGTATAGTGAAAAAAAAATTAAAAACCTACCCACTATTAATGCAGTATAAAAAAATAGTCCACTGCTCTGAAAAGAGAAGGTTGACAGTGCCCCTTCAGAGCAGGATTGGGATGATTTGAAATCCCTTTCCATTCCTTTGTTTTCACTGGGCTTTTTGCGATGGTGGATGATGTGGGATTCCTTTTGAGGTTCAGTATCCAGGGGGCAGGAGCAGCGGCGAATCACAGTGTGATCCCTCCATGCATTGCCTTTTCAGATCAGCTTCAGTATTTCTGATACCTTGTCTATACTGAAGCTTTATGCCCAGCAGCCTTCCACCTTGCAGTGCTCTATCATGCGTGACACTAATGCACAGACAAACTGTTTTCCAGTTCACCCGGATCTTACCTCTTTGGTTACTGACCAGTGGGAGAATCCTGAAGGCTCACTTAAGGTGGCCACAGCTATTTCTCGACTATCCTATGGCTCCGGACTTCAGCAACTGTTTGTCCAACCAGTTGCGCAAGTTACCAAGCGCACCTCTCTTCCTAGTTAAGGTGGAGTGATGCTGAAAGACACACAGTACCATAGAGTAAATGTGGTCCTGAAAAAACAGTTTGAAGCGCTGGCTTTGGTTATCAAAGCTGCAGTGCCTGCCTCCTTCATGGGACGTGTCCTGCCATACCAGACTGCAGACTAGTCCCTTGGAGCTTGGGAACTTCTGTCCCCACATGTTTAAGGAGGGCGTGGATTAGGTGGCTGATGCTCATTAGAGTCCTGGGTAAGGTTTCAGCTTACTCCATTTTGGCCTGCCAGATGCTCTGGATCAAACAGTGGGCGGGTGACTCAACTTCCAAGGCCACTAAGCAGATTACCCTTCAAGGGGCAGATGCTGTTTGGCATTAACCTGGATGAAACATTACCTACACAAGCTGTCGGTATATTACATAGTGGTGTGAACAGTATGTAGCAAATGATCTAAGTAGCCAACATAGCAGAGAATGGGAGCTTTCAGCAGAAACCACCTCCTTGATTTGTGAACAAATGGGCTTCCTTGGATAGATCTCTTGGAAACTTGGTGGAATGTCAGGATTGATTCTTTAGCTACTGGCAGGAGCCTAGCTCAGAGGGGATAGATGGTCTCACTCAGCAGCAGCCCTAGATTTTGCTTCTGTGTTCACTCCATGGCCACGAATTGGGAGAGTGATCCAGTAGATTAAAGACCACCTGGAACAGGTCATCCTGGTAGCAGCCAACTGGTCTTCATGTATCTGATATGTCGTTCTCAGGAGGCTACAAGCAGGTACTCTGCTCTGGTTGCCCAGGGAGAAGGGCCTTCTGTATCGGGGTTTGTTTATTTATCCCCCGCCCTTATCCTGGGCGAGTTACACACTTACTTACATACAAAATAAAAATGACACATAACAAGTCTCGTCAATGACCAACATCGTTATAACCATAAAACAGTCCAGACCGTAGAATATATCAGTATCAAGCACCCTGAACTCAATAATCTCCACTCCTCCTCAATTAACCAATCTCAGACCCTGTATTTCATTTGACAAAACAGGTGTCTTTTGAATAGTTTCTTAAAATTCTGTATAGTCTGCTGTTGACGAATATACTCAAGAAGGTTGTTCCATTCTCTGGGATCGATACAATGGAAAACACTATCCCTGGAGGATGATAACCTCAGATCCCGCACAGATGGAATCAGCAGATCAAAATGGTCCGTAGACCAAAGCAATCGAAGTGAATCTCATGGCAAGATACTCTGGATCAGGTTGTAGGCACATGAAAATATTTGCCAGTAGCTTATAATATATCTTGTCCCTTACCTTCAACCAGAACAGACTTATATAGTACTCTATCACATGCTCATGTCTTCCCAACCTAAACAACGATCTTGTCACCGAATTCTGGGCAACCTGTATCACACACAAAGCTGACCCTGGCACTCCCAGGAACGCCAGACTACAATAGTCAAAAAAACAGTACCATCGTCTGCAGCACCGTCCTAAACAGAGGAGCCACCAGATAAAGCCTAAGACCATTCACTAACCGTAGATGGAACTACACCTTCCAAACTACTGCTATTACCTGCCCTCTAAGGGTAAGTCCACAAGCACACCAAGATACTTCACCTCCCGTCTCACCAACATTCTTTCTCCTAGTAAATCAACTGCCACCAGGACATTAGGGCTTAGAGATCTCGTGACACACAACACCTTTGTCTTCTGAATGATTAATTTCAACCTATTGTGGTCCATCAACTGTTTTATCTCAACCAACTGTAGGCGTGATGATACCCCTTCAAAATCCCCATCAATAGGGGAAATAAATTGGATATCATCAGCATAGTCAGTAGGATACACCGAGATCTGCAAGCATTTTACACAGTGGTACGAGATACAAATTAAAGATCCATTCTGGCTTAGGACTGGACCCTTGAGAATAAGGCAATGTTCTTCTTTATCGGCAATGACCACACTCCTAAATCGAGAAAGACATTAACAACCTCCCTTTGTGTGTGTTAGAATTTGAAGGCTGCTTGCTTGGTCCAGAGAGGAAGCTGTTCTGCCCTTTAAAAGATCAGTACTGTATGGGGTTTGGACAAAGATTTGTCTTTAATTCTCCAAGTCCAAGCGACAGCCAATGTTTTTTGCAGAAGCAAGGATTCTCTCTTACTGCTAATCCTAACATGGTTTTGTTTTTTGACGAGAGTTACTGCAAGCAGGTTAATTCTCTCTATTTTACTCGGCTCTTCCTGGAGTCTCAATCTGGTCTTCAGATCCTGACAGTGGTCCCTCCTTTTGAGCCCTGGAGGGATGCTTTCATTAAAGACGTATTCCTCAAGATTGCGTTATTTACAATTTGTTCATAGCATATCTTGGTTCCAAGCTCTTTCATGCAGAGGTCCTTCCCACCCCTCCTGAGGAAGAAAGTT
Organism: Geotrypetes seraphini; assembly: GCF_902459505.1. NCBI lineage: Eukaryota > Metazoa > Chordata > Amphibia > Gymnophiona > Dermophiidae > Geotrypetes > Geotrypetes seraphini. Next base: position 18,888,358 of record NC_047091.1, read on the forward strand.
AGGGATTGTTTTATTCTTTTCCATGTTATCCGGAGAGCCTAATTCTGGCTTTTTACTTATTATATATACTCTAATATAAACCTAGATTTTTGAGCCAGAAAACAAGCCCAAAAATGGAGTTTTACTGCTGCTTCTGCTACTACTACTTATCATTTCTACGAAAGCTGTAAGAGACCATTTCTGTTCAATAGAGCTTATAAGTTAATTAAAACAAACAGGACAAATAAGAGTTAGGGAATTTCTAAAAGAAGGATAAAACAGACAAGGACCCATCGCAGGCCTCTCCCTGGGCCTACCTTAAGCCTTGCTGGTCCAGTGGTGAGCTTGGGCAAGAGTGATCCTCATATGTTTCTGCCCCATGCAGTCTCACTTCTCAAAATTGCTGATGCGAGTTTCCACAGTAACCTTGTGAGACTGCCTTGAGTTCGATTTATATTTGAATCAACCTTTTGGGGGGAAAATAGGTTAGATGGGTTTATATTCGAGTATATACGGTAGTTCTTCCTGAAGTGTTGGAAGTGATTATATAATTCTGAAGGGCTGTCCTTGGGTTTTAGGAAGATGGTTTTATTTGGATTTGAACTGTAGTCTATTCATGCATTCTATTTATTTATTTGAATGTTTTCTATATTGTTTAAAGAACTAAATGGTTCATATTAGTTAAAAATAAACTAAAATCTTCATAAGTAAATAATTTCTTCTGTTCAAATAATGACTAAGAAGTCACAAAAATAAGAACATAAGAAGAGCTTTACTGAGTCAGACCAATGGTCCATCAAGCCCAGTAGCCCGTTCTCACGGTGACCAATCCAGGTTATTAGTACCTGTCCAAAATCCAAGGAGTAGCAATATTCCATGCTACCAATCCAGGGCGAGCCAATCAACACAAGGTCGCAATTGACCCGCCAATGCATTCCACGTCTTAAACACTGGCAATACAGAATGTCGTTGCTCTTGTATCTGCATAGTTGCCCTGCATTCTTGGATTTAATAATCTTTTGTTTTCAGATCATAAGGATCTATTTGGCTTATAGATCGCTATGATTTGCCAGAAATACCTTGGTGTTTGAAACAGTTTGATAGATCACAGAAATAACCTTATGTTGTACCTGGGAAAAAACTGGAGCCAGTGTAATTTCTTCAAAATTGACGTTGTGTGCCATCCTATTGGCACCCAATACTAGCCTAGCTGCAACATTTTGTATCGTAACATAAGCATAGTTCTTTGTATTTCTGCTTGACCTAGCAGCATTCAGAATTAGTTTTCCATGTGGGATTATAAGGGGACTGAGGGCTACAGAACTATTTATTCATGTCTCCATCTATTGGTGGGGGGGCTATAATCCATTTACCTAGATTGATCTGGTAAGACTTAAAGGGAGACAATGAATAGGTATGTTTAATTTTCACTTTAGATGCCACAAAGTTCTCACCATTTAGATGCCACAAAGTTCTTAGCATTTATTTCCTGTTGGTGGATGTCTTTTTTTCTTAGTTGAAACTTGGGCTCCCCTTGTCTCCCCTTCCAGTTCTTCCCTGCCAGCTGCACCCCAGTCCACTGAAGCGTTCCATGTCCCTCATCCCCACAAGCCAGCAGATTCCCGGTGACTGGATGGGTATAGAGGAAATCTGTACACGCACTTCATTTGTCAACTCGGAGCATGCACCATTGTCTCCGCAGAACAGTATGGCATCCTCAGGCAGTGAGCAGACAGAGGAGCAGAGCTCCAGCCGCAACACATTTCAGGAGGATGGCAGTGGCATGAAAGGTATGGAGAGTAGTTGAGGTGATTGTGTTGTTTCCTCTTCCCTAGAGTCAGCATGGCACAATTGGCACATTAAGTGTAAATGGCTAACTCTTAACATAAGCATTAACACACTGGGACAGACCAAAGGTCCATCAAGCTCAGCATCTTGTTTCCAACAATGGCCAACCCAGGTCACAAGTACTTGGCAAGATCCCAAATGAGTAAAACAGATTTTATGCCATGGTTTTTCCCCCCTAAGTCCACCTTAATGATTTGTGGACTTTTCCTTTACAAACTTGTCCAAAACTTTTTTAACCCCTGATATGCTAACTGCTTTGCCACATTCTTTGGCAACAAATTTCAGAGCTTAATTACATGTTGCTTGAAGAACAATTTTCTCCCATTTGTTTTAAAATTACTACTTAGCTTAGCATACTCCCTAGTCCTCATATTTTTGGAAAGAGTAAACAAGCAATTCACATATACTCATTCTGCTCCAATCAGTATTTTATAGACCCAAGTCATGCTGTTTGTGTTCACCATAGTAGAGATTTTTTCCATTGTGTTTAAATCTGTTGATGGAGGTAGGTGTGGCAGAGCTACCAATCTGACCTTGTAGGTTGGGAATGAATTCTGAAGCTATTGTGCCCTTCTTCCCAGATGTTCCCACCTGGCTAAAGAGCCTTCGCTTACACAAATATGCTGCTCTGTTCTCCCAGATGAGTTACGAAGAAATGATGACTCTTACAGAGCATCACCTGGAGTCACAGGTGAGCATCATACGTATACTTTTACATACATGTAGAGTTGATATGCTTGTTTGTGCTCCCAGGATGGGATGACATTTGTGAACATTTCACCCATCTGAAAGAAGCTTTAGGAGATGCTGTGGGGTGACTGAGACAGACTTGTACAGTTTGTGTCCCATATATGGTGATTCATTGTAGGATCGGTTAGGGAGGGCATCAATGGGAACTCCACTAACTTGGAACATGAGGGTGTTACTGGCCAGACTTTACAGTAGATGTCCTGTAAACAACGGGATGGTTGGATAGGTTGAAGTGAGCTTAGATGGCAACTTTAGCAGTTAGAACCTAGGACAATACCAGGTGGACTTTAGTCTATGGCCTAGAAATATCAAAGAAGAGATGAGTTAATTTAATCATGTATTTTTAATGAGAATAATTTATGGGCAGACCAGATGGACCGTTCAGGTCTTTATCTGCCGTCATTTACTATGTTACAGAATGTATAATGAAAGTTTTATATGTGGTGTACAGGGAATGGATTTTCTTTTGAGTCATCATAATTGGGCTTCTAATTGCATTACCCTAGCCCTGGCAATCTACCACAATCACTTTCCCACCTCCCAGTTACCCTTCTGGTATCAACCTGATGACAAGATTCCAAATTTAGATGCTGCTATTTTTTGTGCTGGACAGAATGTGACCAAGGGAGCACGACACAAAATAGCGCTGAGCATTCAGAAGCTGCGGGAGAGGCAGAGCCTGCTGAAGTCACTGGAGAAGGTAAGACATTGTTCCCAGCCTTTAGGAGATCTGTAACCCTGCATGGGCTGGGAGATGAGCAGTAGTGGCAGCAGCCTACAGGGGGACTGGAGCAGCTCAGCCTATAGGACCAGGAGTGGAAGGATCGGAGATGACCTGTAGAGCTGACAGCAACAGCAGTCAGCATAGATTAGAAGGAGCAATGATGGTGAGATCAGCAGTGTTCCCCAGGACCCAATAATGAGCAACAGCAATGGCATGGACCACAAAGCTAATAAGAAGACATATTGGGAAGAGGGGAATAGATGTAGGCTAAGGGGGGGGAGGAGAACTTGGATAGGGATGGACTGCTATGGGCATAGTGAGAAATTGCTGAAGAGCAGGTCCATGGTCCCTGAACCTTTGAGGTTCATAAGCAGTTTTTACAGCCCAAAGGCTGAAAATTCCTGGTAAAACGCATAGCAAACGTCCACCAGAAATGCCTTGAAACTTAGTCTCAAAAGTACTTTCCTGAGGGTAGAGGGTTTGGATGATGGTGTCACCTCGGTTAACTCTAAGTGAGTCTTGTCTCCAGAATTTCAGTTTCAGACGATTTGATACTTGGTTGGAATAGTACCATGAAACTGGTTTTGAGACATAAGAAATAGGTCTGCTCAAGACTTTCCACAAGTCCCTAACCTGAATCTGTAATGAATCACAGGAAACAGAAGCAACTGACTTAAGGTTCTGAAGATTAACAAAGAAATAACAGGCGCTGCATGATTTCCTCATTGCTAGTCTAGATGCTCTTGTAAGTTGTCTTCCATTGCCTTACAGGATATTTTGGAAGGGGGTAATCTGCGGAATGCCCTTCAAGAGTTACAGCAGGTAATTATTACCCCCATCAAAACCTACAGCCCTGTGCAGGCTCCTCAGAAGGAGGGATCTGCAGTAGAAGGGCAGACGGCTGTTGGTTCTAAAGCCAGCTTAGACAAGAGCAGCAATGAGCCAGATGGAAAAGACACCAGTACTGATGGATTTCAAGCCCAGACTACTTCCCCTTGTGATGGAGAGTCGGCATCAGCACCCATTCCAGAAGGCGATATTCCAGGGCAGCTCACCAGGGTTATGGGTAAAGGTGAGAAATAACTAGTTATGATTAGCTTGGTTAGGGAGGGGAGGATCTCTGGAAAAGGCAGTGTTGGGGCAGGAGGTACATCTACCTAACATGCATTCTAAAGCAATGTGTCTAGTGGTCCTGAACACTAGGGTTTTGCATCTGAACCTGCAAGTTGTTACAAAATGCTGTCGAGTGATCTTTTGAATTCCGCCTCCTTCCCAGTGAGTTGCTCCTGCCTCCTCAGATTTTTCAGCAAGCAAGTTGCTCTGCTCTATGGTTTTATTATTTTCGGGCATTTATTGTCTAAGTGTTCAGTCGGATGCTCGGTGCTGAGAGGTTCCCACTTGTTGGGACCTCTGACTGGGAGAAGATGCAGGCTCACACTGCAGAAGTCTACTGCTAGGAGGATAAGCCCTCAAGGACATCTAGCTATTTTTTTTATCTCGGGGGGAGGGGGGCGTCCCCTGCATAGCTGCTCACATCCCTGATTATCAGGAGCTTCAGTGCAGGCTGTTTGACTCTTTCCTGGCTTGGCCAGGTTTAATAGTGGCCCGGATGCATGGTCCTCTCTTCCTTTGCAGTGCAAGGTTTTCTGGGGGTTGAAGCTCAGTCCGACTTGGACCAAAAGACCAAGTTCGTCCAGCGAACCTGTGAGACAGAGTTGTCCATTTATACCAACTGTATTCCGCTGAAACAGGCAGGCACATGGCACAGTGAGTAAGGCTATTATAGCCTATAGGGAAAATTGGAGGTTATCTAAAATTAAAATTGAAAGATTTCTGCAGCTAGAGCCAAGGTCCTCCACCTCTAAAACCCCTTTCCCTGCAATTTTTGTATTTCAGGAAAGTCCCCACGGGCTGTTTTTGGCTCAGTTTTACTGGCGGTGGCCATCTTTGATTTTAAATAATCTTTTTTTGAAAGCCTCAATCAGCCTCAAAACCCCTGAATTGTACTTAAAATTAACAGGAATGGACCCCTCAGGTCATGCCAGCGGGAGAGGGACGGGAGATTTGGACTCAGCCTCCTTTGAGTCCTCCAGAGCTGAAGATCCGCAGGAGGCACATTCCCAAGAGAAGAGACCCTTTCCAAAGCCCTCCAAAGGTACATTAGCCAAGCATAGACACTTGGTGGCCACAGAGCCCAGGAAGATTGGTAGGGGATCTCTGCCGGGGTCCTTGAGACCCACTGTACAAGGCTTTACACTGGATTTTGTAAGCCTTATGTGGCATGAGAGCAGCAATAAAGAAGCGGTAGTGGCCCTGGACCAGGAGGAAAACCACCACAGTGTGCTGGCTGTTCAAAGCCTCTGCGCTCTCAAGCATTATTTCTACCTTGCTATGAGAATTGAAACTGGAATTTCCTCCAGACCCCTTGTCACAGTGTTCAGTTATGAGTGGCTCAGTTGCTTCGACTACGTTCTTTTCCTTGCATCTGGACATCATAGAGCTGGTCAGGAATCACTGGGAGTCTCCAGAAGGGTCCCTGAAAGTGGCTAAGACTATGGTCAAGTTTTACCCAGTGGCTCAGAATTTCCAGCAGTTTGATCTGCTGAAAGTGGATTCGCTGGTGGTGCAGGTCATCAAAAGAACCTCCTTGCTTAGTGAAGGAGGTGTGATGTTAAAGTATACTCAGGACTCTAAAGTGGATGTGGTACTTAAGCGGCAATTTGAAGCTTTAGCCCTAGGGATTAAGACAGCATCTGCAGCTTCCTTTGTGGTATGTGCTTGCCACACTCATCTGTCTCGAATCCCTGCCTCGAAGGACAGCAAAGATCCCTAAATACTCTTATCTAGGATGGATTATTTTTCTTACTCATTAGTAAAGGCATCTGGAGTGGATTATATAATAGACGCTATGTATGATATCGTCAGAGATATGAGCAAGGTGTCAGCCTATGCGATCTCCACCCAGTGGATGCTCTGGATCAGACATTGGGCAGGAGATTCAGCCTCTAAAGTCACTCTGAGCAGACTTTCCTTTCAAAAGCAGATCAAGTTTCAGGTTTACAAGTTTTTATTAAAATTTGATAAATCGCCTATCCAAATCCTAAGTGATGTACAAGCAGTAAATGGGAATTAACAAATGATAAAAACGTACAAACTAACACAAATTTTAAAAAAACAATTTACATGATCTGAGAGGAAAGAACATAAGATTTGCCGCTCCTGGGTCAGACCAGTGGTCCATCGTGCCCAGCAGTCCGCTCATATGGCTGCCCTTAGGTCAAAGACCAGTGCCCTACTAGAATCTAGCCTTACCTGCGTATGTTCTGGTCCAGCAGGAACTTATCTAACTTTTTCTTGAATCCCTGTAGGGTGCTTTCCCCTATAACAGCCTCTCCTTTACATTTGTACAGAGTCTATCCCCTTTTAACTCTAGAGAGTGCCCTCTCGTTCTATCCACCTTGGAGAGGGTGAACAATCTCTTTCTCTACTAAGTCAATTCCCTTCAATATCTTGAATGTTTTGATCATGTCCCCTCTGTCTCCTCTTCTCAAAGGAGAAGAGGCCCAGTTTCTCTAGCCTCTCATTGTATGGCAACTCCTCCAGTCCCTTAACCATTTTTGTCGCTCTTCTCTGGACCCTTTCAAGTAGAACTATGTCCTTTTTCATGTACGGCGACCAGTGTTGGACCATGGCCCAGTACAGCGGCACGATAACCTTCTCAGATCTGTTTGTGATCCCCTTCTTAATCATTCCTAGCATTCTATTCGCCCATTTCACCGCCGCCGCACATTACGTATACGATTTCATTGGAAAGGGGGAAGAAATACATTTTATAATAGAATAGGAAGACACTTGAGGAAAAATACGATATGGATAGGGAATAGAAATGAATAATTTGAAGGAAAAGCTAGCAAACCTGTCTATTAATTAAGGTATATTGAAGGCATCTTTAAATAGGTAGCATTTTAGTTTGCTTTTGAATCAATCTGTTTGGCAAGAGCCTTGTTGGCCAGTATAATGGACCATCATCCTAAGGCTTTGCCGGACAGCAGACCCCAGATGACTTGGGGTACAGGATGTGGGAATTTTCAAGACTCTTGAAGATTCCGTCCTTACGCATGTGGCCAAGTGACTCAGAGGTTCTTTCAGGGGTCACAGCAGAGGTTCAGCAGGGGTAGGAGACGACAAGCCTATGGCTGTCGTCTCTCCCCAAACTCCAAGAAAGCATAATTATGTTAAGACAGGGGGCCAAGTCCCTCCAGATGGGAGGCAATCTATTGACCTTTTGGTCAGTCTGGGCTCAGATAGGCGCAGATCGTTGGGTCCTAGAAGTTGTTTGAGAAGGTTACAAAATTGAGTTATATAACCCCCCTTCCAGATCTCTTGCCAATTCTCTGGTCAGAGAGAGCCCTCAAGAGTCCTGGTAATGGTACAAAGATTGTTGTATCTTTGTGCCATAAAACTGGTAGTGGACGAAGAATCGGGCTCCAGCAGATACTCCATATACTTCATCATGCCAGAGAAAGGCTCAGATGACTGGAGGCCAATTCTAGACCTCATGTTGGTCAATGTTACACTGAAAGTGCCACATTTCTGCATGGAGACCATTCAGTTAGTCATGGTGGCAGTGGTGCCAGGGCATTTTCTTGCCTCCCTCGATTTGATGGAGGCCTGAATCCACATTCCAATTTTGCCAGCCCACAGGAGGTAGTTACGGTTTTATGTGCAAGAGCAGCATTTCCAGTTCTTGGTGTTTCCTTCCAGCCTCCAAGGTGGTGGTGGCAGCACTCCTCTGCAATGCAGGGATCCAGGTGTACCCATATTTGGATGATTGGCTAATCAGAGCCTCGTCCAAGGAAGAAGATGAACTGGCAGTTTCGAGAGTGGTCCAACTCCTCCAGGACTTAAGATGGATTGTCAACTTCAAGAAAAGCCAGCTGGAGCCAACCCAGTCCCTGGAGTACCAGGGAGTTTTGTTTGATATAGCCTTGGGCCGGGTCTTTCTTCCAGAGCCACAGAGACTGAAGCGCTGTAAGCAGTTTTCAGACCTGCTATGGAGTCCGACTCCCACAGTGTGTCATTATCTGTAGATCCTGGGGTCGATGGTGACAGCCATAGATGTTGTCCCATTGGCAAGAGTACACATGAGGCCTCTCTAAGAGTCTGTTCTCTCTAGATGGTTTCTCCAGACAGACTTGCTTCAACAACTGCTTCCCTGGTTACTGGGAGTGAAGAGCAGTTTGTGGTGGTGGCAGCAGCCGACTGCCATCTGAAGGGGCATGCCTCTGAATTTCCTTCTGGGAGATTCTAACGACCGATGACAGTCTTTACGGTTGGGGGAGGGTGGGGGGGTCACTGCAACAGACACCCAGTTCAGGGTCATTGGACACTTGCTCAGCAAAAGTGGCCCTTAAATCGACTAGAATTCAGAGCCATTCAACTAGCGCTTCAGGCACTGGAGAAGTCTCTGGAAGGCAAGGCAGTCAGTCTTCTCAGACAATACGACAGCGGTGGCCTGTCAGAAGGCAAGGAGGCACCAGAAGCACCCCATTATGCCTAGAAGCTCAATTCCTCTTTTGGTGGGCAGAATCTCATTTGCAGGCTCTCTCAGGAGTGGAAACTGTGCAGGCTGACTTTCTCAGTCAGCAGACTCTCGACCTGGGGGAATGGTGGGGGTGTTCTCAGATGAATCTGATGGCCTCAGCTGTAAACACATAGGTAGATCACATTTACAGCTGAAAATACGAGCCCGGAAGCATGAGGTTGGACACTTTAGTCTAACCGTGGTTGGAGAAAGGGTTCTTGTGTGAGTTAGTCATTCACAGGTTTGTGAGTCATCTGGAGTTGGCAGTCCTAGTGGTGCCCAATTGGCCCTGCAGACCATGGTATATGGACCTAATTTGCCTCCAGAGGAACAAAGGCTTTATACTGCCGCTTCAAGTGGATCTTCTTTCACTGGGACAGTTTCCTATTAAGAACCTGGAACACTTTGAGCTTATGGCATAGCTCTTGAGCAGTTGGCCCTGACGAGCAAGGGTTACTCAGATGTGGTAGTTTCCACTCTATTTAGAGCTAAGAAGCCGTTGCTGGTAGCCAAAGCCTGGAAGTCCTTTCAGCATTGGTGTGCTTTGGATGATGTAGAGCCCTTACAAGCTCCAATTTCGGTAGGTCTGTCGGATCGCAAAAGGTGCAGATAGCAGGCCTTGCCTGCCTTACCTGTTTCCAAGTTCAGGGGGAGGGAGAAAGAGGCTGTCTGGCCTCTTATGAAGTTGTTGCCCAGTTCATTAAAGGGGGCTCTTCAGTTGCTCCCTCTGGTACAATCTCCCTTTCCTTTCCTGGAATCTTAACACCATATTACAAAGTTTCAGTAGAACTCCTTATGAGCCCTTATGGGAGGCTTCCCTTCTAGATCTGGCGATTGTCAGCAAGATGAGTTTCCAAGTTACAAGCTCAGTCCTTAAGTTTAAGGAAGCAGGGCTCACCTTGTGCACAGTTCTGTCCTTCTTATCAAAAGTAGTCTGCCTTCCACATCAGTCAGGAAGTTCGTTTGCTCACTCTTCACCCTATGGGGTCTAAGGATAATGTTGCATTTGCCGGAAGTCAAGCAAGCGCTTTTCTGGTACTTCAAAGTTACTAATGAGTTTCGTGTATCGAATCACCTTTTTCTGACCAGTCATGCCAAGCAAGGGCTTCTAAAGCCTCGATTTCCAGATGGATTAAAATGGCCATTTCCTCCTCGTATGTGGGCTGCAGTATGTAGCTGCTGATCACATTGAAAGCGCACTCCACTAGAGGAGTTATTACCTCATGAGTGAAGAGTCGGGTGGTTTCATCTGAAGAAATGTGTAGAGCTGCTACTTGGTTTACCCTTCATACCTTTACCAGGTTCTATAGGGTAGACATATTAGCTTGGAAAGACGCCACTTTCAGGTCCTGCATTTTTGAAGGCAGGTTCAGCGGACCTCTCCTAGACTCCAGAGACTGCTTTGGTATATCCCTAGTGTTCAGGACCACTAGACACATTGCACTAGAAAGGAAAGATTAGGTTCTTACCTTGATAATCATCTTTCTTGTAGGCATGAATAGTGATCCTGAAGCCCCATGCTGTCAGTGGTCTTTGCCTGCCTTCTGCCTTGAGATCAGTCCGAATTTGGAGAATTTTCTGTGTTTCAGATGAACTGAGAGAATAAAAAACCTTCAAGAAAGTAAAGTCTGGTTTAAGTCTCTGCTTGATAGCAGGACATGCGAGTAACTACGAGCTCTATATAAGATTAGTGCTGGTTGCACAGTTTTTGTATCTGTTTTGATCAGTTACTTGAATTTTATAATATTAATGGATATGTTGGTTATAGAGCAGAATAGGTAATGTCAGGGATTTTTCCCCATTTCCCTCCTGGTTATGTCTGTCATTACAGTGCTACTTGATTGCTTTTGTACAGACTGAGGGGGCAGGAACAGCTCCCTGGGAAGGAGGTGGAGTTCAAAAGATGATTGCCAGAATTCTGCAAGCAACTTGTGGGTTCAGGTGCAAAACCCTAGTTTTGCAGGACCACTAGACATATCTACAAGAAAGATTATTGAACCTAATCTTCCCTTCCCCCCCCCCCCCCCCCCCCCCCGAGTTCTGCTACTACTTTAACCTTTTAGCATGGTTCTGTTCTCTGGAGCCTTTGACAGGTTTCTTTATCTGGGACATTTATGAAATGACTAGTCAGGTTTCCTTCAGACACTCTGCTCTGTAGTATAAGCACAAATATATATTGTACCTGCCTTGGATCTTGTTCTTGCATGCCTACAAGGATCCCCATCTAGGATATAAGAATCTACAGCTGCAATTGTACTTGTGATGCCTCTTGTTGTCAGGACTCCCAAGTGTTAAGAGCAAAAAGCCAAAGCTCTTAACTGATAAGTCTGTAATTTCAAGGACAATCTGCTCTCTCCCTTCAATCTTTCAGACTTGTACCATAGTTGTTGCTGAAAGTAATCCCTTTTTCACCTGCTGGGAATGTTGTCACATGCTGGCAGCACATTTGTGGGCTTCAGGGTATCATAGAAATGGAGATCAAGCCTATACGGTCTGCTCATCCATACCAGCTGCCCAGCTCTACAATACCTTCTGAGGTGCTTGTTTCATACTTTCTTGAAATTGGTAATGTCTTTGTTTCTGCCACTTCCACTGAGCTGTATTAGATCCACCATTTCTGTAAAGAAATATTTCTTTGGATTACTCCCGAGTCTGCCCTCTTTAATCCTTATCTTATGACCCCTTCATTCCACAGCTTCCTTTCCTTTGAATGAAGTCCATCTCCTTTGTATTCATACCTTGGAGGTATTTCAAAGATTTGCATCGTATTTACTCTATCCTGGCTCTTCTCTAGAGTATACATGGTTAAATCTCCATGTTTATGATGAAAAATATTTTTGTAGCCATCTGATTTATATCCTTTCAAAGCTGAAGTCTAAAGCGTTTCACTATTGTCTTTCAGTACTAGGGGCTGGAAAGGGGCTCCTGCATTGGGGGGAAGTGTGGCCATATGCAATACGGTGACAAGGTTTTTTTTCCCCTGTCTTCTCAGTGTGTACACAGCTTCTGGTGTCTCGGCCGGATGAGGAGAACATCACTTGTTACCTCCACCTTCTTGAAAAGTGTCTGTCACATGAGGTAAAAGGGAGGGATGCCTGCATATGGGGGATTGAGGAAGGGAGGGAAAAACTAAAGTTATTTAGTGGAGGTCCAAACTAGAGAATGGTACAGGGACAAATTTTTCCCCATCACAGCGGGAACTTATTTTCCCATCCTGTCTCTACCCCATTCCTGCAAGCTCTGTCCTCATCTGCATAAGCCGCAAACACTTTAAAATCCATAAGTGTTTGAGACTTTGTGCAGTTAGGGCAGAGCTTACAGGAATGGGGCAGAGACAGCGACAAAAGTTTTGAGGACAGGGAAAAATATGTCCCCGTGTCATTCTCTAGTTCAAATATTACGCATGGTTCCAGGGTTCTGCCTTCTCATATGGGCATTTCTTGTTGATTTTCAAAGGCATTCACAGAAACTCAGAAGAAGAGGCTGTTATCATGGAAGCAGCAGGTGTTGAAGCTACTGAGGGCTTTTCCTAGGAAGGCAATGCTGGAGATGCAGGGATATCGACAGCAGAAAGGGTATGTATTGGGGAGCAGGGTAGACTCTCTAATTATGATGACCTAGGATGGGGGGGCATGTATACGAGGTCCAGCTGAAGCCTCTTCAGTACCCTTGCAAAGAGCAAACATGTCATTGTCTCTATAGAAAATGCTGTATCATTTGTCAACACAAATGTGTCCTTTCAAGACTGCAGGTCTGTCGAAGAATCCTAGTGATATTATAAAACATTCCAAAATGATCCTAAACCACAACAATTTTCTGAATGTTTATTGTACAACACTTGTGTTCCAGTCAAAGTGGTAATTAAAGATGGGTGAAACTGTTGTGGGTACAAGTGAGCTGCTGCCAACTCAGTTATGGGAGAATCCCTGCTTCCAGCTGTTACATAAGCAGTAATGAGGAAGGGCGTTGATTGTGCCTTAGTCCATCGGCTTGCACTTATTGCATAAGCTGTGCTCTTGTAATCATGTAATCCATTCCTTTTCTTTTCACAGTACAGTACACTATGTGCAGCTGTGTCACCTGCATATGGCACAGCACTGGGATGTCATCAAATATTTTAAGAAAAATCATGAAATAGATTAATGTTCTGGCTATGCAAAGGAGTTTTCAGTCAGCTGTCCTAGCACATGTATCTGAAAGTGGCTAGGGCAGTGTCTCAAGACAGTTTACATATAAAGAACAATGCCTAAGGGGAGAGGTTTTACAACAAACTAAACATTACATAAATTGAATTTGATAGCATAATGTATGAGAGAATCAGTAGCTGAAAGAAGGGATGTCAATAGAGCTGTTTGGTTTCTTGGAAGTTGGTGGAGAACAGGCGGTCGTAATACATGACTGATGATTTGGTCATGCATGTTGTGGGCAAAGGAGACTCTGTGTCCACTAGTAACATATACAGTCATGTGAAAAAGTTAGGAAAACCCCCATGAAATATTCAGTTATTCCTTAAGAAATGTTCACATATCGATGTCAAATCCTTTTTTTTTTTTTTTAAATCTCTAGAAGAGAAAGTGATGTAATTCCTTGAGTAACTTATGAAACAACAGATATCTACAAAAATGTGTATTCTAACTAAGAAATAAATTAGGACACCCTAATAGCTAGTGTTACCCCCCTTTGGCTGAAATAACTGCAATGAGATGCTTCTTGTAGCCATCTACCAGTCTCTGACATCAGTCTGAGGAAAGTTTGGCCCAATCCTCAATGCAGAATTCTTTCAGCTGTGAGATGTTTGAGGGTTTCTTGCATGTGCAGCCCATTTCAAATCACCCCACAGCATCTCAATGGGATTAAGATCAGGGCTTTGACTCGGACGCTCCAGAACTCTCCATTTCTTAGTTATCAGCCAGTCCTTGGTGGATTTACTGGTATGTTTTGGGTCGTTATCATGGTGCAGGGTCCAGTTCCGCTTCAGCTTTAATTTTCTTACAGATGGTCTCACATGTTCCTCAAGCACCCTCTGATGTATGGTAGAATTCTATGATGGTGAGCTGGCCAGGTTTACCTACAATTACATCATTTCTTTTTCCAGAGATAAATAAAGTATGTCTGATCTCTCAAAATTATTGGAGAACTACATCCTGCTAACCATTGAAACAAAACACATGCTGAACTTTTGGGGTGTTGCTTTCTGTAGCATATCCTGTGTGTATGTTGGGCTGTAACTAGGTTCACATGACTCTCTGCATTTGTTTATAGCCATCATCAACTGTATGTTGGATAACTCTGCTCTATTACTTATTACTGTCTCTTTTTTTTCCTGCCATAGATGGGCTTTCGGCTCTAACTCGCTCCCCATAGCTGGCTCTGTGGGGGTGGCAGTGGCACGTAGAGGTCCACGACAGTTTCAGATGCCCCCAAGAGCCATCCCCCCAACACGGATGGGGATGATGAGCCCAGCAGGGATTGGTGGAGGGGTTTCTCCACAGCATGCACTGAATGCACCAAGCATAGGGAACCAGGGACGGCAGGTAAGGCCGTATGTATGTCATAATTTGAAAAGTGAATACATAATGCATTGTTAGATCCAAGCTGAAGAAACAAGAACCTGGGGAATTCTGAATGGCTTTGACTTCATTGCTTCCTAGAACTTGTGTACCTTGCATAAATTTGTTGGGTGGTACTTATAATCCTCAAATCACTCGAAGCCCCCCCAAATCACATCACCTTTCATAGTCTCGAGTATGCAAAGTGAATCAAGAGGGCATGCTCTGCCGTGCAACCTAATCCACTGAGGGTCTGTCTCACTGGTTTTCTTCCCTCACAGAATCTATGGTTTGCCAACCCTGGTGGCAGTAACAGTATGCCTAGCCAGAGTCGGAGCTCTGTTCAGCGCACACACTCGCTGCCCGTTCACTCATCACCACAGGCAATCCTTATGTTCCCACCAGGTAAGATCACAATGTGCTCCCTTCCTCTAATTAGTTACCTCTTCTTTTCCTATTCCTACAATATGGGCTGTTCTGCTCTCGGTTCTCAAGGATGATGGGAGGGGGGATTGTCATGGCAGATGTCACATAGGTGCATGCCAAAACACCTTATTGCTTGTGTCCCATTCATATCTTGGTCAGTGGGGCTTTTCAATTAGTTGAATGCCTTCCAATTCCCCCTTTCCCACCCCTCTTCTATGGCATTGTGCTCATCTTTTGGCTACAGCTTCACATTCTACTTTGTGTGCAGACTGCCAGGTTCCTGGAACAGACCTGGAGATAAATCCTACGCTGGAGTCGTTGTGCCTGAGTATGACGGAGCATGCACTTGGTGGTAAGAATTACCATGGAGTAGTAATTTGAGCACTGGGGTAGGAGGGAAGTTTGGATGTCCTGTGAAAGATGATGGGATTCTATTTCTGTATTTATCTGTGGAAGGATACAAAGAGATGTATAGCACCAAATGCAAGATCTTCAGATGTTGTTTTGAGAACTTATGGGTCATGTGTCCAGTTCACCCAGAGGCTTACTGTGCCATTAGAGGTTTGCCTATAGGAGTCCTTGAATAGCTGTGCAAAGCTGTAGGCCATGACTTTATCTGTGGCATTTATGAAACACTGTATGGCAGCACACAGTCCAGTAGATAATCCCTTTTTATGTGACTTTTTTTCTGTGATAGATGGAACAGACAAGACCTCAACCATCTGAGCCACTCCTGCAACCTCTGACAAAACCTTAGGACCCTCCCAACAGTTCGTCATGAAGTTTGGTGGGGGGAAGGTGTGAATCTGCTCCTCCGTGTCCACCTCCCCCCACCCTTTGCAGGACGTCTCAATGAGAGGGATCACTACAGCCCACCATCTATATGTTCTAATATTTTCTTTCTTATATTTTTATCTATGGTTTAATATTGAAATACACAATGCCTCAATTACTACAGTTTAATGTTGAAGCAGAAGCAGGAGTTATTCTTTCAGTACTCACTATATAGCACATGTCAGGGAGAGAAAGATCTTGCATATCAAATACAATTCTGTGAGCCCCCTGATTCAAAGCACCTACTGCTTTGGATGTTGCTTCTGACACTGCAGTGAGACTCAGGCTGATATTTAGGGCAGGCTCCTGGTGTATCAGCACTGTCTCTCTTCAGGGTCAGAACATGGTGCATCCAGGAAAAAGGCAAGGAAGATAGCTGCAAGATATTTTCCTCAGCCACTGACATGGGATCCCCAGACCTGCACTGTGACTTTCTTGTGAGGCAGGAATAGTAGAGGAGTGGCTGCTAGAAATAGCTTAAGTTAAGTTTCTTGGAAGTGTTTATGCATCTAAAAGTGGAGACAGTAGTGGGGGGGGGGGGGGGATCCATGCTATAAGAGATGGCAAGAGCCTAGACTCGCCTTTTAATGGATCAGGGATTGGTACCAAGGAGGCAGTGTACATTGTCTTTTAATGGAAGACCTATTTCCAGCTCATCTCTGTTCAGTGTAGAACCATTGCAGAGGGTAAAATGGCAGTGATACTTTTCTGATGACATCACATGATGCTAGC